>NC_041388.1:189833892-189846132 GCF_002162155.2 Triticum dicoccoides
AGACTATGCGTGGAGAGGCTGATAGCTGGGTCCACGGCCGCACACAAGGAAATGCCTCCTTGTTACGTGCAAAATAATGATTCCTCCACCTGACAGCTGAGACCCACCGGAAGGGCCTCTGTATTTTGCGAAAAAATGTCACCCCCCCCCCCCCCTGATAGGTCAGACCCACCAGCTATATCTTCGCACGCAAGGAAGTGCCTCCTTATTACGCACAAAAAAATGAATAACCCCTGCTAGCTAGGACCCACAATAGTGGGAGGCTGACTTGTGGGCCTACTAAGCTGTCAGGGATGGAGGGCTTTGTCAACTTAGTCAAGATGAACGATTCTGGCTCCAGTAACCGTACGATGTCCATCTAACGGTGGTAGTGCTTCTTCAACCTCTGGCCTTGTTGCTCCAGCCGCCCAAACCAGCGCCGGTCGTGTCGCGTGCTCCTGCTTCTTGTGGCTGGTTGTGATGCTACGAAGGCCTCACCGCCCCATACTACTCCCACCACTGGCCAGGCCCTGCGGTGACGGCAGCCTCACACCGCAGTCGAACCAGTGAACCCTCGTACTCCTCTTCGCGTGGGCATCCATTGCGGCGGCTCCCCCGGCTCCGTGTCGTCCCCTTCCTAGGCCTGACCGTCATCCACCGCCCTGGTGCTCTCGCCGCGGCGTGGTCAACATGGTCAAGGAACGGCTTCCATCATAAGAGTACTATACATGGAGAGGCTGACAGCTGGGTCCACGGCCGCAGCAAGGAAGTGCCTCCTTATTTCGTGGAAAATAATGATTCCTCCAATTGACAGGAGGGAACCACCGGACGGGCCACCATATTTTGTGAAAAAAACATTTCCCCCTGACTGCTGGGACCCACAAGCTACATCTTCGCACGCATGGAAGTGTGTCCATATTACGAGAAAAAAAGATTCGCCCCCTGACTACTGGGACCCACCAGCTACATCTTCGCATGCAAGGAAGTGCCTGACAGTCGGGACCCATCCGGTCGAAGCATACGTTGTGTTTTCATTCTGGTCGCGAACGTGTACGAACATACTGGTCGATGTAGAGGCATGCACGTGTGGTAGTAGAGGCACGCATGTGTGGCAGTAGAGGCGCGCACGTAGCATATACATGTACGTACAGCGGCTAGGGTGCAAGAAAGTAAATACGGCCACATACGTACATACGGGCGGGGTCTCGAATGCCTGGTCGCGCATACGTACGGCCAGGGCTCGTGTACATGGCTGTGGCTGGGTCGGAATGGAGAAACTACGTAATCGTCATGTTCATGGGGAGGAAACAAAATGCGTCGTGTTCATCGGGAGGCAACGGAACGCGTGTTGTTCATCGGGAGCCAACCGGCTTGGACAGAACAGCCGATGGAAATGGGGCCTGGCGTACCGCAGAACGGAGGAAATGGACTTGTGTTTGACCGGCCACGGTGGAAATAGGATCCTGTTCATCGGGAGGGGTCTGGCGTACCGCAAAACGGAGGAAACGGGCCTCCTACGATCGAAACGGGGTCCTGTTGATCGGGAGGGGTGTGGCGTACCGCAAAACGGAGGAAACAGACTTGTGTTGGAGCGCTACGGTCGAAATGGGGGTCCTGTTCATCGGGAGGGGTGTGGCGTAATGCAAAACGGGACTCCACGGATACTGTTCATCTCCACCATCGACCTCCTCTAGCCTCCACGGGCTACTATTCATCCACCGTCGACCTCCTCCAGCCTCCACCTGCGACTGTTCATCTAGCCTCCACCGGCTACTATTCAACCAACCCTCTCCATGGGGTCCTGTTCAACCACCCCTCCACGGGCTACTGTTCATCCAGCCCTCCACTGGCTACTGTTTAACCAGCCCTTCACCGGCTACTGTTCCACCAGCCCTCCACGGGGTCCTGTTCATCCAGCCCTCCACAGGGTCCTATTCATCCAACCTTGCACAGGGTCCTGTTCATCCACCGGCTCGATCGATCGGGGTACTATTCATCCAACGACAATGGCCTCTACTACCACGGGTTCCTGTTCATCCAACCCCCACCGGGAACTGTTCATCCAAACCCCCCAACAACACTCACTATTCATCCAGAGGCAGCATCTATCGGCTTCAGTTAGTAGCAGTAGTGAAGGAATTGCTCGATCGGGTTCAGTTACCAGCCATCGATCGATTGCTCGGGTTAAGTAACGCATAGCATGCAGTGCAATCACTCGGGTACAGTTAGAGCCCAATGCCTCGCTTGGGTTCACTTAGAGCGCAACGCCTCATACACACGCGCGTACGTGTGAGAGAAACGTGCATCGCTCGGCCCCCGACCACCCACTGTAACCGGGAACTCCCCCGATATTTTCTTCGCCCTCGCTTGTACCATGGTTTTTTCCGTTATGGACGGCCCAAAGAATGTCATGCAGCTGCGTCTCCGGCCCGCCCAAGACGAAAAGCCCATTATCCGTCATTATTTTTTGTCATAGAAGTAGGACCCCACCACATCTATGATGATACCGGGTTTTGTCACAATTATCGTCATAGAAGTGTCATAAGTATGCCAGATTTTTTTTGTTTGGCGCAAAATGTCATGGATGTGTCTTTTTTTGTAGTGATGGGATCTAGCCCTTGTGCTCACTTGCCTATAAAAGGGGATGTGGGCGAGGTGCAGACTCACACATATCCCTTCTCCTTGATAATATCATCTCTCCACTATGGTGAGGGGGAGAGGGCGTAGTAGTCCCCTAGCAATGGCGACGAGAGTTTCTGCTCGACAACGCCTCCCTCCTCCTGTTGGGGACGCGGAGGCAGAGCCCGTCGCCAAAGGAGGTGGGAGAGGATGCGCTCGAGATCGTCGTGTTGCCCGGGGTGGGGAGGACGAGGCGGTGTTCTGATCGCACCTTCCCTGGCCGCTTAGGATCCGAACGAAGGCCATGTCGGGAACCAGTCGTTGGAGTTTATTGTCAAGCTGCACGGGCCCCCGTGTAGCTGCCTTCGGCTCCCTACCCCATTTGCAAGGATAATGGAGGTCGAACAGCCACTGGGGCTGAGGCTGCACATGAGGGTTTGCTGCAATGGCAGCATGCAGGCGGACGTAGATTTCCCAGCTTCTCATGTCATGCTTCTCCGGCACGGCTGGAAGACCTTCGCTCATGCTCACAACTTGGCGGCGGGGCACATCCTTCACATCAAGTTTATTGACGCCACCCTCCTCTTCGTAAAGGTCTTTGGGCATTCAGGTACACACCTAGGGTGCTGCGCGGAGAGCTCAACCGATGATGAAAGCTCTTCCTCGAGCGATAGCGGCGAGGAGGACAGTGATGTCAATGACGACGACACTGATGGGGAGGATGACGGCTCCGAATCTGGCTAAACACCAGTCGCACTATCACTGTTAGGCGGCGGCACCACCATTTGCAGCTGCATCTCCTCCTCGGCAAGGTGATTTTCCGGGGTGTTGGATGTGGAGGTGTGGATGGTGTCGCCGGCTCCTCCAGCAGCTTTCCAGCTGGACCCAGACAGGCTTCCTCGTGGGCTCCGGATTTGTTCGCGCTGCCCCGTCGTGCTGGCCCTGGTGGCGGTGACCAAGGGATCTCTCCGCCGCTCTCCCCATCCATCACCGTCATCCACGCCCTCCCGATCTTGTCAGGCTCCGTCCCATGGGGCCTGATGGGGTCAGGCTGGGCTTCTGCCCAGGCGCTCCTTTTGCTCTCTTCGCCTCCCACTTTTGTTCCTAGGAGGAGAGGGACAAGAAAGGGATTACGACACTATCTCTTTTTAGTCTAAAACATGTAGGCACTTGCCAAACTTTAGTTTCAACTATGTAATCTATTTTATCCATGTTTGTGTTCTCTAAGGTCTGTACTTGCTTATTTGCATATTAGTGAAAAAAGACGGTCTTGTTGGGTACTAGTGCATGCATTACATACATGCATAGGGGACTGCCTCTATATCATTAAATAAACAAGTCTCATTGGCAAGCTATCTTGCCGGTGCCCTCTGTTCGTTGCCGCGAGGCTAGGCCTGCCAGGCTCAAACTATGGAAGGGGACCAACCCCCCATCGAGTCTTCTCCATCAAGAGCCACTACAACCATCTCGACCGAAGCAACGTTTGGGTCAAAGGATCGGAGCACAAATGCTTCGAAGGTGACAAGGTTTCTCTATGCGCAAGCTTTCTCCTTACAGAAACACATATGGACAAAAAGAGAACTTATCTATTTGGTTTGTCGGGGATCGATATTTAGGCGTGTTCCCTTTTCTTCTTTTTGGGACCGAGTCCATGGCAAGAGTCATGAAGTTAGTGCAGAGGGAAACAATAGCAACATATGATCTTGTCTACATGCTCATGGGAAGTGCATGTTATGCTATGCATGCATGCAAGTTTTAGGGGCCCCCAGCGCTTCATTTCAATGTCTGTCCTCACGATCTGCACCTGGCTTTGTACAAAGGGTTACAAGCACATCTGCAAGGCTTGTACAAAAGGGTGGCTGCCGGGCAGGGCCCGACAACCGCACCTTACGGGTAGAACTTATGAAGATGCTCAATGTTCCATGAGTTTTGCAATTAATGCCATCTCTGTTGTCCAGACAGACTGCACCAGGTTTGGTGACTCGAACTACCCAATAAGGGCCTTCCAACTTTGGTGTCAACTTGTTTGCATCCTTGGCAGATTGAACATGCCTAAAGACAAGATCGCCTTCCTCAAGGCTCCGGGCATGAACCCTGTGGCTTTGATAGCAACGCAGGGCTTGTTGGTAGCATGTAGCACGCGTAGCAGCCTGATATGTCTCCAACGTATCTATAATTTTTGATTGTTCCATGCTATTATATTATCTGTTTTGGATGTTTAATGGGCTTTAATATGCACTTTTATATTTTTTTTGGGACTAACCTATTAACCGAAGGCCCAATGCAAATTGCTGTTTTTTTGCCAATTTCAGTATTTCGTAGAAAAGGAATATCAAATGGAATCCAAATGGAACCAAACCTTCGCGAGGATCTTTCTTGGAACAAATGCAACCTTGGAGACTTTGAGTACATGCTGGAAGTCCGCGAAGCATCCACGAGGCAGGGGGCGCGCCCGAGGGTGTAGGCGCGCCCCCACCCTCGTGGGCCCCATGGAGCTCCACCGACCTACTTCTTTCGCCTATATATACTCTTATACCCTGAAAACATCCAAGTGAGCCACGAAACCACTTTTCCACTGCCGCAACCTTGTGTACCCATGAGAACCCACCTGGGGGCCTTTTCCGGTGATCTGCTGGAGGGGGATTCGATCATGGAGGGCTTCTACATCAACACCATAGCCTCTCTGATGATGTGTGAGTAGTTTACCACAGACCTTTGGGTCCATTGTTATTAGCTACATGGCTTCTTCTCTCTCTTTGATCATCAATACAAAGTTCTCCTCGATGTTCTTGGAGGTGTGTTCGATATAATACTCTTTTGCGGTGTGTTTGCCGAGATCCGATGAATTGTGGGTTTATGAATTTGATTATCTATGAATATTATTTGGTTCTTCTCTAAATTCTTATATGCATGATTTGTTATCTTTGCAAGTTTCTTCGAATTATCGGTTTAGTTTGGCCTACTAGATTGATCTTTCTTTGCAATGGGAGAAGTGCTTAGCTTTGGGTTCAATCTTGAGGTGTCCTTTCAAGTGATAGCAGGGGCAGCAAGGAACATATTGGATTGTTTCCATTGAGGATAAAAAGATGGGGTTTATATCAAATTGCTTGAGTTTATCCCTCTACATCATGTCATCTTGCCTAATGCGTTACTCTGTTCTTATGAACTTAATTGTCTAGATGCATGCTGGATAGCGGTCGATGTGTGGAGTAATAGTAGTAGATGCAGAATCGTTTCGGTCTACTTGACACGGACATGATGCCTATATTCATGATCATTGCCTTAGATATCATCATAACTATGCCCTTTTCTATCAAGTGCTCGGAAGTAATTTGTTCACCCACCGTAATATATGCTATCTTGGGAGAAGCCACTAGTGAAACCTATGGCCCTGGGTCTACTTTACATCATATAGGATTCTGATCTATAATTCTAGTTTACTTTTTATTTTGCAATCTTAATTTTCCAATCAATAAAAAAATACCAAAAATATTTATCTTATTATATTTATCAGATCTCACTTTTGCAAGTGGCTGTGAAGGGACTGACAACCCCTTTATCGCGTTGGTTGCAAGGTTTTTGATTGTTTGTCCAGGTACTAGGCAACTTGCATGTAGTCTCCTACTGGATTGCTACCTTAGTTCTCAAAAACTGAGGGAAAGACTTATGCTACTTTGCTGCATCACCCTTTCCCGTTCTAGGGAAAACCAAAGCATGCTCAAGAGGTAGCAAGAAGGATTTCTGGCACCATTGCCGGGGAGATCTACGCTCAAGTCAAGACATAGCAAGTACCCATCACAAACTCTTCTCCCTCACATTACATTATTTGCCATTAACCTCTCGTTTTCCTCTCCCCCGCTTCACCTTTGCCGTTTTAATTCACCCTTTTTTGGTTTGCCTCCTTTCGCTTGCTTCTTGTTTGCTTGTGTGTTGGATTGATTGTTTGTCACGATGGCTCAAGATAATACTAAATTATGTGACGTTTCCAATACCAACAACAATGATTTTATTAGCACCCCAATTGCTCCTATTACTGATTCTGAATCTTGTCAAATTAATGCTGCTTTGTTGAATCTTGTCATGAAAGATCAATTTTCCGGCCTTCCTAGTGAAGATGCTGCTACCCATCTAAACAACTTTGTTGATTTGTGCGATAATGATATTGTTAAATTGAAGCTATTTCCATTTTCACTTAGAGATCGTGCTAAAACTTGGTTTTCTTCTTTGCCTAAAAATAGTATTGATTCATGGATTAAGTGCAAAGATGCTTTTATCTCTAAGTATTTTCCTCCCGCTAAGATCATCTCTCTTAGAAACGATATTATGAATTTTAAGTAACTTGATCATGAGCATGTTGCACAAGCTTGGGAGAAGATGAAATTAATGATATGTAATTGCCCAACACATGGTTTGAATTTATGGATGATTATACAGAATTTTTATGTTGGATTGAATTTTGCTTCTAGAAATCTTTTAGATTCGGCCGCGGGAGACACTTTTATGGAAATCACTTTAGGAGAAGCTACTAAACTCCTAGAAAATATTATGGTTAATTATTCTCAATGGCACACCGAAAGATCCACTAGTAAAAAAGTTCATGCGATTGAAGAGATTATTGTTTTGAGTGGAAACATGGATGAACTTATGAAATTGTTTGCTAATAAGAGTGTTGCTTCTGATACTAATGATATGCCTTTGTGCACTTTGATTGAGAATAATAATGAATCTATGGTTGTGAATTTTCTTGGTAGGAAAAATTTTGGTAACAACGCATATAGAGGAAATTTTAATTCTAGGCTGTTACCTAGTAATTCCAATAATAATTATGGTAATTCCTAGAACAACTCTTATGGAAATTTTAATAAGATGCCCTCTGATTTTGAGACTAGTGTTAAAGTATTTATGAATTTGCAAAAGAATTTCCATGTTTTGATTGAAGAAAAATTACTTAAAATTGATGAGTTGGCTAGGAACGTGGATAGAATTTCTCTTGATGTTGATTCTGTAAAACTTAGATCTATTCCACCCAAGCTTGATATCAATGAGTCTCTCAAAGCCATGAGAATTTCCATTGATGAGTGCAAAGAAAGAACCACTAGAATGCGTGCTAAAAATATTGCTTTGTGAAAGCATGTTCTTCTAGTTTTCATGATAATAATGATGTAGATCTAAAAGTGATTGATGTGTCTCCTATTAAATATTTTTTTCTAGTATGAATCTTGATAAAGATGGGACTGGAGATGAGTCAACTTTAGTTAGAAGGCTCCCAATGATTCAGAGTTTTTAGATCTTGATGATAAAATTAATAAAAGTGGGATTGAAGAGGTCAAAACTTTACATAGCAATGAACCCACTATTTCGGATTTCAAGGAATTTAATTATGATAATTTCTCTTTGATAGTTTTTATTTCCTTGTTGCAATCCGTGCTAAATTCTCCTCATGCTTATGATCAAAATAAAGCATTTACTAAACATATCATTGATGCTTTAATGCAATCTTACGAAGCTTGAGCTAGAAGTTCCTATCCCTAGAAAACTTTATGATGAGTGGGAACCTACTATTAGAATTAAGATTAAAGATCATGAATGCTATGCTTTATGTGATTTGGGTGCTAGTGTTTCCACGATTCCAAAAACTTTGTGATGTGTTAGGTTTCCGTGAATTGGATGATTGTTCTTTAAAATTGCACCTTGCGGATTCCAGCATTAAGAAACCTATGGGAAGAATTAATGATATTCTTATTGTTGCAAATAGGAATTATGTGCCCGTAGATTTCATTGTTCTTGATATAGATTGCAATACTACATGTCCTATTATACTTGGTAGACCTTTCCTTAGAACGATTGGTGCAATTATTAACATGAAAGAATGAAATATTAGATTCCAATTTCTGTTAAGGAAAGGCATGGAACACTTTCCTAGAAATAAAATTAAATTACCTTATGAATCTATTATGATATCCACATATGGATTGCATTCCAAAGATGATAATACCTAGATCTATTCTTGTTTTTATGCCTAGCTAGGGGCATTAAACGATATCGCTTGATGGGAGGCAACCCAATTTTATTTTGCTTCCTTGGTTTTTGTTCCTGTTTAGTAATAAATAATTCATATATCCTCTGTTATGATTTTGTTTTTTATGTTTTAATTAGTGTTTGTGCCAAGTAAAGCCTTTAGGATCTTCTTGGGTGATTGTTGTTTGATCTTGCTAAAAAACAGAAAGTATGCGCTCACGAAAATAATTTTCATTTTTACCAGATAGCTATTAAATACCAATTGCAACTAAAGTAGATCAGTGTACAAATTATTTAGATCGTCCTAATTTTTTAGAATTTTTGGAGTTACAGAAGTATTTGAAACGTCCAGATTACAAAAGAATGTTCTGTTTTTGACAGATTCTGTTTTTTTATCTAGTTTGCTTATTTTGATAAATCTATGGCTAGTATCGGGGGTTATGAACTATAGAGAAGTTGAAATACAGTAGGTTTAACACCAATATAAATAAAGAATGAGTTCATTACAGTACCTTGAAGTGGTGATTTATTTTCTTATACTAATGGAACTCATGAGATTTTCTATTGAGTTTTGTGTTGTGAAGTTTTCAAGTTTTTGGGTAATGATTTGATGGATGTTGGGGATGCCCAAGGCACCCCAAGGTAAAATCCAAGGACAACCAAAAGCCTAAGCTTGGGGATGCCCCGGAAGGCATCCCCTCTTTCATTTTCATGTATCAGTGACTTTACTTGAGGCTATGTTTTTATTCACAACATGATATGTGTTTTGCTTGGAGCGTCTTGTATGATTTGAGTCTTTGCTTTTTAGTTTACCACAATCATCCTTGCCATACACACCTTTTGGGAGACACACACATTAATCGGAATTTATTATAATACTCTATGTGCTTCTCTTATATCTTTCGAGCTAGATAACTTTCCTCTAGTACTTCACTTATATCTTTTTAGAGCACGGTGGTGGTTTTATTTTATAGAAATTATTGATATCTCATTCTTCAATTGTATTATTTTTAGAGTCTTTTAGAACAGCATGGTAATTTGCTTTGGCTATAAAATTAGTCCTAATATGATAGGCAACCAAGATGGGTATAATAAAAACTTTGCAAGTCTCTTCAAATTATCGATTTATTTTGGCCTACTAGATTGTTATTTCTTGCAATAGGAGAAGTGCTTAGCATTGGGTTCAATCTTGCAGTGTCCTTTCCGCGCCAGTGCGAGCAGGCGAATGGGTGGCCACGGATGGTGCCGAAGACGTGGCCCGTGAGCATCCATGACTTTCTAGCAATCGGAGCCAGTCAAGCGACGTCGTTCGGATCCGAGACGATGAGCCGCGCGCCGCTTGGTCCATGCGCGGGGTCGTGCTGCCCACGGGCGGCGCGACAACCTCTACGGCGCCCCAGCTGGCACCCGCGTTGCAACCTTCCCAGGCCACGCGGGATGAGCAACACCGCGATGCCGGAGCTCCCGGGCACTGCCGCGGGAAGAGCCCTTTGCGCCACTCTCAAGACGCACCAGGCCGGCGTACGCGCCCGGATGCCGGCAAAAGTGGCGTGCGACCGCGAGACCATGACATAGCTCCTTCTAACTTCGTTATAAGTCGGAGCGCGTCGTAGTACACGCGGCTTTCGCCACCGCCCATGCCAGCAGAAGCGCTAGCGCGCATGCAACTGCTCCTCGACTTCCCCCTACCGTGGAGAAGCTCGACGAGTGGAGGGCCAACATCTGAAGCGTCACCAGCTTCGCCAGTAAAGACGAGCTGCTCCCAGTGGGACCCTCATGCCGTCGTTCTGTCGATCCAGTGCATGCCGGCGGTGGGACGACCGGAGACGCTGTGACCACGGTGCATTCTCCTCCCCCACGGCCGGGACAGCAGCCACCGGCTCGTCGGGCCGACGCCTGCTATGTCTTGAGCTTGCGTTGGTTTTCCCCGAAGAGGAAGTGATGATGCAGCAGAGTAGCGTAAGTATTTTCCTCAGTTTTGGAGAACCAAGGTATCAATCCAGTAGGAGGCCACACTCAAGTCCCTCGTACCTGCACAAAACGATAGCTACTCGCAACCAACGTGATTAGGGGTTGTCAATCCCTTCATGGTCACTTACGAGAGTGAGATCTGATAGATATAATATTTTTGGTATTTTTGGTATAAAGATGCAAAGTAAAAAGTAAAGGCAAAGTAAAAAAGCAAAGCAAGATTAAAGTGATGGAGATTGATATGATGAGAATAGACCCAGGGGCCGTAGGTTTCACTAGTGGCTTCTCTCAAGAGCATAAGTATTCTACGGTGGGTGAACAAATTACTGTTGAGCAATTGACAGAATTGAGCATAGTTATGAGAATATCTAGACATGATCATGTATGTAGGCATCATGTCCGTGACAAGTAGACCGAAACGATTCTGCATCTACTACTATTACTCTACTCATCGACCGCTATCCAGCATGCATGTAGAGTATTAAGTTAAAAACAGAGTAACGCCTTAAGCAAGATGACATGATGTAGAGAGATAAATTCATGCAATATGAAATAAACCCCATATTGTTATCCTCGATGGCAATGATGCAATATGTGCCTTGCTGTCCCTTCTGTCACTGGGAAAGGACACCGCAAGATCAAACCCAAAGCTAAGCACTTCTCCCATGGCAAGAACTACCAATCTAGTTGGCCAAACCAAATCGATAATTCGAAGAGAATTGCAAAGATAACCAATCATAGATAAAAGAATTCAGAGAAGATTCAAATATTATTCATAGACAGACTTGATCATAAACCCACAATTCATCGATCTCAACAAACACACCGCAAAAAGAAGATTACATCGAATAGATCTCCACAAGAGAGGGGGAGAACTTTGTATTGAGATTCGAAGAGAGAGAAGAAGCCATCTAGCTACTAACTATGGACCCGAAGGTCTAAGGTAAACTACTCACACTTCATCGGAGCGGCTAGGATGATGTAGAAGCCCTTCGTGATGACGGCCCTCTTCCGGCGGAGCTCCGGAACAGCCCCAAGATGGGATCTCGTGGATACAGAAAGTTGTGACGATGGAATTAGGTTTTTGGCTCCTGTTCTGATCGTTTGGGGGCACATAGGTATATATAGGAGGAAGGAGTACGTCGGTGGAGCACCGAGGGGCCCACGAGGCAGGGGGCGTGCCCTAGGGTGGGCCCACCCTCGTGGCCTCCTCTTTGATCCCTTGCAGTAGGGTCCAAGTCTCCTGGATCATGTTCGGTGAGAAAATCACGTTCCCGAAGATTTTATTCCGTTTGGACTCCGTTTGATATTCTGTTTCTCCGAAATACTGAAATAGGCAAAAAATAGCAATTCTGGGCTGGGCCTCCGGTTAATAGGTTAGTCCCAAAAATAATATAAAAGTGGGAAATAAAGCCCATTATTGTCCAAAACAGTAGATAATATAGCATGGAGCAATAAAAAATTATAGATACATTGGAGACGTATCAACGCCTGTGACAATGCTTCCACAGCATCGTCCGACCCGCGAACCCGTTGCGACCAATGTTGAGTTCTTCGAAAGCAAGCTCAGGAAGACACTCGTACTACCATTGAGCGATGGCGGGAGGCACGCCATCAGTCGGATCGGCATGCAGGGCCTGCTATGGACCACCC
>NC_041388.1:189846497-189877821 GCF_002162155.2 Triticum dicoccoides
CCTGCCTCACGAGGTGGGTTGTCCGGCCTCTACCCGAGAGCTGCGGCAGTTCCAGTGGCCCTCCCACCGCACATTCAAGCCTGATGTTGGGGAAAAGTACAATGGCAAGACTCACCCGTCGGAGTTCCTCAGCATCTACACCATTGCGATGCAAGCCGCCGGGCTCACGACGACAAGGTGCTCGCCAACTACTTTCCGTTGGCGCTTAAGCCCAACATCATGTCTTGGTTGATGCACCTGCCAATGGATTCCCTCTCTTCCTAGTCGGATCTGTGCCACGAGTTTGTTGGCGCCTTTACTAGAGGCCACCAAGCTCCTGGCCAGGCAAGTCACTTGCATGTCAGCCCCCAGAAGAATGGCGAGTCCCTGCGTAAGTACGTACAAAGAGTCAACCGTGTGCAGTACACCATCCCAGATGTTCATCCCGCCACTGTCATCAGTGTGTTCCATCAGAACATACGCAATTATAAGATGCGTGAAGAGATAGCAATGATCAAGGTCAAGGATGTAGCCGAACTTTATGTTCTAGCAGATAGATGTGCTCGGGCTGAAGGAGGAAAGAAGTACCCTGGTGAGGACGCCCGTGCGGAAACTGACTCCACGGACGAAGACGCCACTGCCCCGAGGAAGAAGGGACAACGCCGCAATAGGAAGCATAAGGGCAAGACTGTGCTTGCTGTTGAGGGATCCGGTGGCCGCAGCGCCGCCAAGAAGGCCAAGGCTGAGGACCCCGGCAAGGAGGTTGCCGGGTGCACCGCCTGCCGGGCCTTGGCGGCCACTGACAAGCCAGGAGGCTCTGACAAGCAGTACTGCAAGATCCACTGCACCAAGGGCCATGACCTCCAGAACTGCCGACAGGTTGAGCTGCTTGTAGAAAAGCAGAAGGCTAAATATGAAAGGCGGGACAAGGAGAAGGGTCAGGATGGTGCTAAGGGGTCCGACAAGAAGCGTGGCGGCCAAGCAGGTCCCCGCGGCAAAGATAATCAACAAGAGAGGCCCGCTTGGGGCCGCGATAAGAAGGGGGAAGATGATGATCACGACGAGGACGATGAGTCCGGCGAGCACGAGTTCCATAAAGCTATAGAGGCTATGTGCGTCGACGGTGGCGCCTCGTTGCACACCTCTTATCGCCAACTAAAATAGTGGGCACGAGAGTTCACTGCGACGGAGCCGTCGTTCGATGCCCAGAAGCCGCTAAAGTCGTCCTGCACGTGCATCATTTTTGACACTAAGGATCACCCTGATCGCACAACTACGGCCGGGTGTTTGCCATTGTTGGTCTCATCAACAATATGCAACCTCGAGGTGACAAAAGTGTTGGTTGACGGTGGCGCCGGTTTGAACTTGATCTTTCCCGCTAAAAGGCAAAATCATGCTGCCCGTTACGTTTGGGGTGAGCTAAACTATAGGACGAAGAAGATCATTTTCGATGTCGCCGAGATCCCCATTCCATACAATGGCATCCTTGGCCGCCCAGCGCTGGCCAAGTTCATGGCGGCTTCACACTACGCCTACAATGCACTGAAGATGCCCGTGCCGCTGACCATCATCACCGTCTCCTCTGACAAGAAAGACACGCTCATCTGCGCCAACCAACTCTACCGAGAGGCAGTTGCAGCAACTGCCGCCAAGGCACTTGCTCCTGCCACTCAAGCCCGGGAAGGAAGAAGGCTGGCAAGACCCCTTCCGACAAGACCTCTTGCACCCACTCCGGCAAGCGCGCCTCTTCGGAGTGCTGCGCTCCCGTTGAGGACATACTAGAGAGCTCCACCGGCAAAAGCAAGAAGTCCAAGGCTGCACCCCCAGAAACCAAGAAGGTGTCTGTCAAGGAGGACGGCATGGGCGGGGCTTTCACTATAAGCTCGACCCTTGACAGCAATTAGGAATGCGCACTCATCGCCTTCCTGTGGGCGAATGTCGATGTGTTTGCATGGCAAGCATCCGACATCCCCGGCGTTCCGAGGGAGGTGATTGAGCACCATCTTGCTGTCTGTCCTCATCCGCGGCCTATCAAGAAGAAGGTCAGGAAGCAAGCTTTGGAGCAACAAGAGTTCACTATCGAGGAGATCAAGAAGTTGGAGGCGGCAGGCCTGGTTAGAGGAGTGCTCCACCCCACGTGGTTGGCCAATCCGGTGGTGGTGCGTAAGGAAAATGGGAAATGGAGGCTATGTATTGACTACACAGATTTCAATAAAGCCTGTCCAAAGGATGCTTTCCCTCTTCCACGCATCGACCAGATTGTGGACTCCATTGTCGGGCGTGACCTGCTGTCATTCCTCGACTCTTATTCAGGATACCACCAGATCTTCATGATGAAGGAAGATGAAGAAAAAACCACGTTCATCACCCCATGTGGTATGTACTGTTTTGTATGAATTCCTTTCGGGTTGAAGAGCGATGGTTCAACATTTGCCCGAGCAGTCCAGATTGGTTTTGATACCAACCTACATAGAAATATGGAAGCTTATATGGACGACGTAGTGGTCAAAACCAAGGACAGGGCCACGCTTGTGCAAGATTTAGAAGAAACATTTGCAATCTGCGTAAGATCAACCTCATGCTCAATGCAGAGAAGTGCGTGTTCGGTGTCCCCTCCAGCAAACTTCTTGGGTTCTTTGTGTCTCAATGCATAATCGAAGAAAATCCCAACAAGATCAAGGCAATCAAGCAGATTGAGGTGCCAAAACGGGTCAAAGACGTCCGTAGGCTCGCCGGCTGCATTGCTGCACTGAGTAGGTTCATCTCCAAATCTACTGAGTGCGCCCTCCCCTTTTTCAAAGTTTTGAAAAAGGCGGGTCCAGTAAAGTGGACTCCGGAGGCAAAGGCAGTGATGCAAGATTTGAAGAGGTACCTCTCTTCCACGCCAATACTAGTCACGCCTAAACCACAAGAGTCATTGCTGCCGTACTTAGCAACAACGAATCAAGTAGTCAGTGCTGCACTGGTGGCGGAGAGGGAACTTGAGGAAGAAGCAGCACTAGCAGCAGAGCCGTTGGATGGTAGGCCGGGGCCCTCCCCGGCAGAACCTAACGCCGGCAAAGCGGAACCCCCAGCAAGGTCCGATCCCGGCAAGGCAGAGTCTGAGCAGATGGGCGAAGTGGGACATAAGAAGAAGGTGGTGCAATACCCCGTTTATTTTGCTATTTCCCTCTTGCAGGGGGCTAGATGAAGATATTCTGGTATACGGAAGCTACTTTTCCGCCTCCTCATGGCCTCCAGAAAGCTGCATCACTATTTCGAAGCACATGAGATCACCGTCATCACCCGCCTCCCTTTGCAACGGATTTTGTACTACCGACATGCGATAGGGAGGATTGTGGAGTGGACTTTGGAGCTGTCGAGCTTTGGCCTCAAGTTTGAAAGTACTTCAATGATCAAAAGTCGAGCCTTGGCTGAGTTCATAACAGAATGGACTCCGACGCCCGACGAAGAGATTCAAGAGACCGCCCTTCCTGGCAAGGAGACGTACCGCGATTGGATTATGTACTTTGATGGAGCTTTCTCACTGTAAGGCACTGGTGCCAATGTGCTACTTGTCGCACCAACCGGAGAGCACCTCAAGTACGTGATCTAGATGCACTTTCCCCAGGTAAAAATCAATGAACAACACGGCGGAGTACGAGGGGTTGCTTGCCGGTCTCAGGATCACGACAGACCTCAAAATCAAGAAGCTCATCATCAGAGGTGATTCACAGCTCATTGTCAAGCAAGTTAACAAGGATTACGAGAGCCCACTGATGGAAACCTACGTGAAGGAAGTGAGGAAGTTGGAAGAACGTTTTGACGGCCTACAGGAAGAGCATGTTCCCTGAGCGGAGAACAGCATTGCCGACGACCTGTCGAAATGCGCTGCCCTCAAGTTGCCTGTGGAACCAGGTACCTTTGTACTTCAGTCAATTCAGCCATCCGTTGCGCCATCAGCAGGGCAAAACAAGCGAAGGAAGGCAAGCCCCGGCAAGTAACTTCCCGCCGAGCTCCTAGGAGCCGCCGGCAAGGAGGTTGCCGGGTACCCCAAGCTTGCCGAGGGGCAACCACCTCTGGCAGGGCCTCAGGCCCTGACCGTAGAGGCAGCTGCCCCTACGTCAGAAGATGAGCCTTTAGTCCTCGCCGTCAAGCCCCAGGCTCCAGCATAACACCTTCCGTTTCCTCCTAATAGGGGAACTCCCTGAGGAACAGGAAGAAGAAGAAAGGGTAGCCCGTCGGTCCAACATGTACCAGTTTGTGGATAACACCCTGTACAGAAGGAGGCCAAATGGCGTGATGCTAAAGTGCAGTCCTCAAGAGGACGGACTGGAGCTGTTCACATAGATACATGGAGGCGTATGTGGCTCCCACATAGGGTTGAGGGCCCTTGCCAGCAAGGCATTCCGGCAAGGTTTCTTCTGGCTAACCGCCCTCCAGGATGCAGCTGCACTAGTAACCAAGTGTGAAGCGTGCCAGTTCCATTCAAAGAAGCTTCATCAGCCAGCTCAAGCCCTTCAAACAATCCCTCTCTCCGGGCCATTTTCGGTTTGGGGGCTCGACATACTGGGCCCCTTCCCCTGCGCTGTCGGGGGCTTTGAGTACTTGTATGTCGCAAGCGACAAGCTCACAAAGTGGGCCGAAGTGGAAGCAGTGAGGAAGGTGATAGCACAGTCAGCCGTCAAGTTCCTCAAGGGGCTAGTTTGCCATTTTGGTGTGACGAATAGGGTCATCACCGACAACGGCACATAGTTCACAAGCCACACCTTCATGAAGTACATCCAGGACCGCGGCAGTAAGGTCTGTTTCGCTTCGGTGGCGCACCCACGGAGCAACGGCTACGCGGAGAGGGCAAATGCTGAAGTACTGCGAGGCCTGACGACAAAGACTTTTGACAGGCTGCACAAGTGTGGAGGGCTCTGGATTGATGCGTTACCAGCGGTTCTTTGGTCAATCAGAACGATGCCAAATCAAGCCACCGACCAGACACCCTTTTCCCTAGTATATGGGGCAGAAGCAGTTCTCCCCATGAAACTCACGTACGAGTCACCTCGAGTGCTCACTTATGATGAGCTTGCGCAAGAGCAGTTGCGGCAAGATGACGCGACGCTCCTTGAGGAAGACCGTCTTCGGGCGGTTGTGCAAGCTGCACGCTACCAGAAAGCCTTGCGGAACTACCATAGCTGCATGGTTCATGCCTGAAGTTTTGAGGAAGGCAACCTTGTTCTTCGGCGCGTTCAGTCGGCCATGAATTCCAACAAGTTGAGAACAAAGTGGGAAGGCCCTTATTAGGTAACACGAGTCACCAGGTCTGGCGCAGTTCACCTGGAGACCAAAGATGGTATTCCAGTGAGAACCTCCTGGAACATCGAACATCTTCATAAGTTTTACCCATGAGGCGTGGTTGCCGGGCCTCCCGGCAAACCACCTTTTGTTCAAGCCATGCCGGCAAGGCATGTAACCCTTTGTATAGAGCCAAGTGCAGACCCTGAGCATAAATGAATGAAGCGCTGGCGCCCTAAGTTTTAGCATGCATGCTAGGTTGAGTATCTCTCTTTGTTAGGGTTGATAGTGCTCAGCGGCAACTAACCCCTATCATAGAGGTCGAGTTTGTGTCTTTCTGTCCTTTCTAGTTTTTCTTTGGTTCGCAGGATGCACAGGTGTTTCTGACAAACCATTTAAGAGCAGGGAGACGGACCGACATCCTCGACCCCGGCAAGCCAATGCCGGGTCTGCAGATTCACGTATCCGACCACGGCAAGCCAAGGTTGCCGGGGGGCTGCAGATTCAGATAAGTCTTTTATCTCCTGTTATGCATTTCCGTATGGGACTTGGATGTATGAGACTTCATTTGTTCCCGGGCCACCGTGCTCCCCCTTTCCTATGCCCAAGAACTCTTCTTTGGGCCGGAACTTGGTTGTAGTTGCAGTGACAAGGAAACAAACGAAGGGCCTAATCCTACTTCGCCCCTGCCTCTGCCAAGAGTGTGAGTATGGTCGAGTTATGAAGTGGGAGGACGGCAAGGTTTGCTACTGAGCAACAGTGCTTATCCTAAGATAACAGGACTCGTTCCTTGGTGTGAGCCTTGCTAATGCACAAAAGAACCCGACAAGCCCCCTTTTTCATTAATACGTTGCGAACAAGTACAACTCATACGGAATGTAAAAACGAGCAAGGGGATTACAAGGTTTAAATATGACAAATGCTAGCAGGCTTAAAACAAGAGAGATAAGTGCCACGTAATCCCTGTTCTTGCCTCTTTCCTCCCAGGTGCGGGAGGTGAAGGAAAAAAGGAAGCGGCGGGGAACGCGCCGATGGAGAGCTTGACAAGGAAGACCCTCAGCAGGGTGCGTGTCCAAGGGAGGAGGGCGGCGAGGTCAGTCGGAGTTGGCGTCCTCCCGCCTGATGCCATCGTCGTCGATGTCTCTGTCCTCCACATCACTCCCGCTCGAGGAGGAAGTTTCATCGTCAGTGGAGCTCTCCACGCAGCACCTTAGGCCAGTTCACAAGTGCCCAAAAACCTTGAAGGAGAGTAGGCCATTCTCCATCAATTTGAAGTGGAGGACGAGCCCCTTCGACAGGCTATGGGCACGGGCGAATGTTTTCCACCCGCGGAGGAGATACATGATGTGAAGGGCGGGGAAGTCGACATCGACCCGCATGCCGCCATTCCCGCAGCCCCTGAAATGCAGCCTCAAGGCTTGTGGCACGTCGAGCTCCATCTCCCAAGCGAATGGAGGGGGAAGATGAAGGCCACCGCGCACTGGCTTATGCAGCCTGATGAAGAATTCGCGGGGTTGGTCGCCGACATGGCCCTCCATTGGGGGAAGAACTGTTGGCGGAGGCGTGGCCGGTGCGCCACAGCGGCCCCGACCTCGCCCCCTCCCTCTTCCTCTCGCGACCGGCTCTGCTGACACGAACTCTTGGGGAGAGGGGGTATGCTGCCGAGGAGAGACTCTCGTCGCCGCCATCGGAGCGCTGACGCACCCTCTCTCCATAGCGAAGGGAAGGAAGGAGTCAAGATGGAAGGAGATGGATGTTGGAGGATTGAAGGGTGCCATCATTGTCATATTGCCTTGCATGATCACGTACTTGATATCCTATTTGTGGCAAAGCCACTGCTCATAATTTTTCATACATGTCACTCTTGAATCATTGCACATCCCCGTACACCGCCGGAGGCATTCATATAGAGTCATATTTTGTTCTGGTATCGAGTTGTAATTTTTGCGTTGTACATAAATAGAAGTGTGATGATCATCATTATTAGAGCATTATCCCATGAGGAAATAAAACAAAACGAGAGAATGTCCAAATAAAAAAAGAGAAGTCCCCAAAAAAGAGAAAAAATGGAAAAAATGAGAGAAAAAGAGAGAAGGGGCAATGTTACTATCCTTTTTCCACACTTGTGCTTCAAAGTAGCACCATGATCTTCATGATAGAGTCGCTTATTTTGTCACTTCCACATACTAGTGGGAATTTTCATTATGGAACTTGGCTTGTATATTCCAACAATGGGCTTCCTCAAAATACCCTAGGTCTTCATGAGCGATAAAGTTAGATGCACACTCACTTAGTTTCTTTTGTTGAGCTTTGATACATTTATAGCTCTAGTGCATCCGTTCCATGGTAAACCCTACTCCTCGCATTAACATCAATCAATGGGCATCTCCATAGCCCTTTTTGTATTCTCCACACAACCTCTATCATCATATTCTATTCCACCCATAGTGCTATGTCCATGGCTCGCCCTCATGTATTGCGTGAAAGTTGAAAAAGTTTGAGAATGCTGAAGTGTGAAACAATTGCTTGGCTTGTCATCGGGGTTGTGCATGAGGGGAGCATTTTGTGTGATGAAAATGAAGCATGGCCAAACAATATGATTTTGTAGGGGTGAGCTTTCTTTGGCCATGTTATTTTGAAAAGACATAATTGCTTGGTTAGTATGCTTGAAGTATTATTGTTTTTATGTCAATATTAAACTTTTATCTTGAATCGTTCAGATCTGAATATTCATGCCACAATAAAGAGAATTACATTGAAAATTATGTTAGGTAGTATTCCACATCAAAAATTCTGTTTTTATCATTTACCTACTCGAGGACCAGCAGGAATTAAGCTTGGGGATGCTTGATACGTCTCCAACGTATCTATAATTTTTGATTGTTCCATGCTATTATATTATTTGTTTTGGATGTTTAATGGGCTTTAATATGCACTTTTATATTATTTTTGGGACTAACCTATTAATCGAAGGCCCAGTGCAAATTGCTATTTTTTTGCCTATTTCAGTGTTTCGCTGAGAAGGAATATCAAATGGAACGAAACCTTCGCGAGGATATTTCTCGGAACAAACGCAACATTGGAGACTTGGAGTACAAGTCTGGAAGTCCGTGAAGCTTCCACAAGGCAGGGGCGCGCCTAGGGGGGTAGGCAGGCCCCCATACTCATGGGCCCCATGGATCTCCACCGACCTACTTCTTTCGCCTATATATACTCTTTTACCCTGAAAACATCCAAGGGATCCACGAAACCACTCTTCCACCGCCGCAACCTTCTGTACCCGTGAGATCCCATCTGGGGGCCTTCTCCGATGATCTGCCGGAAGGGGATTCGATCACGGAGGGCTTCTACATCAACACCATAGCCTCTCCGGCGATGTGTGAGTAGTTTACCACAGACCATCGGGTCCATAGTTATTAGCTAGATGGCTTCTTCTCTCTCTTTGTTCTTCAATACAAAGTTCACCTCGATGTTCTTGGAGATCTATTCGATGTGATACTCTTTTGCGGTGTGTTTGCCGAGATCCGATGAATTGTGGGTTTATGAATTTGATTATCTATGAATATTATTTGGTTCTTCTCTGAATTTTTTATATGGATGATTTGATATCTTTGCAAGTCTCTTCGAATTATCGGTTTATTCTGGCCTACTAGATTGATCTTTCTTGCAATGGGAGAAGTGCTTAGCTTTGTGTTCAATCTTGCAGTGTCCTTTCCTAGTGTCAGCAGGGGCAGCAAGGCATGTATTGTATTGTTTCCATCGAGGATAAAAAGATTGGGTTTATATCTCATATTGCTTGATTTTATCCCTCTGCATCATGTCATCTTGCCTAATGTGTTACTCTGTCCTTATGAACTTAATACTCTAGATGCATGTTGGATAGCGGTCGATGTGTGGAGTAATAGTAGTAGATGCAGAATCATTGGGGTCTACTTGACAGAGATGTGATGCCTATATTCATGATCATTGCCATAGCTATCATCATAACTATGCGCTTTTCTATCAATTCCTCGGCAGTAATTTGTTCACCCACCGTAATATATGCTATCTTGAGAGAAGCCACTAGGAAACCTATGGCCCCCTGGTCGACTTTACATCATATAAGTTTCCGATCTATAATTCTAGCTTTCTATTTCTTTTTCAATCTTTATTTTCCAATCTATGCAAAAATACCATAAATATTTGTCTTATTATCTTTATCAGATCTCGCTTTTGCAAGTGGCCGTGAAGGGATTAACAACCCCTTTCTCGTGTTGGTTGCAAGGTTCTTGATTGTTTGTGCAGGTACTAGGCAAATTGCGTGTAGTTTCCTACTGGATTGATACCTTGGTTCTCAAAAATGGAGGGAAATACTTACGCTACTTTGCTGCATCACCCTTTCCTCCTTAAGGGAAAACCAACGCATGCTCAAGAGGTAGCACAGCCCGAAGATGGTTCTCCTCAAGGAGCACGACATCGTCATGTCAGTGCTGCTCTTGCTCTACGTCATCGTAGGCAAATACTCGAGGTGAACCATACACTGGTACGCGTCGGTGCTATACAAACGGTTTTTAACCCCTTTTCGCGACGACATTTGGAACTGTCGCCTAGTGAGTGACGGCGATAAGGGTGTCGGTGTACAAAAGTAGGGGTCCTTTTTGTACCCCTTTACTTGTGCGCGGGCAGTCGCAGCCACATGCCTGCAGCCACGGTTGCTGGGGCATGGGAAGCAGAGACACAAGACTGCCAGAGCAGCGCCGAACCAAAGGCGTGAGAAGTAGAGGGACAAGGTGGGATTTCCCCGGCAAGAGCCTTGCCAGGGGAGCATGCGTAGCCCCGGCAAGAGCGTTGCCGGGGCGACTAGCCCAACACCAACAAAGCCGCCACCCTTGATTCTAAGAGTCACGACGCCATCAACAACATCGGAACCAAGGCTCGGGAGGCGCCGCCATGGTGGCATGCAGACCTTTGTGAAGACAAAGGGCCTGCGAGGCCTAGATAGGAACCAAGAAACAAAACAAGAGCATGGCTCCTTGCCGAGGGTGCCCACGAGGCCCCGCCAAGGCTCCTACCAAAGATACCCACGAGGCCCCGGCAAGACTCTTGCCGAGGGCGCCCACAAGGCCCCGGCAAGACCCTTGCCGGGAAGATCAGCAAGACCGCGGTAAGGCCTTGCCGCCCCGTCACTACCACAGCTCAGCGGCCATCCCACCAACTAAGCAGGTACCAACGTGGCAGTACGTGGCTCCTAAGCCAACTAGTCAAGCACCTACATGGTGGCATGCAGATCTTCGTGAAGACCCTGCCACCACGCTAGCTCAGCAGACTGCCGGCCTACATGGCGCTGCATCCTCCTTAGCCTGGACGTGTGTCAGAGCAAGGTGAAGCTTGTACGATGGAAAATAGACCCGGGGGCCATAGGTTTCACCAGTGGCTTCTCTCAAGTATTACGATGGGTAAACAAATTACTGTTGAGCAATTGATAGAAAAGCGAATAATTATGAGAATATGTAGGCATGATCATGTATATAGGCATCACCTCCGCGACAAGTAGACCGAAATGATTCTGCATCTACTACTATTACTACACACATCGACCGCTATCCAGCATGCATCTAGAGTATTAAGTTCATAAGAACAGACTAACGCCTTAAGCAAGATGACATGATGTAGAGGGATAAGCTCATGCAATATGATATAAACCCCATCTTTTTATCCTCGATGGCAACAATACAATACGTGATGTTTCCCCTACTGTCACTGGGATCGAGCACCACAAGATTGAACCCAAAGCTAAGCACTTCTCCCATTGCAAGAAAGATCAATCTAGTAGGCCAAACCAAACTGATAATTCGAAGAGACTTGCACAGATAAACCAATCATACATAAAAGAATTCAAAGAAGAGCCAAATATTGTTCTTAGATAATCCGGATCATAAACCCACAATTCATCGGATCTCGACAAACACACCGCAAAATAAGATTACATCGAATAGATCTCCAAGAGAATCGAGGAGAACTCTGCATTGAGATCCAAAGAGAGAGAAGAAGCCATCTAGCTACTAGCTATGGACCCAATGGTCTGAAGTAAACTACTCACACATCACTGGAGAAGCCATGGAGTTGATGTAGAGGCCCTCCGTGATCGATGCCCCCTCCAGGGGAGCTCCGGCAAAGGCCCCAAGATGGGATCTCTTGGGCATAGAAGGTTCCGGCGGTGGAATTAGGTTTTCGTGGTGCTCCTAGATGTTTGCGCGGTACATGGACTTATATAGGAGGAAGAAGTAGGTAGGTGGTGCAACAAGGGGCCCACGAGAGTGGAGGGCACGCAAAGGAGGGTAGGCGCGCCCCCTGCCTCGTGGCCTCCTCGATTGTTTCTTGACGCCCACTCCAAGTCTCCTAGATCACGTTTGTTGAGAAAATCACGTTCCCGAAGGTTTTGTTCCTTTTGTACTTCGTTTGATATTCCTTTTCTACTAAATACTGAAATAGGCAAAAAATAACAATTTGGGCTGGGCCTCCGGTTAATAGGTTAGTCCCAAAAATGATATAAAAGTGTAAAAGAAAGCCCATTAAAACCCAAAGCAGATAATATAATAGCATGGAGCAATCAAAAATTATACATACATTGGAGACGCATCAAGCATCCCCGAGCTTAATTCCTGCTCGTCCTCGAGTAGGTAAATGATAAAAAGAATTTTTTATGTGGAATGCTTTCTAACATATTTCTCAATGTAATTTTTCTTTATTGTGGCATGAATGTTTGGATCCGAAAGATTCAAGATAAAAGTTTAATATTTACATAAAAATAATAATACTTCATGTATACTAACTAAGCAATCACGTCTTCTCAAAATAACATGACCAAAGAAAGTTATCCCTACAAAATCATATAGTCTTGCTATGATCTATCTTCACCACACAAAATATTTAAATCATGCACAACCCCGATGACAAGCCAAGCAATTGTTTCATACTTTTGATGATCTCAAACTTTTTCAATCTTCATGCAATATATGAGCTTGAGCCATGGATATAGCACTATATGTGGAATAGAATGGTGATTGTGGAGAAGACAAAAAGGAGAATATAGTCTCACATCAACTAGGCATATCAATGGGCTATGGAGATGCCCATCAATAGATATCAACGTGAGGTAGTAGGGATTGCCTTGCCATGGATGCACTAGAGCTATAATTGTATGAAAGCTCAAGAAAAGAACTAAGTGGGTGTGCATCCAACTTTCTTGCTCATGAAGACCTAGGGCAATTTTGAGGAAGCCCACCATTGGAATATAAAAGCCAAGTTCTATAATGTAAAATTCCCACTAGTATATAAAAGTGATAACATAGGAGACTCTCTATCATGAAGCTCATGGTGCTACTTTGAGGCACAAGTGTGGAAAAAGGATAGTAACATTGTCCCTTCTCTCTTTTTCTCCCATTTTTTGGCCCTTCTTTCTTTTTTTCTTTTTGGCCTCTTTTCTTTTTTTCGTCCGGAATCTCATCCCGACTTGTGGGGGAATCCTAGTCTCCATCATCCTTTCCTCACTGGGACAATGCTCTAATAATGATGATCATCACACTTTAATTTACTTACAACTCAATACTTAGAACAAAATATGACTCTATGTGAATGCCTCCGGCGGTGTACCGGGATGTGCAATGATGCATGAGTGACATGTATGAAGAATTATGAACGGTGGCTTTGCCACAAATACGATGTCAAGTCACTGATCATCCAAGCAATATGACAATGATGAAGCATATCATAATAACGGA
The DNA here is from genome assembly GCF_002162155.2 of Triticum dicoccoides. NCBI lineage: Eukaryota > Viridiplantae > Streptophyta > Magnoliopsida > Poales > Poaceae > Triticum > Triticum dicoccoides. The sequence goes on from NC_041388.1 coordinate 189,859,502, forward strand.
ACGGTGGAAAGTTGCATGGCAATATATCTCGGAATGGCTATGGAAATGCCATAATAGGTAGGTATGGTGGCTATTTTGAGGAAGGTATGTGGTGGGTTTATGGTACCAGCGAAAGTTGTGCGATACTAGAGAGGCTAGCAATGGTGGAAGGGTGAGAGTGCGTATGATCCATGGACTCAACATTAGTCATAAAGAACTTACATACTTATCGCAAAAATCTATTAGTTATCGAAACAAAGTATTACGCGCATGCTCCTAGGGTGATAGATTGGTAGGAAAAGACCATTGCTCGTCCCCGACCGCCACTCATAAGGAAGAAAATCAATAAATAAATCATGCTCCGACTTCATCACATAACGGTTCACCCTACGTGCATGCTACGGGAATCACAAACTTCAACGCAAGTATTTCTCAAATTCACAACTACTCAACTAGCATGACTCTAATATCACCATCTCCATATCTCAAAACAATTATCAAGTATCAAACTTCTGATAGTATTCAATGCACTTCTATGAATTTTTTTATATTATTCCTAAAAGAAAATTTCCATGGTGTTCTAAAGGACTCTAAAAATAATATAAGTTAAGCATGAGAGATCAATTATTTCTATAAAATAAAACTACCGCCGTGCTCTAAAAGATATAAGTGAAGCACTAGAGCAAAAACTATGTGACTCAAAAGATATAAGTGAAGCAGATAGATTATTCTAATAAATTTCAAATCATGTGAGTCTCTCTCAAAAGGTGTGTACAGCAAGGATGATTGTGGTAAACTAAAAGGCAAAGACTCAAATCATACAAGACGCTCCAAGAAAAACACATATCATGTGGTGAATAAAAATATAGCTCCAAGTAAAGTTACCGATAGACGAAGACGAAAGAGGGGATGCCTTCCGGGGCATCCCCTAGCTTAGGATTTTTGGTGTCCTTGAATTTTAAATTGGGTTTCCATGGGAATCCCCAAGCTTAGGCTCTTGCCACTCCTTGTTCCATAATCCATCAAATCTTTACCCAAAACTTGAAAACTTCACAACACAAAACTCAAAATACAAAATCTCGTGAGCTCCGTTAGCGAAAGAAAACAAAACTCCACTTCAAGGTACTGTAATGAACAAATTCTATATTTATATTGGTATTAAACCTACTGTATTCCAACTTCTCTATGGTTTATAAACTCTTTTACTAGCCATAGATTCATCAAAATAAGCAAACAACACACGAAAAACAGAATCTGTCAAAAACAGCACAGTCTGTAGTTATCTGTAGCTAACGCAAATTATGGAACCCCAACAATTCTAAAATAAACTGATGGACGTGAGGAATTTATCTATTAATCATCTGAAAAAATAATTAACTAAATATCACTTTCCAAATAAAAATGGCAGCAATTCTCGTGAGCGCTAAACTTTCTGTTTTTTACAGCAAGATCGAAAAGACTTTCCCCAAGTCTTCCCAACGGTTCTACTTAGCATAAACACTAATTAAACACAAAAAACACAACCAAAACAGCGGCTAGATAAATTATTTATTACCAAACAGGAGCAAAAAGTAAGGAATAAAATTAAAATTGGGTTGCCTCCCAACAAGCGTTATCGTTTAACGCCCTAGCTAGGCATAAAAGCAAGGATAGATCTAGGTATTGCCATCTTTTGTATGCAATTCTTCAATAAGACACCTATAACCCTTAGGAGTTTCTTTCTTTTTATTTTGAGATAGCACGTGGCCATTAATGGTGGAATAAATATTAAGCACTTTACGGAAATTGGCATCTAAGCTAGCCTTCATTTCTTTGGTAATTTCATTTTGATAAAAGCACAAAAGAGAGGTAGATTCAACCTTCTCACTCACGGGGTGCCCAAATATAGTTTTCATCTTTTCATAATTATCAATGGGATCCCCTCAAGAAAACCTTCTTCAAATATAGAATCTAGAACTTGCTTGAACGAGGAGGGTAGACCAATATAAAAGCTTTTCATGTAAACCTCAATTTGATACTGTGGCTCATAGCTAGCTCGGATCCTTAATAGCCTATCCCAAGCGTCTTTCAAAGATTCATCAAGTAAATAATGAAAAATTACAGGACCATCTCTATAAAAATTATTCAAACTCTCATTTTGATAACCCCGGTAGGTCTCTCCATAGCATCATTATTTGTGATCTTAGAGAGGACAAAGGGACTATCCACGGTAAAACCCGGGAGAGAACCCTTAGCCCTTTTTGAATCGGCCATGGTACAAGAACACAAATGGGAAAGAGACGAATAAAACAGCAAGGGTGAAGTGGGGGAGAGGAAAATGAGAGGCAAAGGGCAAATAATGTAATGCGAAGGATAAGAGTTTTGATGGGTACTTGGTATGTCTTGACTTGGCATAGATCTCCCTGTCGACGTTGCGAGAAATCCTTCTTGCTACCTCTTGAGCACTGCTATGGTTTTCCCTTGAATCAATCTAGTTGGAGACCACGCGTGAGTCACCTCGTACCTACACAAACAAATAAGAACCTCACAACCAACGCGATAAAGGGTTGACAATCCCTTCACGGCCTCTTGCAAGAGTGAGATCTGATAGAGATAATAATAATATGATAAATATTTTTGGTATTTGTATGATATACATTGAAAGTAAAGATTGCAAAATAAAATAGATTGGAATCTTGTATGATGCAAAATAGACCCAGGGGCCATAGGTTTCACTAGTGGCTTCTCTCAAGATAGCATAAGTATTACGGTGGGTAAACAAATTACTATCGAGCAATTGATAGCAAAGAGAATAGTTATGAGAATATCTAGGCATGATCATGTATATAGGCATCACGTCCGCGACAAGTAGACAGAAAAGATTCTGCATCTACTACTATAACTCCACACATCGACCGCTATCCAGCATGCATCTAGAGTATTAAGTTCATAAGAACAGAGTAATGCCTTAAGCAAGATGACATGATGTAGAGGGAGAAACTCATGCAATATGATATAAACCCCATCTTTTTATCCTCGATGGCAACAATACAATACGTGTCGTTTCCCCTATTGTCACTGGGATCAAGCACCGCAAGATTGAACCCAAAGCTAAGCACAACTCCCATTACAAGAAAGATCAATCTAGTAGGCCAAACCAAACTGATAATTCAAAGAGACGTGCAAAGATAAACCAATCATACATAAAAGAATTCAGGGAAGAATCAAATATTGTTCATAGATAATCTGGATCATAAACCCACATTTCATCGGATCTCGACAAACACACCGCAAAAGAAGATTACATTGAATAGATCTCCAAGAGAATCGAGGAGAACTTTGTATTGAGATCCAAAGAGAGAGAAGAAGCCATCTAGCTACTAGCTATGGACCCGAAGGTCTGAAGTACGGAGAGGCCATGGAGTTGATGTAGAGGCCCTCCGTGATCGATGCCCCCTCCGGCGGAGCTCCGGAAAGGCCCCAAGATGGGATCTCTCGGGTACAGAAGGTGGCGGCGGTGGAATTAGGTTTTCGTGGTGCTCCTGGATGTTTGCATGGTACGTGGATTTATATAGGAGGAAGAAGTAGGTCGGTGGAGCAACGAGGAGCCCACAAGTGTAGAGGGCGCGCCCAGGGAAGTAGACGGGCCCCCTGCCTCGTGGCCTCCTCGAGTGTTTCTTGACGCTCACTCCATGTCTCTTGGATCATGTTTGTTGAGAAAATCACGTTCCCGAAGGTTTCATTCCGTTTGGACTTCGTTTGATATTCCTTTTCTGCGAAATACTAAAATAGGCAAAAAAACAACAATTTGGGCTGGGCCTCCAGTTAATAGGTTAGTGCCAAAAATGATATAAAAGTGTAAAATAAAGCCGATTAACATCCAGAACAGATAATATAATAGCATGGAGCAATCAAAAATTATAGATACGTTGGAGACGTATCAAGCCACCTCGCTCCATTCGTTGGCACTGATGGTCTTAGGGAGCTACATGTGGAAGAAATGACTCAAATCGACCGCCAGGTAAAAATCCTCCATTCCAAGTCATTGCCCGAGAGAGAGAAGAGAGGCATACCTGAGTGGTAAAGGTGTAGTCGCCAGAGGAGGAACCTCTAGAGAGGTCTTTGAAGAAGACCATGGCAACCCTGGCGGTAGGATGCGAGACGATGAGAGCGAGGAAGCGGCTATAGCTTAGCAAGGAAGGAAGGAGGAAACAGGGGAAATGTGACTTGTGGTTGGGGAGAAAAGGTGTGGGGAAGGGGGAAGGGGCGGGGGTAGATATATTGGTGGTAGGACAAAATTTTGAAAATGTGGAGGGAAACTTTTCGCGTGGTGCGACCGAACCATTCACTTTGAACGATTGTGTGCATCGCAAATGATTCTTCTGCTTTACGCGCATGGGATGAGTTTGATAATTCAAATTTTTGTGGAAATTTTCCCGGGTATGTCATTGCATAATTTAACATCACTTGCAAATTTGGGCACACAAAGGAGAGTACAGTAGATAGACCACACTTATTGAATCAAGCAATTTTAGTAATTAAACAGAGCCAGTTGACCTAAACATTGTTCTAACAAAAGACCAGCATTAAAAACAAAGCCTACATACGCATAATTTTAACAAATCCGCCGCCGCGCTGGCCTATGCATCTCCGGTGTGAGATGAGAGATCAATGACTTGTCCTGGCGACATGCCGCCTTTGGTGGACTCCGCGTCCCCCCTACTGAAGTCGACCACGTCCTCGTCCTCGTCTTTGGCGCCGCCCTCAAGGTTGTAGTGCTTGTAATAGTGTTTGCGCCAGAGCTCGCATTGGTACTCCACCACCAATTCCTCGACAGAAAGACTCTTCTCTACCTCGACCTTGGGCACGCGCAACTCCTCCTCCCGGTGCCCCTCGATCTCCGCTGCCTCCTGCATCTCCAGCCCCCGCTCGGCGACCTCATGAGGAAGTAGGTGCTCCATGGCCACCGCCGCCTTTTCAGACGTGGGTTGTATGCTAGAGTCTAAGGTGGCTTGGAATATCTTGGCGTGTGCATCCTTGATCTTGGCATGGGTGGCCTTGACCCGGGCCAGGGCGACATTAGTTGCACGGATGGTAGCTCGAGCGCTCTCGGCATTTGCAACCGCTATTGCAGCAGCATCTATAGCAGACGAGATTCGGGGGTGCGGGAATGGGGGTCGAGATTCGTGGACTCGGGGGTTGCCGGCACTGGAGCAGACAGACCAGCAAAGCTTAAGGAGGGAGACTTAAATAGACCCAAATATTTTCATCACAAACGGTTCCTAGAAAACAACTATGTGTGATGTTGTAGATATTTTTTATTAGCTGTGAAAGACGAATTTGGAGTATAGTGGCAATGGATGGTGTTTTAAATGTACTAGAAATTTGGTAGTACTAATACAACTTTGATGTCAAATTTTGGAAAATTTCAGGGGTCATTTGACCTTTTAAGACATTTAAGTGATTTTCTGGCCATTTAATGACCGTAATTGAAATTTGAACTACATGTACATGCAACAGCTAACCATAACAGTTTGAAAACTTATATTTTGTGTACTTGTCTGCGATTTAATTCCATGTGCAGTAAATTGGTAGGAATTTTCAAACATATTGGTCTCAAGGCTATGACACAATTAAGCATGGAATGACATGGCATTTTAATTCCAAAACATTTAAAAAATCAGAAACACATGAAACCATGGTTGATGTAATGTCATGCCACCAAGATGATGTGGAAAAAAATTTGGCATGTTTGAGGAAAGTTTGGACAAACACCCATCACAAGCCGGAGCAACTCCCTAGGTGGATCGTGGTTCCGAGAGGGAACATTGCATGTTTGATGATAAACCGGGGATAACTTCCTCTTACGGCCTTCAATGTTTTTCTATGTTTAACGTGCACTACTACATCTATAATGTGAAATTTTGGAAAATTCTAGGGGTTATTTGACCTTTTAAAGACTTTTAAGTGATTTTCTAGCCATTTAATTCAAATTTGATCATTGCCTTAGATATCATCATAACTATGTGCTTTTCTATCAATTGCTCGGAAGTAATTTGTTCACCCACCGTAATATATGTTATCTTGGGAGAAGCCACTAGTGAAACCTATGGCCCTGGGTCTACTTTACATCATATAAGATTCCGATCTATAATTCTAGTTTACTATTTATTTCGCAATCTTTATTTTCCAATCTATACAAAAATACCAAAAATATTTATCTTATTATCTTTATTAGATCTCACTTTTGCAAGTGGCCCTGAAGGGATTGACAACCCCTTTATCATGTTGGTTGCAAGGTTTTTGATTGTTTGTCCAGGTACTAGGCAACTTGCACGTAGTCTCCTACTGGATTGCTACCTTTGTTCTCAAAAACTGAGGGAAATACTTATGCTACTTTGATGCATCACCCTTTCCCGTTCTAGGGAAAACCAACGCATGCTCAAGAGGTAGCAAGAATGATTTCTCGCACCGTTGCTGGGGAGATCTACACTCAAGTCAAGACATACCAAGTACCCATCACAAACTCTTCTCCCTCACATTACATTATTTGTCATTTACCTCTCGTTTTCCTCTCCCCCACTTCACCTTTGCCGTTTTAATTCGCCCCTTTTTCGTTTGCCTCCTTTCGCTTGCTTCTTGTTTTCTTGTGTGTTGGATTGATTGTTTGTCACGATGGCTCAAGATAAAACTAAATTATGCGACTTTTCCAATACAAACAACAATGATTTTATTAGCACCCCGATTGCTCCTATTACTGATGTTGAATCTTGTGAAACTAATGCTGCTTTGTTGAATCTTCTCATGAAAGATCAATTTTCCGGCCTTCCTAGTGAAGATGCCGCTACCCATCTAAACAACATTGTTGATTTGTGTCATATGGAAAATAAGAAAGATGTGGATAATGATATTGTTAAATTGAAGCTATTTCCATTTTCACTTAGAGATCGTGCTAAAACTTGGTTTTCTTCTTTGCCTAAAAATATTATTGATTCATGGAATAAGTGCAAAGATGCTTTTATCTCTAAGTATTTTCCTCCCTCTAAGATCATATCTCTTAGAAACTATATTATGAATTTTAAGTAACTTGATCGTGAGCATGTTGCAAAAGCTTGGGAGAAGGTGAAATTCATGATATGTAATTGCCCTACACATGGTTTGAATTTATAGATGATTATACAAGATTTTTATGCTGGATTGAATTTTGCTTCTAGAAATCTTTTAGATTCGGCCGCGGGAGGCACTTTTATGGAAATCACTTTAAGAGAAGCTACTAAACTCCTAGAAAATATTGTTGTTAATTATTCTCAATGGCACACCGAAAGATCCACTAGTAAAAAAGTTTATGCTATTGAAGAGATTAATGTTTTGAGTGGAAAGATGGATGAACTTATGAAATTGTTTGCTAATAAGAGTGTTGCTTCTGATCCTAATGATATGACTTTGTACACTTTGATTGAGAATAATAATGAATCTATGGTTGTGAATTTTGTTGGTAGGAACTGTCAGTGTCAAAACCGGCGGATCTTGGGTAGGGGGTCCTGAACTGTGCGTCTAGGCGGATGGTAACAGGAGATGGGGGACACGATGTTTTTACCCAGGTTCAAGCCCTCTCGATGGAGGTAAAACCCTACTCCTGCTTGATTGATCTTGAGGATATGAGTATTACAAGAGTTGATCTACGACGAGATCGAAGAGGCTAAACCCTAGAAGCTAGCCTATGGTATGATTGTTGTGTTGATCCTACGGACTAATCCCTTCGATTTACATAGACACCGGAGGGGGCTAGGGTTACACAGAGTCGGTTACAAGGAAGGATATCTACATATCCGTACTGCCAAGCTTACCTTCCACGCCAAGGAGAGTCCCATCCGGACACGGGACGAAGTCTTCAATCTTGTATCTTCATAGTTCAACAATCCGGCCAAAGGATATAGTCCGGCAGTCCGGATACCCCCTAATCCAGGACTCCCTCAGTAGCCCCTGAACCAGGCTTCAATGACGATGAGTCCGGCGCGCAGATTGTCTTCGACATTGCAAGGCGGGTTCCTCCTCCGAATACTTCATAGAAGATTTTGAACACGAGGATCGTGTCCGGCTCTGCAAAACAAGTTCCACATACCACCGTAGAGAGAATAATATTTCCATAAATCTAATCTGCTGACGTACCCCGTAGTGTGACATCACACCACAGCCAGGTCTTTATTCGTATTGTTTTTCATAACCAATCTTAGCGTGTTTCGCGAGGCGGTTTCCTTGGCATGTCTTGTCGAAGCAGAGACCGTGTCCCCTTTATTACGGGATTCTCATCAATACGGACATGGGTAACCCAACCGTGCCTATTGGTAGGACTCCTAGATCTTAGGCAAGTCCCAAACGGCCACGAGGAGGATGCTTTATATTCACCCTCTTTATAAAGGGGACAAGGCTTTTTCTTTTTTCCCTCTCGTGCTCAATCAAATCCTTCCCCCGCCTCGAGTTCTAACACCCAAAACTCAGGTCAGGTGCTTCGGACCTTCAACTATGTCCGGATCCAACCTTCAAGGTCGATGGATGCCTTCCTCCATCACGGAGGAGGACATCAAGAAGTTGAGAGAGGCCAGATATCTGCCCGCCGAAATTTCGCATCGGCTGCCCGCCGGAGGGCAGGTCGTCCCTACTCCCAAACCCAACAAGAGTGTTGTGTTTGTCTCCCACTTTCTCCGATGACTAGGCCTCACTCTGGATGACTTTCTTAAGGGTCTTATGTTCTATTATGGGCTAGATTTTCACAATCTGGCACCGGATTCCCTTCTTCACATTTCGTCATTTATTGTCGTATGTGAGGCCTTCCTCCGCATTACCCCTCGCTTCGGCCTGTGGCTCAAGACCTTCGATGTGAAGCCGAAGATGATCGAGGGGCAGCACGTAGCGTGCGGAGGCGCTTTAATAAGCAAAATTGCTAACGCTCCATGGCCCGAGGGTAGCAGCCCAGAGGTGTCTGGATTGTGGCAGCGGGAGTGGTTCTACATCACAACTCCCCGAAGTGCCAAGTGGGTAGCTGCCCCCACCTTTCGCTCAGGCCCCCCACCACAACTGATGTCATGGATCAGCAGGGGGCTGAGCTGGGGTCCAGCCAAGGACTGCCAATACTGCAAAGCCGTATCTGAGATCTCTTTGAGAGAGATTTTAGTATGGTTATGGTAGTGCAAGTTATGCTAGTTCGTCGAGTCCAGCCTTGCAAACGCCGGCCCCTTTGCATGTGGGAATTCAACCCGGAAGGACCGCGAGCTATTCAACACTTCCTTGGCATGAAGCCCGAGGAGATGTACAAATTGTTCTTCGGACCACAAATAATGTGTTCGGACATCACTGAGGATGCAGGTCTGAGCTGCAATCGCCCGGATACCCAAGTAAGTAGCCCCGCATCCGAACACACTGTTCATTTATTTATCACAACATTGCCCTAAAAAAAGTAGCTCTTTGACCAGGATTGGATAGCGAAGGCAAAGTCCATCAGGTGTCTGGCCCCCCTCCTTGAGACATCACCAAATCCCGTGCTAACCAGGATGCTGGAGACCGCGCCTTATCAAGCGCCCTCAGGAGAAGATAAAGGGGGGGGGCACAAGGAGGCTAGCGCCTCCGCGTAGGACGTTAACTGGGGAAGAGGAACTGAAACTTCCTCTCCCCAGGGAAGGAAGAGGACCGCCTCTAAGGACCCGGAGACCATGGTCTCCAGACGGGGGAAGAAATCTTCGCCGGAGGGTCCTGCCCTGGGGGATACCCCAGCCGCACTATGCCCACCAGGGGATCAGCCGTCCACCGAGATGTAAGTAAAAGCGTACTTAATAATGAAAGTATCTCGCTTTACTTTGGAGGAAAATAACCGAAGCATTTATCTTGCGGTTCGGATCATAGCCCTTCTCAGTAGAGCTCGTCTTCGGGGGATCTTCTTCCAGAGATGATGGAGAGCGAAATGCCTCCCCCTACCATACCGCCTCATGAGGCGGGCGACCCCGAGGTTTCGTCGTGGAGGCTTTCTCCTGATCCGGCCAGGCCAGAAGGTAATCCTATGGCCACCCGAAGTCCTCAGTATCCGACTCTTAAAGAGGGTAATCGAAAGAGTCCGGCACCGTCTGGTGTACTGTCAGACGTACTGAGGGGTCTGCTAGAGCAAGCAGCTATCTCAGAAGAGCACCGCACGTTGATGGGTACGGTGATTGAAAGGATTTCGTCCGCTGAAAGCGGGTTGCATGAAGCCTTTATGAGTCTACTGGCGGGTTTTGAGGTATGTGAAATGATGTACATTTTTGACAGTACCGCACATTTTTAGATGTGCCCTGTTTAGATAGTACCCCTGAGACTCTGGGTGCTGTCGAAGACGACAGCGCACAGAGGATCATAGTCCCAAGAATAATCGTGCCGCCTTAATATGCAGGTGGTGGAGGGTCCGGTGGCCAGCCGGACTGATGAGTTTACCGAGCTAAAGCGGCAGCTTGACGTGGCAGACGCTGACATCGTACTTGTCAACAAGCGGCTTGATGAGGGACAGGGTATGTGATTCCTCTGGTGACACATTGGAAGAGGAGCATGATGCCGGTATCTATATCATGTGTGTGAATGCAGATGAAGCTGCGGCCGTCGAGAACCTTCGCGCGGAACTTTCCTAAGCCAAAGAACAAGCCAGGAAAAGCGATGCGGCTGCCCTAAAGGCAATCGAGGAGCTGAAAGCCGAACAGGCTGCTCACTGCCAAAGCAAGGAGGAAATAGCCAGGATGGCTGTGGAATTGAAGAACGCCGCCGACCGTTACGAGCTTCTTGAAAACGAAGGTCGAGCGAAGAGGACGGACCTGGAGAAGGCCACGATGGCGACCGAAGACACCTGCTCTGCAATGAGAGCGATGAAGGAGGAGCTGCGTCAAGCCGGGGATATCGCGGCTGGGAAGCCCTTTATGCTGCGGATGTAGTTTGGAAATCCTCGGTACGCCCCTTTGGACCGGTTGTGGAGTTCTGCAGACGCATATCTAGACTTAGCAGTGAGTGTTGCCGATACGTCCGAATACTTCCGCGATCAAAAAGATCGCGAAGTGGAAAAGCTATTCTGGTAACAATTTAACGTTCCAGAGCATCCACTTCCATTGACTGATCGGTTGGCCGAATGGGCCGAGCTGAATAGATTGTCCGGACTCGCCATGAGGTCTGTTGTGGATCATCTGTGGCCGGAAAGGCCAAAGCCGAACATTTATTTTAGTTTGGTGCAGCAGTTCCTTGGTGCGGTGCTGCACATCAATGCGATGAAGAGGTCGCCGTGCGTACAGGGTGCGCGGATGGTCCTTGTCCGTGTGAAGACATAGTGGGCGGAGATCGAGGCCACTGCCATTGCAGCCCAAGATTCGGACGAGAGACGAGTACTTGCCGAGCACTACTTTCGAGAAGTTCTTGAGGGCGCTCGTTCAATAGAAGCGTAGTGCTTGAAGAATATTATGTTCTAATGACATGTATTCCCATTGAAAAACAATGTTTTATTGAGTTTATCAAGGTTGTTGTCGGTGTCAAAACCGGCGGATCTCAGGTAGGGGGTCCCGAACTGTGCGTCTAAGGCGGATGGTAACAGGAGGCAGGGGACACGATGTTTTACCCAGGTTCGGGCCCTCTTGATGGAGGTAAAACCCTACGTCCTTCTTGATTAATATTGATGATATGGGTAGTACAAGAGTAGATCTACCACGAGATCAGAGAGGCTAAACCCTAGAAGCTAGCCTATGGTATGATTGTATGTTGTCCTATGGACTAAAACCCTCCGGTTTATATAGACACCGAAGAGGGTTAGGGTTACACAAGGTCGGTTACAAAGGAGGAGATACACATATCCGTATTGCCTAGCTTGCCTTCCACGCCATGTAGAGTCCCATCCGGACATGAGACAAAGTCTTCAATCTTGTATCATCATAGTCTAAAAGTCCGGCCAATGGATATAGTTCGGCTGTCCGGAGACCCCCTAATCCAGGACTCCCTCAGTAGCCCCTGAACCAGGCCTCAATGACGATGAGTCCGGCGCGCAGTATTCTCTTCGGCATTGCAAGGTGGTTCCTCCTCTGAATACACCACGGAAGAATTTGCATATAAGGATAGTGTCTGACCCTGCAAAATAAGTTCCACATACCACCGTAGAGAGACTAATATTTCCACAAATCCAACTTGCTGACTTGTTTTGGCAACACAACATTATGTCATGGCCCGGTGATTATTCGAACCGTTTCCTTTAAATAGCCCCGCACATAACGCGAGGCAGTTTTTTGACACATCTTGTCAAAGCAGAGATCGCGTCCCCTTATCACGGGATTCTCATCAATACGGGTGTGGGTAACCCAACCGCGCCATCGATTACGGCGCCTGGGGGATAAGCGAGATTTACCAGGCTAGTGGGGGCGCATAGTTTCGTCCGCCCATATAAAGGGATAAGGATTTACCTTTTCATCCATGCCTTCTTCTTCCTTTGCTCATCCATTTTCGCACACTCGAGCTCTAGCACTCAAGTTCGCATTTCCCACCTCGACCTTCTCCAACCATGTCCGGAGCGGGAGGCAGGTGGATGGTCTCCTCCGTCACGGAGGGACACATCAAGAAGCTGAGGAGAGCCGGATACCTGGTCGACGACATCGCGCACCGGCTCCCAGAAGAGGGGCAGTTCATCCCCACCCCCAGGCCCCGTGAGAGGGTAGTGTTCCTTACCCATTTCCTCTGCAGACTGGGATTCCCTCTCCACCCATTCGTCCAGGGGATCATGTTCTACTATGGCCTGGATTTCCACGATCTGGCCCCGAACTTCATCCTCAACATCTCGATGTTTATCGTCGTGTGCGAGGCCTTCCTCCGCATCAAGCCCCACTTCGGCTTATGGCTGAAGACTTCAGTGTCAAGCCGAAGGTAGTGAGCGGCCGCCAGGCGGAGTGCGGAGGCGCCATGGTGGGCAAGATGCCCAACGTCACATGGCTAGAGGGCTCCTTCATGGAGACCATAAAGGGGTGGCAATCGGGGTGGTTCTACATCACCGAGCCGCGTGACCCTAAATAGGTAGCAGCCCCCGAGTTCCGATCTGGCTTCCCCACGCGGCTCACCTCCTGGCAAGAGGAGGGCCTGTCCTGGGGTAGTTCGGGAGAGCTGACCGGACTCCAAACGGGCTTTCAACTTGTGGGAGTTCGACCCGGCGCAGCATCAAACTCTGAACAGGCTCTTCAACACAACTCACGAAGATGCCTGGAGGGTGCTATCACTAGTCGAAATGTGGGCAACGGTCCAAGCCGGGTCAGCCCATTAGTCCAGGTTCAGTCTAGAACCGGGACCCATGGGGGCATTGGACCCGGTTCGTGAGCCCAGGGGGGTGGCCGGGCCATGTGGGCCATTGGTCTTGGTTGGTCTGGACCTTTTGGTCCCGGTTGGTGGGACGAACCGAGACCAATGGGCCTCGCTCCTGGCCCACCACAATTGGTCCCGGTTGGTGGATTGAACCGGGACCAAAGGCTCCCCTTTAGTCCCGGTTCATGCCACCAACCGGGATCAATGAGGTGCCTATATATACCCCCTCGGGTAAGAGCAGAGCACACTGCTCTGTTTTTTTTTGGCCGAGGGGGAGAGGAATTGGTGGTGCTCTAGCTCACCACCTATGCACACAAGGTGTTCGATGGAATGCCCGAGCCACACTACTTAAGCTTTCTCCTCTCCAAGCTCGACCTCCAAGCTCCATTTTCCTTAATATTTGTCTAGGTTTAGCGGTCTGTCACGCCTCGTCCCCGTCTTCAACGCCGTCGATCACCCGCGCCGAGCGCATCGCCGACACCACCATGGTGAGCCTCTTGTTCTTATCTTCTTTCTGAAAGGAAAAAATATTCTTACTTGTATGTTTACATAGATACTTGTATTATTTTCTTACTTTTATTATTGCATCTTATATAGTGTGATGGTTTTGGTATCTGCCCCCGTCGGCCCTCGTCCTGTCTATGATTCGGATGTGGTATATATATTATCTTTATCACTATTGGTTCATTTATTGTTTATGAAAATTATGCTGACCAACGTGACATAGATTTTATTTATGTAGGATGTATGTGAATCAGAAATTCCAACCCATCCTATTGTCGAGAGTTTAAATTTAGTTGAAGAAGAAAACAATTTGTTGAAGGAAAAAATAAAAAAAATTGAGTAGGAGAAGATGATATTGGAGTTGCATGTTGCGGATGTCGTCGATGATCACAAGATCAAGATGGATGCAATGCGCTTGAAGATTAGAAAGATTAGAAAATATGCCATTCATACCGAGGCTTGGTATCATTATGCCGTTGGATCAATTGTTACCTTGGTTGTGATTATGATCGCATTTGTTTTCGCATTGAAATGTTTTACATAGTTTCAATGTATGGTTTAATTAATTAGATGCTCTGGAGAGCTATATGTTGTTAGATGAGAACTATGTATGTACTTTGGTTTTAATGTGATGATGAACTTCTATTAATTTGGACACTTAATTATATATAAGGCACGCAGATGAACCGGCAATGGATGTACGGTGACAGACACACCTCCGAGTACATTAATGGCATGCATGAGTTTCTTGATGCGGCTGAGGCAAACAAGCAGAATGGTTTTATGTGTTCTCCATGCACTAAATGTGGGAATATGAGGTCTTACTCTAACCGGAAAATCCTTCACTCCCACCTGCTTTACAAGGGTTTCATGCCACACTATAATGTTTGGACGAGGCATGGAGAAATAGGGGTTATGATGGAAGACGGCGAAGAAGAAGAGTACAATGACAACTATGTGCCCCCTAAATACGGTGATGCTGCAACGGGGGGAGCTGGTGAAGATCAAGAGGAACCAGACAATGTGCCCAATGATGCTGCAACGGGTGAAGCTGCTGAAGATCAAGAGGAACCAGACGATGTGCCCGATGATGATGACCTTCGTCGGGTCATTGTCGATGCAAGGACGCAATGCGAAAGTCAAAAGGAGAAGCTGAAGTTCGATCGCATGTTAGAGGATCACAAAAAAGGGTTGTACCCCAATTGCGAAGATGGCAACACAAAGCTCGGTACTGTACTGGAATTGCTGCAATGGAAGGCAGAGAATGCTGTGGCTGACAAAGGATTTGAGAAGCTACTGAAAATATTGAAGAAGAAGCTTCCAAAGGATAACGAATTGCCTGACAGTACATATGCAGCAAACAAGGTCGTATGCCCTCTAGGATTGGAGGTGGAGAAGATACATGCATGCCCTAATGACTGCATCCTCTACCACAGTGCATACAAGGATCTGAACGCATGCCCGATATGCGGTGCATTGCGGTATAAGATCAGACGAGATGAACCTGGTGATGTTGACGGCGAGCCCCCAGGAAGAGGGTTCCTACGAAGGTGATGTGGTATGCTCCTATAATACCACGGTTGAAACATCTGTTCAGAAACGACGAGCATGCCAAGTTGATGCGATAGCACAGTGAGGACCATAAGAAAGACGGGAAGTTGAGAGCACCCGCTGACGGGTCGCAGTGGAGAAAAATCGAGAGAAAGTACTGGGATGAGTTTGGAAAGCACCCAAGGAGCGTATGGTTTGCTTTAAGCGCGGATGGCATTAATCCTTTCGGGGAGAAGAGCAGCAATCACAGCACCTGGCCCGTGACTCTATTTATGTATAACCTTCCTCCTTGGATGTGCATGAAGCGGAAGTTCATTATGATGTCAGTTCTCATCCAAGGCCCTAAGCAACCCGGCAACGACATTGATGTGTACCTAAGGCCATTAGTTGAAGAACTTTTACAGCTGTGGAATGGAAACGGTGTATGTACGTGGGATGAGCACAGACAGGAGGAATTTAACCTAAAGGCGTTGCTGTTCGTGACCATCAACGATTGGCCCGCTCTTAGTAACCTTTTAGGACAGACAAACAAAGGACACCACGCATGCACGCACTGTTTAGATGACACTGAAAGTATATACCTGGACAAATGCAGGAAGAATGTGTACCTGGGCCATTGTCGATTTCTTCCGACCAACCATCAATGTCGAAAGAAAGGAAAGCATTTCAACGGCGAGGCAGATCACCGGAAGAAGCCCGCCATGAGTACCGGTGATGACGTACTTGCTATGGTAAATGATTTACACGTAATCTTTGGAAAGGGTCCCGGCGGACTAGCTGTTCTGAATGACGCTGAGGGACACGCACCCATGTGGAAGAAGAAATCTATATTTTGGGACCTACCCTACTGGAAAGATCTAGAGGTCCGCTCTTCAATCAATGTGATGCACGTGACGAAGAACCTTTGTGTGAACCTGCTAGGCTTCTTGGACGTGTATGGGAAGACAAAAGATACACCTGAGGCACGGGAGGACCTGCAACGTTTGCACGAAAAAGACGACATGCCTCCGAAGCAGTATAAAGGTCCTGCCAGCTACGCTCTTACGAAAGAAGAGAAAGAAATCTTCTTTGAATGCCTGCTCAGTATGAAGGTCACACCTGGCTTCTCGTCGAATATAAAGGGAATAATAAATATGCCACAGAAAAAGTTTCAGAACCTAAAGTCTCATGACTGCCACGTGATTATGACGCAAGTGCTTCCGGTTGCATTGAGGGGGCTTCTATCGGAAAACGTCCGATTAGTCATTGGGAAGCTATGTGCATTCCTCAATGCAATCTCTCAGAAGGTGATCGATCCAGAAATCGTACCAACGCTAAGGAGTGATGTGGCGCAATGTCTTGTTAGTTTCGAGCTAGTGTTCCCACCATCCTTCTTCAATATCATGACGCACGTCCTAGTTCATCTAGTCGACAAGATTGTCATCCTGGGGCCCATATTTCTACACAATATGTTCCCCTTTGAGAGGTTCACGGGAGTCCTAAAGAAATATGTACGTAACCGCGCTAGGCCAGAAGGAAGCATCTCCATGGGCCATCAATTAGAGGATGTTATCGGGTTTTGTGTTGACTTCATTCCTGGCCTTAAGAAGATAGGTCTCCCTAAATCGTGGTATGAGGGGAGACTGACTGGAAAAGGCACTCTTGGAAGTGACTCAATA
This sequence comes from Triticum dicoccoides, assembly GCF_002162155.2. Lineage (NCBI taxonomy): Eukaryota > Viridiplantae > Streptophyta > Magnoliopsida > Poales > Poaceae > Triticum > Triticum dicoccoides. Next base: position 189,876,508 of record NC_041388.1, read on the forward strand.
ATATACAGGGACGGATATTCTTGGTCTCAAGCACACTACACAGTTCTACACAACTCTACCTTGGTGACCCCGTATGTCGATGAACACAAGAACAGTCTGCGCGCCAAACACCCGGAGCAGTGCGACGACTGGATTACATGTGAACACATCAGGACTTTCAGCAGTTGGTTGGAAACACGTCTCATAGGTGACAACACTATTTGTGATGAGCTATACTTGTTGTCTAGGGGACCATCTTTGACTGTATTGACTTACAAAGGATACGAGATAAATGGGAATACATTTTACACGATCGCCCAAGATCAAAAGAGCACCAACCAAAACAGCGGTGTCCGGTTTGATGCAGCAACCGAGAACGGAAATGACACATATTATGGTTACATAGTGGACATATGGGAACTTGACTACGGACATGATTTTAAGGTCCCTTTGTTTAAGTGCAAATGGGTCAATCTGTCAGGAGGCGGGGTACAGGTAGACGCACAGTACGGAATGACAATAGTGGATCTGAAAAATCTTGGCTACACTGACGAACCGTTCGTCCTAGCCAATGATGTGGCATAGGTTATCTATGTGAAGGACATGTCTACCAAACCGAGAAAAAGAAAAGATAAGGAAGCAAATACATCATACGATCAACCAAAGCGCCACATAGTTCTTTCAAGAAAAACGGACATCCTGGGAGTGGAGGGCAAGACAGACATGTCTGAAGATTATGAAAAGTTTCATGAAATTCCTCCCTTCAATGTCAAGGCTGACCCAAGCATCCTCATAAACGATGAAGATTATCCATGGTTATAGCGCAATAAGCAAATGACACAAGCGAAGAAAAAGTGAAGACTTTCTCCCGCAACTATTATGATGATACCATGTCAACTTTGTAACACACGAGTATGCTATCCCATGTTTTTCAGAGTTCATTTGAAAACTATGAATTTAGGTTGAGTTTTCTCTATAGGTGCATCTATGTTCATTTTTTTAGTAAAGTTAATCCCAAACTTGTGATTCACACAAATTTCAAAGAATTCAAATTTTAACTCTTCAAAATTGGAAACTAATTGCACTAACAGAAAGTTTATAATTTTTCTAAAACTAATGGCACTAACAGAAATTTTATAATTTTGCTCACCTAAAAGCAAAAAGAATTTAAAAATAAAGCTAAAAACAAAAGAAAATAAATAATACAAAAAACAAAACAAAAAACTGGAAAAAACTAAAAATAGCAACAATAAGTATTTTGTTGTAAGTAGAAACAAAATAAAATAAATAAAACAACAACGAAAACAGAAAAACTAAAAAAGTGTTTTCAAATTT
>NC_041388.1:189878090-189879084 GCF_002162155.2 Triticum dicoccoides
AACAGAAAGTTTATAATTTTTGTGACTTAAAAGAAAAAAGAAATCACTAAAAAACTATAAGCATTTAGTTCTAAGTATAAATGAAAAAATAAATAACAAAAAATAAAAAAATGCCTATAATATTTGTTATGACTAACTAAAATTACCAAATTGAGTATAATGATAAAACACAGTAATATTAAATAGCAGGAAAAAATGACTCAAAAATGAATTTTTATAGTAAAGTTATTCATAAACTAGTGATTCACACAAATTTTTAAAAATTCAAATTTAAACTATTCAAATTTTAAAACTAATGGCACTAAGAGAAAGTTTATAATTTTTGTGACCTAAAAGAAAAAAGAAATCACTAAAAAACTATAAGTATTTAGTTTTAAGTAGAAATGAAAAAATAAATAGCAAAAAATGCCACCTACAGGGCCAGCACGACCTGAATACGACTATAAACCCAACCATGGGCCAGGATTCAGGCCCGCAGCAGGCCCAGTAGGCCCATAGGCATTGCAGTGTCTCATTAGGCCCGTAAGCCTGCAGTTTAGAGGAGTTCGAAAGGGAACACAGAGCAGGGCTTATAAACAGGTGCGGGAGCTCTTCAGCTAGCGAGGTGGGACTAAACTCCCACCACCGCGCCAGCGCAAGGCCATTGGTCCCGGTTGGTGCCACCAACCGGGACCAAAGACTGCCGCTTCCCGCCCTTTGGGCTGCTAAAAAGAGGCCTTTGGTCCCGGTTGGTGGCACCAACCGGGACTAAAGGGTGCATTGGTCTCGGTTTGTGCCACGAACCGGGACCAATGGCTTTGCTATATAAGCAAAGACTTAGTGTTTTTCATTTCATCTCTGCAGTTACCCGCGCCGACGATGCCGCCAGGCTGCATTCACACCCCGCCGACGCCGTCGCCGCCCGCGCCCCGCGCCATCACCACCCCGCGCAGCCTCGACGCCGTCGCAGCGCGCCACCCCGTGCCGCCCCGACGCTGTCGCGGCCCCGCGTCGC
>NC_041388.1:189879670-189966063 GCF_002162155.2 Triticum dicoccoides
CGAGAGGGGGTCAATGGTTGCCGAGGGGTCGAGGGTCGAGAGGGGGTCTAGGGTCGCCGAGGGGTCGAGGGTCGTCGAACATGAGAGGAAGAAGAGATTAAAAAAAGAAGAGGAAGAAGAAAAAAAGAGGAGAAGAAAGAATAGAGGAGTTCTTCTCCTCCATTCTTTCTTCTCCTCTTTTTTTTCTTCTTCGTCCTCTTTTTTTATCGGGAACGTGGGTCGTCGAGGGTCGCCTAGCGGTAGAGGAAACCCTAAATAGCAAGTATCGTCGGTGTGACATACATGTGGCCTTCGGTGTCAGACACTACATCCATGTCCCACAAGTGACGCGGGTTTCGACGCCCCCGTCACTTGTGGGACGTGGATGTAGTGTCCGACACCGACGGCCACATGTATCTCACACCCACGATACTTGCTATTTAGCGTTTCCTCTACTGCTCGGCAACCCTGACCCTCGACGACCCTCGTTCCCGATAAAAAAAAGAGGAAGAAGAAGAAAAAAAAGAGGAGAAGAAAGAATAGAGGAGTTCTTACTCCTCTATTCTTTCTTCTCCTCTTTTTTTTCTTCTTCCTCTTCTTTTTTTATCCTTGAAGCATTGTCGAGGCCACCCCAAACCCTAGAGAAGCAGCGTCGAGGCCACCCCAAACCCTAGAGAAGCAGCGTCGAGGCCACTAATTAATATTAGTTCTACGTTTGCCACTAATATATCCATCTGTCATGTTTGAATAATAATTGCCATGTTGTAAATATTTGTAGAAACTATGGACACCGCCCGAGACGAAGTACAAGAAGAGTTGTTGGGGGACATAATTGCACGAGGAAGTGATGCCGTCTGCTCGTTGTTTCTCAACGACACCGACGGTCTGGAAATAACGGAGGGATTTGAGGACCTCCAGCTTGACCACCCTACCGGTGAAGGGGAGACTCGGCTGGGTTCTGCTCTGAAGACTCCATACCTATGGCGGAAGGAGCTCATCAACCTTCCGAACTGGACGCCTCCGCCTCCTCCTCCTCCGGCGAGTCAGGGCACTCCGCCTCCTTCACCGCCTCCTCCTCCGGCGAGTGACGATCAGGGCACTCGGCCGGCTCCTTCTCCGGCGCGTGGCAGCACTCCGCCTCCTTCTCCGCCTGCGCCGGCGCGCCCGAGCAGTCAGGCTCCTCCTTCTCCGCCTCGTCAGCAAGGGCGGAAGAGACGTACCGCCGCTCCGGCTGCTCTGGCGCGTCGTAGTCCTTCTCCTCCGCCTCGTAAGCAAGTAAACAAGACAACCGCTCCGTCTACTCTGCCAGCGTCTAGCAGTACAGCCAGAGGCGGGAGGACATACAGATTCGGTCCTTCTCTGAAGACTCCAGAGAAGTTACCATACGAGAGGACCCCGGAGGAGAACTCCGAGATCACGCAAGAAGAAGTGAGGAACTTCTTTGAAGGGGTGAAAGCAAAGAAACATCCACCTCCGGAGGAGAAGGTAGATCCGGTGAAAGCGAAGTGCACTCTAGCTGCACTGACAAAACCGCCCAAGTCTCCGCCGAAAGGCAACTATGAGTGCATTATTGGAAAGGAATTTGTCAAAGCGGAGCGGTCGGGAAGTACTGTCAGTGATCAAAGGCTGAAAGAACGACGAGGTGGGAAACAAATTGCCTAGCTCGGCGAACAAGCAAAGCAATCGTGCCCCCCGCTCAAGGTGCCTAGTGACATCGACGCTAATGATCCGAGGATGGTGCCCGGTTATAGCAATCTTGGAGATTACCTGCCCGACGATGTACATTATGATTTCATGGAGGTGCAGATACAAAGATACGAGTACGGGAAGCCTCTCGTCAAAGATGAAAGATCTCTATCAACGATGACGCGAAGATTGCATGATTGGTACTTGAAAATCTGCAGAGAGTCTGGGGGAGGAGTACTTTGTATGTGAGAGTTAAAAAGGAGCATGACCTCGTTGGAATTGAACTGTTGCCTATTCCATTTGAGGAGTTCTTTTAGTTTTTCAATAAATTGGCCCTCGATAAAGCAACGGTCACCTGCTACTGTCTGTAAGTAGTACTACTTCTGTCATTAAGTCTCTCTATATAGCTCAGCTCTTTCATTGCATGTATTTATAAATATCCTCACTATATTATGCAGATTGAAGATCATTGAATTGAAGAAAAGACAAATCGGTGATATTGGGTTCATTAACACAAATCTCATAGATGCAACTTAGGTTAAATTTCATGCCGCAGATACCGAGGCCAACTTGCTACGATCGTTGGTAATAAATGAAATCAAAGATATAATACTCTTTCCTTACAACTTCAAGTGAGTGTTACTGTCTTGTGCATATTCGGTTTCCCTTATATATTAGTTAAGGTTATAGTAATGTAATTGATGAGTTATGCATGCGTGTGCAGTTTCCACTATATTCTCATAGATATTAAGCTTGAGCAGGGACTAGTAACCGTCTTAGACTCAAGACGTAAAGATCCCCAGGAGTATACGGACATGAATCAAATGCTCGAGAAGTAAGTTAAATCGATCATTATCCACCATATCAGCAACTTTGTTCATTTCCTGATATATCAAGTAATTGTTTTCTTTGCCTGGCAGGGTTTGGAGATAATTCACGAAAAAAGCTCCGGGACTCCCGAAGAAGCTGCAATTTAGACACCCAAAATTAAGTACTATAGTAGCATGTTCCGCGTATCTCCTAGTGATTCAAGCGCTAGTTTCATCAATACCATTTGGCATTCTTGCTTATCAGTTTGATTGACCTCTATTTCTTGTAAAGTGGTTGTGGCAGGAACAAGGGAATGATTTCTGTGGATACTATGTTTACGAGTCCATCCGCCACACGACCTGTGAGCGGGGCTACTCTGATGAACAATATGAAGTGCGTAAATAACAACATTCACAAATTTATTGTATGACCATCATTTGTGTTGAGTTTCATTCATTCATATATATATGTATTGACCCCCTTCTTCAAATTAGATGTTCCGGAAGCGGGATGAACTCCTAGCACCAGCTCGCATGCGAGCAATTCAAGAGGAATTGGCGGCATTCTTTCTTGACCACGTGATCGCTGAAGACGGAGAATACTATGTGGACCATGCGTCCGTATGTTAGGAGATTATATTTGTAAGAGATAATTAGTGTATATATGTAGCCGGCAGTGTCGGATAGATATACGAGAACTTGTTGTTCTACCAATCTCTCGGAGAAGGAGAGGTGGTCGATATCACTTCTCTCTGTATGCATATATGTTCACGACGATCTTCTGTTTCCTTCATTTTCTTACTAGCTAGCTAGCGTGTCTAGTCCTCTCTATACGTATGTATAGTACGTAGCGTCGACCAAGCACAGACATAAGAGAGGACACTTCTCTCTATTAATTATAGCTAGCTAACACAATATATGAAACACCTAAATTAACCCCCCAAAACCCCCAACCCCCTCCCCCTTCAATAAAAACAAAAACCCCAGCCACAGAAATGCTGACGCGTGGATGCCTATTGGTCCCGATTGGTGCCACCAACCGGGACCAAAGGCCCTCCTGCCTGGGCTCCGTGCACAGGACACGTGGAGGCCCATTTGTCCCGGTTCTGGATTGAACCGGGACTAAAGGGACAGGGCATTTATACCTACCCTTTAGTCCCGGTTCAGGAACCGGGACAAAAGGCCCTTACGAACCGGGACAATAGGCCCTTTCTCTACTAGTGTATTCAAGAGCGCCGAGGTTCCCCCTCCCACTTCTGAGGATCGCGAATTCAGCGCGAAGCGCCAAGCCAGCACGGTAAGCTGCTTTACCTCTTACAGGATACTTGTTTTTCATAGTTTGACTCCATGCGGGATCTAAACTCCCGTACCTTTGACAGGACTGGCAGAAGACGGCCGGACAGATTGACTGTTCGGCTCCTTTGCCCGAAGGCCCAGCAGATGCTCTCCTGGCGAAGATGATGACTCCGGCTCCTTACACGGTGCCAAAGAAGACCAAGAAGGCCAAGGGAACCCGAAAGAGTTCCCGATGCCAGGCGTCATTGGACTCACCATCTGAGGACTCTACGGCGCACTCCTTCCCCGAAGACGAGGATGCAGAAGAAGATGCTCCCCCTCCAATCGGGGGAGACAAGAAAAGGAAGGCCGCGCCAACTGGGGAGGCCGAAGGGTCCAAGAAGGGAAGGACTCTCCTTCCGGACAGTTCTACCACCACCGCAGACGGCGAGGACGAGTGGCTGCCCAGGGCCAAGCCCCTGCGGAAGTCGTAAGTATTCGGATACTAGAGTAACTCATGGCATTCCTTTGTCGCACTGCTTCACCTAATGCCGAATATGATTATGCAGGCCGCCACGAGCCCGTATCGATGTATCGTCGGACGGCTCCCTAGGCTCGTCGGATATGGATAGCGATCCAGTTCTGACCGCCACCTCCCCTCACCCTGCGGATGACGCCGAGGTATTGTCTCAAGAGGCACCTGGTCGAGGGGAGACAGTCCCGGAGGCGCCTCAAGGCGGCCTTCCGGGCTCCGGGAGTAGAGGGGACAAGGCCCCTGAGGGCTCCGAGTTTGGCCCTCAGCCGAACACCGCGCCGGAACCTCCAGTGGTTCCGGACTCAAGCAGGCGGCCTCCTTCCAAGAGGGCAAGATGCCTGTGCCGGTGACCTCTGTCCATCCAGAGGCGCCGGACAGTCTGCTGGAAGCGCTTCGCGGCGGTTCCATCGACGAGGAGCACCGTACTATTATGAGAGCTGTGGTCCACAAGGTTCAGTCCGCCAAGAGCGGACTGACTGAAGCCTGTGCCAGCCTTCTAACAGGCTTTGAGGTAAGTGTTTAAAATATAAGAAAAATATTACCGCATAGACAGTAGCCCCTGATGCTCTGTTTGGTGTTCACAAAGAAAAGCCGAACAAAGGATCAAACAATATAGCAGGAATCTAATATAAGTATGTCAATATGCTTATACAGGCTTCGCTGCTGGCATCTGCCGCACTGACTGCGGAGGTCGCCGTACTGAAGTAGGACCTTAAAGGGTCCAAGGACGAGCTCGGCCTTACCAAGAGGCAGCTCGATGAGAACAAAGATAAGTAATACCTAGTCTATGGATATGTATAAAAAGAATGTGATTGCAAAATGACAGGATCATCATGAATTTGCCAGGGGCCACGGCCGAAGTGGCGACCCTAAAGCAAGCGTTGTCCGAGGCCGAAAACAAAGCGGCCAAGGAGCGCACCTAGCGAGAAAAGTAGGAGGAGCGAGTGGGCGAGGTGCAACAAGAGCTCCAAGCTCTCATGACGAAGCACGAGGCGTTGGAGCTTGACTCGAAGACGCGGGAGTCTGAGCTTGCCGCGGCCCTTGAGAGAGCGAAGAATGCCAAGGCCGAAGCCCAAAGGGCCCTCCAGGAGATTGACGCGATGAAGAATATAGCGGCGGGCAAGGCATTCTATATGCAAAGCAAGCATGTGAAAGTAAATTACCTATTACTTACCAGAATCCGGAGCTCTCGAGGAGCATTCGCAGATTTTCCCTGCAGCTTGTCCGTTGCCGCACAGTTTTACCAGGCCGAGAAGGGAAGCTCAATGGAGAAGCTGTTCTGGTCTTAGTATACCGGGACCGAACACCCAGTGCCAATGAGCGACCAGCTGAAGTAGCTGGTCGAGCTACACAAGGCAGCCGAACAGGCCATGAAGGGCTTTATAGTCCGACTGTGGCCTGGCAACGCCCTTTCGAACAGCTAATTCGGCCTGGTGAGGCGGCTTGTGGATGCCTGCCCGCGGCTAGAGGTCGTCAAGCGATCCGTCTGCATTGAAGGTGCACGCCGGGCTTTTGCCCGGGTGAAGGTGCAATGGGTCAAGGTAGACGCCGTGAAGCTGATCAAGGAAGGGCCGCCAGAGGGCAAGGAGCATCGCCACCCCGAGATGTACTATGAGGGTGTTCTGAAGGGTGCCCGTCTCGTAGCGGACGAGTGCATGAAAGATGTAATATTTGAGTGAAACTTGCTTGTGTGATCCTGTATTTATGAAAACTTGTTCATATGCGCTATGCAACGCTTGTTTGAATTCAAAATATTACCTTCTGTTTGGCTATTTATCCAATCTGAGAGATGGCTAGTCCTTGGCTTCAGCCCACATGCCGCGAGTGCTGGGGTGATTGGATAAACCTGAGCACTCTTGTTCCCATATTTGGGTCCTTCGAGGGAGGTGCTCAGCACAACGGACAAGGCAACCGGACTAATAATGCTTTATCACTCTCACTTAGCCATAGAATTCTATAATTTTAAATTTCTGCGAAGCCCCTGGTATTTGGAAGGCCGAATATGGGGTGCGATACATGCCTTTGAGCCGGACGGGGCCGGCCCCTCTCTCTAAGTGGCACAAGTCTTTAGGGACTCGAAACCTCGCCGAACAGCGACCAATCTTTTGCCTTACCATGACAGTCAGTTTTAGCTTTCTCTACTGAGGTTCCTAGCCCAGCAGAACCAGGGCACAATCGCAGTAGTTCTCCTAGCGCTACCTTAGCCGATAGAGCAGAACGTAAGGTACCAAAACATAGGAGCCGGGCAAACCCAGCATTTGACCAAAGACATGATTCGGAGCTGATGCATATAATGCTACAAGTTTGGGGTGCCGCACTTGTGAAAGTGTTCGGACTTCTGACACCATATTGCGGGGTACGTAAGCCCTTGGTGTATTGGCCGTACCAAAGTGTACGGTTTCAAGGCGTTATTAATGAACGCATATATATAAAACAAGAATGCAATAATAGTCGTAATGTTATGCATTGTTTATTCAAAAAGGTGCGTTAAAGCAGAATGATACAGATAGTGCAATAAGAAAAAAGTAGGACTATGTCCCTTCCAAGGGCAAGCTGAGGAATAGTATTAAAGCAAATATTTTGCTCGTTATCGTAATCCACCTGGGAATTCTGTGGTGTGACGTAGCTTTCTGCCTCCTTGGTTGCTGCATCATGTGTTCGGCAATCATGCTGCCGTACAGGGTTTCCAGAGATTAAGGTCGTGAAAAAGAGAAAAATAAAAAGCGGGAAGCCCCTAGTGCGGTTTAAGCCGTGTCTTGGGGCGTGCCGTAGTTGTGCCCCCCTCCCCACCTGTGCCCATGGTATTTTTAATGCGTAATTATGTACGCGTGGCACGAGTTTTGCCGTTTGGCTGGGACTGGGGTGGGGGCCGCATTGCTACACAAGCTCAGATCGTGCCAGGCGGTCTAGTTGCCGATTACTCCGAGCGCGCTTGAAGGTGTCCGGGTCTTGAAACGCCGAACTGGTGGATTGCCTTGAGAGGCTGCTTTGCGCTTCTGCTGCGAGGGCCGCAGTGTGCTCCTCCGTTCGAAGAGAGCGCTCTCTGTTTCCATTGACTGTAATAACCCCACGAGGTCCTAGCATCTTGAGCTTGAGGTATGCATAATGCGGTACCGCATTGAATCTTGCAAATGCGGTTCGCCCGAGCAGTGCATGATAACCACTGCGGAACGGGACTATATCGAAGATTAATTCTTCGCTTCGGAAGTTATCCAGGGATCCGAAGACCACTTCTAGTGTAATCGAGCCTGTGCAATGGGCCTCTATGCCTAGAATAACGCCTTTAAAGGTCGTTTTTGTGGGTTTGATCCTTGAGTGGTCTATACCCATTTTGCACACTATGTCCTGATAAAGCAGGTTCACGCTGCTGCCGCCATCCATAAGGACTCGAGTGAGGTGAAATCCGTTAATGATTGGGTCTAGAACCAGTGCGGCGAATCCGCCATGACGGATACTAGTGAGGTGGTCCCTGCGATCGAAAGTGATCGGATAGGAGGACCATGGGTTGAACTTTGGGGTGACTGGCTCCAACGCATATACGTCCCTGAGCGCACGCTTCCGCTCCCTCTTGGGGATGTGGGTTGCGTATATCATGTTCACCGTCTGCACTTGTGGGGGGAACATCTTCTGTCCTCCGATGTTCGGTTGCCGGGGCTCTTCCTCGTCATCGCTATGTGGCCCCTTATCATTGTCTTCGGCAATTAACTTGCCGGCCTGCTTGAACACCCAACAATCCCTGTTGGTTGTGGTTGGCTGGCTTGTCGCGGGTGCCGTGTATTTGACACGAGCAATCGAGTATATGGTCCAAACTGGACGGGCCCGGAGTGCTTCTTTTGAATGACTTTTTCCGCTGACCGGGGTTAGAGCCTTTGAATCCGGCATTGACTGCCGTATCTTCAGTATTATTGCTATTAATGTGGCGCTTATGTTTGTTGCGACGTGACCTGCTATTGCTGTCCTTGGTATCCGAAGTACCATGGTTCTTTGACATATTGTTACTACGAGCCAGCCAGCTGTCTTCTCCCGCACAAAAGAGGGTCATGAGTGTCGTGAGGGCTTCCATAGATTTTGGCTTTTCCTGACCAAGGTGCCGGGCTAGCCACTCGTCGCAGATGTTGTGTTTGAAAGCTGCTAGATCCTCTGCATCCGGACAGTCGACGATTTGATTTTTCTTTGTTAGGAACCGGGTCCAGAATTGCCTGGCCGATTCTTTTGGCTACTGAATTATGTGCATCTGGTGGTCGCACATAAGTGCCCTGAAAGTTGTCAAGGAATGCGGCTTCCAGATCTTCCCAACAGCTAATGGACTCTACTGGCAAGCTATTAAGCCAATGCCACGCTGGTCCTTTGAGCTTTAGTGGGAGGTATTTGATGGCGTGTAAGTCATCACCGCGGGCTATGTGGATGTGGAGGAGGAAATCCTCGATCCATACCGCAGGATCTGTTGTGCCGTCGTATGATTCAATATTTACAGGTTTGAAACCTTCTGGGATTTGATGATCCATTACTTCGTCTGTGAAGCATAAGGGGTGTGCGGCGCCTCTGTATTGGGCTATATCGGGACGCAACTTGAATGGATCTTGCCTGCTGTGTTCGGCCCTGCCGGATTTACTTTTACTGTATCCGGCGTGACGTTTATCGTCTCGCATAGTGGCGCGCCCTCATGATTCGTAGATCGATCTTGCATGTTTTGCTTTGTCCTCCAATACATCTCACAGGTCTTGCGTGTTTCCCCATGCTTTTTTATTTGAATGGCGTCGGCGTGCAAGCTGAGCTTTTGGCTGGAATGCCTCTCTATCATGGCCATGAGCTGGCCGATCAGCCGCATCATACGCTTCTTCCTCCAGTCGAGGTAGCAACCTGCATTTTGGGTAACTCTTGGAGGGGCATGCAAGTTTACATTCCTCGGCCGCGAGGAGTTCAGTCCATCTATCAGCTAGCAGATCTTGATCAGCTTGAAGCTACTGCTGCTTTTTCTTAAGGCTGTTTGTCGTGGCCATAAGCCGGTGCTTGAAGCGCTCTTGTTCGATGGGATCCTCTGGCACGGCGAATTCGTCATCGCCGAGGCTTGCCTCGTCTTCGGAGTCCGCCTCTCCATTTGCCGCTCCCTCAGGAGGGCTGGCTCCTCCATCCTCCTGCTCTAAATCTTGCTGGAGGGGGTTGTTGTTGTCTTCGGCACTATCCGGAGTTTTATTACCTCCTGTGCTGGTATCACCACTTTTGCTTTGACAGGACTTAGAGCGGCGCCACTGACGTCGGCGCTTGGGTTGTTTCTTGGAGGGGTCATCCTCCGTTGTCTCGTCGCCGTTGCCTTCTTTGGGTGTATCCACCATGTATATGTCATATGATGAGGTGGCTGTCCAGTGCCCTGTGGGCAGTGGTTCCTCTTCGTCTCCTGCATCGTCGTCCATACCGTCGTCATCTTCGGAGTCGAAGTCGAGCATGTCGGTTAAGTCATCGACAGTGGCTACTAAGTGGGTGGTGGGTGGGCAGCGAATTTCTTCGTCGTCCGCATCCCAGTCCTGCCGGACACGGTTCGGCTAGGATCCTCCTGACAAGGAGAGAGACCTTAATGAGTTCAGCATATCGCCGAAGGGCAAGTGCTGAAAGATATCCGCAGAGGTAAACTCCATGATCGGCGCCCAACCATATTCGATAGGAACGGGCGCAGGCGGCTCAGAATCCGTGGCCGGAGAAGGATCCAACAGTTTAACAACACGACTCTCGTGCAAGGTAAGGTCGATGTTCGGCTCGATCGCCGCTGAGGGTAAGGCCTCCGTGGTGGGGTCCATCCACCCATCCATGGTCGGTGCAACTGGCTCCGAATTAAGGGTCGGAGCGGCTGCCTGTTAGGATCCCGATTCCAAGTCACATCAATCTAGCCGGTAACACCTGATATCACATTGCGGCCTCACGCACGGTATCCCCACGGGTGTCGCCTTACCATGGCCCGGTACCGTTTGCGCCTTTTGGCTCACGTATATGATAGTGTTGCTAGCATCCATATGATAGAGAACCCGGGCCGACATGGCTAGTCGTGAACCCAAAGCGACACAGACCTACGGAGACAGGCATACATGAATCACATCGAGCATGTCGGTCATCAGCGAGTGAATCCGGGCTGTAGCACTGGGCTAACAGGACTCCGGGGAACCCGGGCTGTAGCAGGCTAGGCAGGACTCCAGAAGTCACCGCGTGACATTTCCCCGAAGGGACAAACATAGGAACAAAGTGAGACACATGCCAGCCAGTCAAGTGTCCTGAGCAGTAGTGCTGGGCTAGCAGGACTCTGGTGAACCGGGCTGTAGTGGACTACTATGGCTCGAGGAGCACTAGACTACATTTCCACATAAGAGAGACTGCCAAGGATAAACAACTAGATTGTCGGATCCCACACATACCAAGCATTTCAATCATACACACAATATGCTCGATATGTGCAAATACAACATGGCCTCGCAACAAAACTCTACAACTGAAGTACTTTATTTAAAGGCTCCAGAGAGCCATACATAACATGTTTATACAGGTAGGGGTGACATGACCCGATACTCAAGTCATACAAGCATACAAGCACATGCGGAAGCAAATAGTCTGAGTACAGACACTAGAAAGAAAGAAGGCCTCTCGAAGCCTGTCTATCTACATAGGGCCCTCCATGGCTAGGATCACCACCTGGGTGGCAAGTTACTCATCGACGTTGAGGTCTACATAAAACCCATCAGAGGGGGCGGTGTTGTTGTCTAAAAACAGTAATTAAAGCAACATGAGTACAAAGGTACTCAGCAAGTCTTACAACAGAACCTACTATACATGCTCATTCTCAAGAAGGTGGTGGAGTTATTGCAGCAAGCCAGCTTTGACTCTTGGCTAAGCTATCCTACGAGACACCACTAGTAAAATAGTTTTCGCACACGAGTCCACTAATAACCAACACAATACTCCACCGGGGATCCTCCCTCGTCATCCTACGAGAGAGCCATCCTCGGTACTCACACTTATCTTGAGTCTTTTAGTAGTAACCATTAACTTGTCTATGAACTGTATAGGCAACCAAGTAGTCCTTTACCGCGGACACGGCTATTCGAATAGATGATGTTAACCCTGCAGGGGTGTACTTCTTCATACACGCTCTCACCACTTACCGTCGTTTACACGACATGTACTCGGCAACCTTCAAGCGGAAGCCCAACGAGGGTGTCATCCACGGCCTACCTCAACACTCAAGTCTCTAGTCCAGGTTTATCGCCTATCCAGGTTCCATCCGCATGGAGTCCGGCCGAGGTTTCCACATACGACCCCGAACGATGTGAACAGGGTTCCCAAGACACCAAACGGGTGACTCGGTACACCGTGCCACGGTGTATCTACCGCATCATAGCACACCCCTAGGGTCAGCACTACGCACAGCCGCCAACACATAATCTACAAACACCAGAAACTATTTTCAACTCCTGGACAAAGTACTAGGGTGATTAAGAAGCCGAGAGGGTCAATTAAGGATCCCAATGCATGGGAGTAGCTGATTCTTAAAATCACACATACAGATCTCAGTTCTTAGGGATGGCCTCAATGAAACAACCCACCATGTACTCCTACATGGCCTCTCATCGATACCTTTACAAAACATGTTCAACACATCCCTCACATTACCGACCTAACCATTTCACTCTAGCCCATCACCCAGATGAACCAAACCTGACCAAACTCTAAGCATAGCAGGCATAGCAAGGTAGGAAACACATACATAGCTCAAACAACTCCTACACATGCTAGTGGGTTTCATCTAGTTACTGTGGCAATGACAGGTCATGCAGAGGATAAGGGTTCAACTAACGTAGCACACAGCAGTTTGAAACGCTGTTGTCTTAATGCAGTAAACGAGAGAGCAGAGGCGAGAACATGGGATTGTATCGATATGATCAATGGGGCTGCTTGCCTGATGGATTGGTAGTAGGGTACTGCCCTTCAGTTGGATACTCGGAGATATCCTCGGAGGCAGAACCTACCACGAAAGACACCACAGAAGATAATCAACACATGGCAATATGCCACAATATGATGCATGCTATGACATGGCAAAATGAGGTGTCCTACCTAATGCAATGTGAAACAAGTTGAAATGGGTCCATTTGAATCAAAGATTCAAATGGTAGCTTAAGTTCTTATGAATAATAAGTGTATTAGCTTTTTTCACCTAAACAGCAAGGTTAAATTGTTTTATCATGCATGAAACCATTACAGATGGAAAGATTGAATTTTTCTGATCATTTTTCATATATAATTTGTTTGATTTGGAGCTATGGTTGATTTTCTATGATTTTTAGAAGTTTTGGCTATTTTCCAGAATTTCCTATATAAAAATAAATCCAGAAATTAAATAACTGCGTCAGCACTGCATCACTGTGACGTCAGCAAGTCAAAGGCGCCAGCCCAGGTCAAACCTGACGGCTGGGTCCCACACGTCAGTGAGACATCTAATTAACAGGGTTAAGTTAATACTAACCAACTGTCAGTGGGGCCTGGGCCCGCATGTCAGTGACCTAAACTAACTAAAATTAGTTAGCACTAATCCTAACCTAATTAACAGGCCAGCCCCACCTGTCAAAGGCTCAGGGAGAAGTCAACCTGGGTCCACACGGGTCAAACATGGTCAAATGGGGTCAAACTCACCAGCGTTTAGCCACCGGCGAGGCCAAACACGGTGGGGCGGTGTGGGTTTCGTTCTCCGGCGACCAAATCGACGGCAGAGAGCAGCTACGTGTCACGGGGAGCAAACCGCGTCGTTTGGTGGTAGTGGTGGAGCTCGGGGTGGCCGGGAACGATGCCGGCGATGACCTTGGCGGTCGCCGGAGTTCGGGCGAGGTCGAACCTGAGGCTATGGGGCACGGCGAAGCGCGTGGAGCAGTGCTACGGGCTGCTTGGGCTGCGACGAACATGATGGTGTGCTGGGAATCGAGCCAGCGTGGCTGTGGCCACGACGGCGACGTGCAGAGGCGGCGGCGTGTACAGGCGAGCTTAGTGTGGTCATTGTGGTGCACAAGAAGGCAAACGGGGAGGAGCAGGAGGTAGCAAGGCTCACGGCGCGTCGGGCGAGCGGGTCGGAGTAGTCGGGGACAAGCCGGAGCAAGCGGGGCGGTAAAGTCGATCTCCGGCGATGGCCGGAGAAGATGAGGTCGACGCGGTGGCTTCAGGGCAAACGAGCGCTCAGGCCTCAGTCTGCTCGACGGAGAGGACGGTGGTGGAGCTCGTGGACACGGTGGGGCGGCGCGAGGACGACGGTGGACGTGAGAACTACATTGGCGTGGCTGCGGCAGCGTCGGCCATGGCTTCGGGGGAGCGAGGGAGAGAGCAAGGGGGAGGAGTGAGGTGTCTAGGGGGTCGAGGGGAGGCCGCAGAGGCGCTTCGAGGCATCGTGCTGGCGCGGGCGATGACAAGCAGGCAGGGAGGTGGCGTGGCGAGCTCGGCGGCGTCGCGGTGTCCCTCCTCTGCCTACTGGCAGAGGTAGGTGATGACTGGCACAGGCCAGATGGGCCGGGCCAGCCAGGTAAGTGGCCTCTGGCCTTTCTCTCTCTCTCTTTTCTGATTTGTTTTTCTTTTTCTATTTTTCTGCAACTGTTGGGCTTTATTAAAAATACTAAAATGTTTCCAGAAATCCTGAAAATAATTATAGGCTCTGTTTAGATTGTTTCCAACAGCCCACACTTATTTCCAGAATTATTTGAGCATTTAAAATATTTTATAGCATTTAAATGCCCAAATTCAAATACTTATGATTTAATTCAAAATAACTAGAATGTCCTAGGAAAGACTGCACCATTTTTGCCAGGGGTTTTAGCCCAATCTAGAAATGATGAACATTTTGTGAAGGGCATTTTGGGTTCATTGAAACCAATTTTAGTAAACCCTAGTTGGTTTAAGGGGGTGTTGGGGGTTCTGTTATCCCCATTTCATCTTTCTGGGAGAATTAAACATGATGCTATCACTCTAATGCATGAACTAGCTAGGGTATGACACTACCGGTGCGATCTCCTTAACACTGTCTGATGGTAGAGCTAAATCGTACTCATCGTGACCGCATGACGCACAAGGCAGAGGCTCGAATCCGTCAAAGATCAAGTCTCCGCGGATGTCGGCCGTGTAGTTTAAGCTTCCAAACCTGACCTGGTGGCCAGGGGTGTAACTTTCAATCTGCTCCAGATGGCCAAGCGAATTGGCCCGCAGTGCAAAGCCGCCAAACACGAAGATCTTCCGGGGAGAAAAGTCTCACCCTGGACTGCATCGCTATCGATGATAGTAGGATCCATCAAGCCTAACGGCGACGACATAGAGGAACTCTCACTGAAAGCACCAATGTCAGTGTCAAAACCGGCAGATCTCGGGCAGGGGTCCCAAACCGTTCGTCCAAGGCGGTCGTCTAAGGCGGATGGTAATAGGAGGCAGGGGACACGATGTTTTACCCAGGTTCGGGCCCTCTTGATGGAGGTAAAACCCTACGTCCTACTTGATTAATATTGATGATATGGGTAGTACAAGAGTAGATCTACCACGAGATCAGAGAGGCTAAACCCTATAAGCTAGCCTATGGTATGATTATATGTTGTCCTACGGACTAAAACCCTCCGGTTTATATAGACACCGTAGAGGGTTAGGGTTACACAAGGTCGGTTACGAAGGAGGAGATACACATATCCGTATTGCCTAGCTTGCCTTCCACGCCAAGTAGAGTCCCATCCGGACACGAGACGAAGTCTTCAATCTTGTAGCTTCATAGTCTAACAGTACGGCCAATGGATATAGTACGGCTGTCCGGAGACCCCCTAATCCAGGACTCCCTTAGCTATTTTTATACTTTTGCCCGAATGTACTATGATGCCTCCCGTGCGGCCGTTTATCTATATACGTATATAACCTAAAAGATGGCAGTCATCGGCTTCAGCCGCCACGCATATAATGCGGGGGTGCTCGCCGAAGACGCATGTTCACACTTGATCCAACGTCTTAGTCCATTAAGGAAGTGATAGCGTAGCGAACTAGGCAATCGGACTATAATGCTTGAACACTTTCACTTAGCCAGAGGAGTTTGATAGTGGGGCTACTATATAGCCCCTGGTGGCTCCGCGCTCATCCGAATTCGGGGCGCGTACATGCCTAGCCAGGAAACGGCCCTTCGTTAAGGCGGTGGAATCCCGAAGATTCCGCTAGGTCATCGAGTGGTTGACCAGTCTCATGCTATATCATGACAGTCAGTTTTCGGCTTTCTCTACTGAGGTGCTCGTCCGAATGAACCAGGGCACAATCGAAGTAGTTCTCCTGGTGCCGCCCTAGCCGATAGAGCGGAACGTAAGGCAGCAAAACGCAGGAGCCGGGAAAACCCAACATTTGACCAAAGACATGATTCGAAGCTGATGCATATAAGGCCAAACTCGCGACGCCGAACACTCGCTAAGGTATTCAGTCTTTATGATGTAAACCAGGCTAAATAGTGCCGTTTGTAATAAGCCCTTGGTGACCAGGTACGTGCAATATTCTGACGTGGCCACATGCCAATACGTCAGCATTCTTCTCAGTTGTACTGAGAATCCGGGGGATGTGTATCAACAAGAGACAGTAAAAAAGGTTTACGCAGGGTCTTAATCTAAAAAGAATCCTTGGAATGGGTCCCTGCTACACGTCTGTGCCTGTGTCTCCGTTGTGCCGTATCCTGGACGGGTGTAGCACGATGGTCATCTGAAAAAGAGAGGAACTTAGTTGAAAAGTTGTCGTGCAAAAGGTAGGTTATACTAAATAAACCATGGATAGTTCCAGATGAGTAAAGTTTAGCCTAATTGTCACTTGTTCACATGCGTTGAGCCCCCTGTATTGTTGTAGGGGTATAGCCATCAAACCTGTATCAATTATATATAGCTACACCGGACTCGTCTAACCGTGTCCGTGGTCTTAACGACCTGTCAGATGCTCTAGTTGGTGAGGCCGTCTAGTGTGCGGCTGCCAAGGCAGCCGCACGGTCTTCCGCGCGCGAGGAGCGCTCAATATTTCTATTTACTGTAATGATGCCACGTGGACCGGGCATCTTAAGCATGAGAGTAGCGTAATGCGGTATTGTGTTAAAGCGAGCGAAAACTTCGCGTCCGAGTAGTGCTTGATAGCCACTTTGGAACGGAGCAATGTGCAAGGTTAACTTTTCACTGCGGAAGTTATCGGGAAAGCAGAATATAACCTCTAGTAGCAGGGAGCCCGTACAATGGGCTTCTGGGCCTGGCGTTACTCCTTTAAAGGTAGTATTGCTATGGTTGATTTTTGTTGGGTCTATCCCCATTTTGCGGACTGTGTCCTGATATATCAGGTTTAAACTACTGCCGCCGTCCATCGGGATTCATGTGAAGTGGTATCCGTCAATTATCGGGTCTAACACCAAGGCAGCCCATCCTTCATACCGGATACTTGCCGAGTAATCCCGATGGTCATAGGTGATCAGTTTGGACGACCAGTGGCAGAACTCTGTGGTGATAGGCCCTGGGCATGTGTCTCTAGGAGTGCCGCCTTGTTTCTCCCCTTCATCACATGTAACACGTTTACTATTTTGACTTCTGGTGGGAATTTCTTCTGTTCCCTAGTGCTTTACTTGCGAGGCTCGTCCTCGTCTTCGCTTGGTGTATCCTGCCCCTTGTGTTCGGTGTTGAGTTTGCTGGACTGCTTGAAGACCCAACATTCTCTATGGGTATGATTTGCAGGTTTATCGGGGGTGCTCTGGATCTGACATAGTTTGTCCAGAATCTTGTTCAGGCTGGACAGTTCGTCTCTGTTGCCTTTGGAGGGCAGCTTTTGCTGACCTGGCCGACAGCTTCTGAATCCGGTGTTTACCGCCATGCTCTTCGGGCTGTCTTCTTTATTCAGTCGCTTGTTTTTGCTGCGTCGTGGCTTCCCGTTTTCGTCCCCGACTTCGGATGTACTTGGGTCGCTGGTGCTACATCCGGCTAACCAGCTGTCCTCGGCCGCACAAAAGCGGGTCATGAGGCTTGTTAATGCTGCCATTGTTCTCGGCTTTTCTTGGCCGAGGTGTCTGGCAAGCCATTCGTCTCGAACGCTATGCTTGAAAGCTGCTAAGGCTTCGGTGTCCGTACAGTCGACTATTTGGTTCTTTTTAGTGAGAAACCTGTTCCAAACCTTTCGGGCTGACTCTCCGGGCTGTTGAGTTATATGACTTAAATCATCTGCATCCGGTGGTCGGACATAGGTCCCTTGAAATTTTTCCCGAAAAAGCGCCCTCAAGCTCTTCCCAGCCTCCAATGGAGTTTTCGGGGAGGCTTTTAAGTCATTGCCGAGCTGGCCCTTTAAGCTTGAGGGGTAAGTACTTGATGGCGTGGAGATCGTCTCCTCGAGCCATGTTGATATGGAGGATGTAGTCCTCAATCCAGACCCCCGGGTCTGTCGTTTCGTCGTACGCCTCTATGTTTATGGGTTTGAATCCCTCTGGAAATTCATGGTCCAGCACCTCATCGATGAAACATAGGGGGTGTGCGGCACCCCTGTATTTGGGTGTACAGTGGTGTTCGGATTTTTGTTGTGTTGCATTGCGTGCTGGAGTGCGCTTTCTTGGCCCATAGATGGATCTGGTTGCGTCATCCTTTTGGTGCGAGCCCTCACGTGGATCGCGTATTGGCTTGTGTGCGGCTTCGTTTGCCGCTCTATGTTGGCCACGAGGTCGTCTATCCGACCGGATGGCTGTTTTGTTTTTTGATTGCGGGGGATCTAAGGCCTCCTCATCGAATTCAGGTAGCAGCTTTCGCTTCGGGTAGCTCTTTGTGTGGCAACTACCGCCGTACTTTGCTGCAGTGTTGAGTACTTCACTCCATCTAATTCTGACTGTGTCTTGTGTAGCCCTGAGCCTTTGCTTCTGATTTTTCAGACTCCTCGCAGTGGCAACAAGCCTTTGATGGGTATTCTATTGCTCCGGGTGCCTGTCCGATGTGATGTCATCCGGACTGTTATCTTTGCCGGAGTCGGGTTGTTCGGTTTGATTCTCCGTGTTGCCGTGGTCGGACGGTGGTTCAATGCCATGTTTGTCGTCCGCTGGCTCACCCTGCTCTATCGCTGGGTCTATATGATCGTTGTTTCTGCCGAGGCGGGATTTGGAGCACCGCTTACGCCGCCGCTTTGACTCCTTCTCGAGGGAACGATCCTTCGCTGCGTCCTTCCGTTCCTGGTCGTCGTTTTCTTTGGGTGTGTCCACCATGTATACATCATATGATGAAGTGGGCATCCAGTGTCCTGTGGGTAGTGGCTCCTGTTCGTCTCCTGCATCGTCGTCCATACCGTCGATGTCTTCGGAGTCGAAGTTGAGCATGTCGGTCAAATCGTCGACAGTGGATACTAAGTGGGTGGTGAGTGGGCGGCGAGTTTCTTCGTCGTCCGCATACCGATCTGGCTGGCCATAGTTCGGCCAGGACTCTCCTGACAAGGAGAGATACCTTAATGAGTTCAGTATGTCGCCAAAGGGCGAGTGTTGAAAGATATCCACGGAGGTGAACTCCATGATCGGCGCCCAGTTGGATTCGATAGGCACAGGCGCAGGCGGTTCGAAGTCCGTGGCCGGGGAAGAATCCGGCAGTTCGTCATCATGGCTCCCGTGAAGGGTAAGGTCGGTGTTTGCCTCGATCGCCGTTGAAGATGCGGCCTCCGTGGCGGGGTCTATCCACCCGTCCTTGGATGGCGCAACTGGCTACGAATTGAGGGTCGGAGCGGTCGCTAGTGCGATCTCCCAAACACTGTCCGATGGTAGATCTAAATCATGCTCATCGTGACTATGCGGCGCACTCGGCAAGGGCTCAAATCCGTCGAAGATCAAGTCTCCGTGGACGTCGGCCATGTGGTTTATGCTTCCAAACCTGACCTGGTGGCCAGGGGCATAACTCTCGATCTGCTCCAGATGGTCAAGCGAGTTGTCCCGCGGTGCGGAGCCGCCGGATACAAAGATCTGTTCGGGGAGAAAAGTCTCACCCCAGACCTCATCGCTATCGATGATTGAAGGGGCCATCCAGCCTAACGATGACGACACAGAGGAACTCTCAATGAAAGCACCAATGTCGGTGTCAAAACCAGCGGATCTCGTGTAGGGGGTCCCGAATTGTGCGTCTAGGCAGATGGTAACAGGAGATGGGGGACACGATGTTTTTACCCAGGTTCGGGCCCTCTCGATGGAGGTAAAACCCTACTCCTGCTTGATTGATCTTTATCATATGAGTAATACAAGAGTTGATCTACCACGAGATCGAAGAGGCTAAACCCTAGAAGCTAGCCTATGGTATGCTTGTTGTTGTTGGTCCTATGGACTAAACCCTCCGGTTTACATAGACACCAGAGGGGGCTAAGGTTACACAGAGTCGGTTACAAGGAAGGAGATCTACATATCCGTACTGCCTAGCTTGTCTTCCACGCCAAGGATAGTCCCATCCGGACACGGGATGGAGTCTTCAATCTTGTATCTTCATAGTCCAACAGTCCAGTCAAAGGATATAGTCCGGCTGTCTAGATACCCCCTAATCCAGGACTCCCTCAGGAACAATTTTGGTAACAACGCGTATAGAGGAAATTTCAATTATAGGCCATTTCTTAGTAATTCCTCTAATAATTATGGTAATTCCTACAAGAACTCTTATGGAAATTTTAATAAGATGCCCTTTGATTTTGAGACTAGTGTTAAAGAATTTATGGATTCACAAAAGAATTTCCATGTTTTGATTGAAGAAAATTTTCTTAAAATTGATGAGTTGGCTAGGAACGTGGATAGAATTTCTCTTGATGTTGATTCTTTAAAACATAGATCTATTCCACCCAAGCATGATATCAATGAGTCTCTCAAAGCCATGAGAATTTCCATTGATGAGTGCAAAGAAAGAACCGCTAGAATGCATGCTAAAAATATTGCTTTGTGAAAGGATGTTCTTCTAGTTTTCATGATAATAATGATGTAGATCTAAAAGTGCTTGATGTGTCTCCTATTAAATATTTTTTTCCATTATGAATCTTGATGAAGATGGGACTTGAGATGAGTAAACTTTAGTAAGAAGGCGTCCCAATGATTCAGAGTTTTTAGATCTTGATGCTAAAATTAATAAAAGTGGGATTGAAGAGGTCAAAACTTTACATAGCAATGAATCCACTATTTTAGATTTCAAGGAATTTAATTATGATAATTGCTCTTTGATTGATTTTATTTCCTTGTTGCAATCCGTGCTAATTTCTCCTCATGCTTATGATCAAAATAGAGCCTTTACTAAACATATCGTTGATGCTTTAATGCAATCTTACGAAGCTTGAGCTAGAAGTTTCTATCCCTAGAAAACTTTATGATGAGTGGGAACCTCTATTAAAATTAAGATTAAATATCATGAATTCTAGGCTTTATGTGATTTGGGTGCTAGTGTTTCCACGATTCCAAAAAATTTGTGTGATGTGTTAGGTTTCCATGAATTCGGTGATTGTTCTTTAAATTTGCACCTTGCGGATTCCAGCATTAAGAAACCTATGGGAAGAATTAATGATATTCTTATTGTTGCAAATAGGAATTATGTGCCTGTATATTTCATTGTTATCGATATAGATTGCAATCCTACATGTCCTATTATTCTTGGTAGACCTTTCCTTAAAATGATTGGTGCAATCATTGACATGAAAGAAGGAAATATTAGATTCCAATTTCCATTAAGGAAATGCATGGAACACTTTCCTGGAAATAAAATTAAATTACCTTATGAATATATTATGAGATCCACATATGGATTGAATACCAAAGATGATAATACCTAGATCTATTCTTGTTTTTATGACTAGCTAGGGGCGTTAAACAATATCGCTTGTTGGGAGGCAACCCAATTTTATTTTGGTTCCTTGGTTTTTGTTCCTGTTTAGTAACAAATAATTCATATATCTTCTATTATGATTGTGTTTTTTATGTTTTAATTAGTGTTTGTGCCAAGTAAAGCCTTTAGGATCTGCTTGGGTGATTGTTGTTTGATCTTGCTAAAAAACAGAAAGTATGCGCTCACGAAAATAATTTTCTTTTGTTACCGGAGAGCTATTAAATACCAATTCCAACTAAAGTAGATCAATATACAAATTATTTAGATCGTCCTATTTTTTAAGAATTTTAGGAGTTACAGAAGTATTTGAAACCTCCAGATTACTAGAGACTGTTCTATTTTTGACAGATTCTGTTTTTTCGTATGTAGTTTGCTTATTTTGATAAATCTATGGCTAGTATCGGGGGTTATGAACCATAGAGAAGTTGGAATACAGTAGGTTTAACACCAATATAAATAAATAATGAGTTCATTATAGTACCTTGAAGTGGTGATTTATTTTCTTATACTAATTGAGCTCATGGGATTTTTTCTGTTGAGTTTTGTGTTGTGAAGTTTACAAGTTTTTGGGTAAATATTTGATGGATTTTGGAATAAGGAGTAGCAAGAGACTAAGCTTGGGGATGACCAAGGCACCCCAAGGTAAAATCCAAGGACAACCAAAGGCCTAAGCTTGGGGATGCCCCGGAAGGCATCCCCTCTTCCATTTTCATGTATCGGTAACTTTACTTGAGGCTATGTTTTTATTCACCACATGATATGTGTTTTGCTTGGAGCGTCTTGTATGATTTGAGTATTTGCTTTTTATTTTACCACAGTCATCCTTGCTGTACACACCTTTTGGGAGAGACACACATGAATCGGAATTTATTAGAATACTCTATGTGCTTCTCTTATATCTTTCGAGCTAGATAATTTTGCTCTAGTACTTCACTTATATATTTTTAGAGCACGGTGGTGGTTTTATTTTATATAAATTATTGATCTCTCATTCTTCAATTATATTATTTTGATAGTCTTTTAGAACAGCATGGTAATTTGCTTTGGCTATAAAATTAGTCCTAATATGATAGGCATCCAAGATGGGTATAATAAAAACTTCCATATAGAGTGCATTGAATTCTATGAGAAGTTTGATACTTGATGATTGTTTTGAGATATGAAGATGGTGATATTAGAGTCATGCTAGTTAAGTAATTGTGAAATTTAGAAAAACTTGTGTTGAGGTTTGCATGTCCCGTAGCATGCACGTATGGTAACCGTTGTGTGACAAATTTCAAGCATGATGTGTTCTTTGATTGCCTTCCTTATGAGTGGCGGTCGGGGACGAGCGATGGTCTTTTCCTACCAATCTAGCCCCCTTGGAGCATGCGCTTAGTGCTTGATTTTGGTGACTTATAGATTTTTGCAATAAGTATGTGAGTTCTTTATGACTAACGTTGAGTCCATGGATTTTACACACTCTCACCCTTCCATCATTGCTAGCTTCTTCGGTACCGTGCATTGCAGTTTCTCAGCTCGAGAGTTGGTGCAAACTTCGCCAGTGCATCCAAACCCTGTGATATGATACTATCTTTCACATATAAACCTCCTTATATCTTCCTCAAAACAGCCACCATACCTACCTATTATGGCATTTCCATAGCCATTCCAAGATATATTGCTATGCAACTTTCCACCATTCCATTTTTTCCTGACACGCTCCATCATTGTCATATTGCCTTGCATGATCATGTAGTTGAGATCGTATTTGTGGCAAAGCCACCACTCATAATTTTTCATGCATGTCACTCTTGAATCATTGCACATCCCGGTACACCGCCAGAGGCATTCATATAGAGTCATATTTTGTTCTAGTATCGAGTTGTAATTTTTGAGTTGTAAATAAATAGAAGTGTGATGATCATCATTATTAGAGCATTGTCCCATGAGGAAATAAAACAAAAAGAGAGAAATTACAAATAAAAAGAGAAGTCTCAAAAAAGAGAAAAAAGGAAAAAAATGAGAGAGAAAAGAGAGAAGGGGCAATGTTACTATCCTTTTTCCACACTTGTGCTTCAAAGTGGCACCATGATCTTCATGACAGAGAGTGTCTTACTTTGTCACTTTCATATACTAGTGGGAATTTTCATTATAGAACTTGGCTTGTATATTCCAACAATGGGCTTCCTAAAAATGCCCTAGGTCTTCGTGAGCAAGCAAGTTAGATGCACACGCACTTAGTTTCTTTTGTTGAGATTTCATACATTTATAGCTCTAGTGCATCCATTGCATGGCAATCCATACTCCTCGCATTGCCATCAATTGATGGGCATCTCCATAGCCCGTTGATTAGCTGCGTCAATGTGAGACTTTCTTCCTTTTTGTCTTCTCCACACAACCTCTATCATCATATTCTATTCCACCCATAGTGCTATGTCCATGACTCGCGCTCATGTATTGCGTTAAAGTTGAAAAAGTTTGAGAATACTAAAGTATGAAACAATTGCTTGGCTTGTCATCGGGGTTGTGTATGAGGGGAGCATCTTGTGTGACAAAAATGAAGCATGGCTAAACTATATGATTTTGTAGGGATGAGCTTTCTTTGGCTATGTTATTTTGAGAAGACATAATTGCTTGGTTAGTATGATTGAGGTATTATTGTTTTTATGCAGTGTTTAAACTTTTGTCTTGAATCTTTTGGATCTGAATATTCATGCCATAATAAAGAGAATTACATTGAAAATTATGTTAGGTAGCATTCCACATCAAAAATACTGTTTTTATCATTTACCTACTCGAGGACGAGCAGGAATTAAGCTTGGGGATGCTTGATACGTCTCCAATGTATATATAATTTTTGATTGTTCCATGCTATTATATTATCTGTTTTGGATGTTTAATGGGCTTTAATATGCACTTTTATATTATTTTTGGGACTAACGTATTAACCAAAGGCCCAGTGCAAATTGCTGTTTTTGCCTATTTCAGTGGTTCGCAGAAAAGGAATATCAAATGGAATCCAAACGGAACAAAACCCTCGCGAGGATCTTTCTT
This sequence comes from Triticum dicoccoides, assembly GCF_002162155.2. Classification (NCBI taxonomy): domain Eukaryota; kingdom Viridiplantae; phylum Streptophyta; class Magnoliopsida; order Poales; family Poaceae; genus Triticum; species Triticum dicoccoides. Next base: position 189,903,853 of record NC_041388.1, read on the forward strand.
GGAACAAACACAACCCTGGAGACTTTGAGTACAAGTATGGAAGTCCGCGAAGCTTCCACGAGGCAAGGGGCCTGCCCTTGGGGTAGGCGCGCCACCACCCATGTGGGCCCCACGGAGCTCCACAGACCTACTTCTTCCGCCTATATATACAATTATACCTTGAAAACATCCAAGGGAGCCACGAAAGTACTTTTCCACCACTGCAACCTTCTGTACTCGTGAGATCCCATCTGGGGGCCTTTTCCGGTGATCTACCGGAGGGGGATTCGATCACGGAGGGCTTCTACATCAACACCATAGCCTCTCTGATGATGTGTGAGTAGTTTACCACGGACCTTCGGGTCCATAGTTATTAGCTAGATGGCTTCTTCTCTCTCTTTGATCTTCAATACAAAGTTCTCCTCGATGTTCCTGGAGATCTATTCGATGTAATACTCTTTTGCGATGTGTTTGCCGAGATACGATGAATTGTGGGTTTATGAATTTGATTATCTATGAATATTATTTGGTTCTTCTCTAAAGTTTTTATATGCATGATTTGATATCTTTGCAAGTCACTTCGAATTATCGATTTATTTTGGCCGACTAGATTGATATTTCTTGCAATAGGAGAAGTGCTTAGCTTTGGGTTCAATCTTGCAGCGTCCTTTCCAAGTGACAGCAGGGGCAGCAAGGCACGTATTGTATTGTTGCCATCGAGGATACAAAGATGGGGTTTATATCATATTGCTTGATTTTATCCCTCTACATCATGTCATCTTGCCTAATGTGTTACTCTGTTCTTATGAACTTGATACTCTAGATGCATGCTGGATAACGGTCGATTTGTGTAGTAATAGTAGTATATGCAGAATCGTTTCGGTCTACTTGACACGGACGTGATTCCTATATTCATGATCATTACCTTAGATATCATCATAACTATGCGCTTTTCTATCAATTCCTCGGCAGTAATTTGTTCACCCACCATAATATATGTTATCTTGAGAGAAGCCACTAGTGAAACCTATGGCCCTCGGGTCTATTTTACATCATATAAGTTTCCGATCTATAATTCTAGTTTACTATTTATTTTGCAATCTTTATTTCCCAATATGTACAAAAATACCCAAAATATTTATCTTATTATCTTTATCAGATCTCACTTTTGCAAGTGGCCGTGAAGGGATTGAGAACCCCTTTATCGCGTTGGTTGCAAGGTTCTTGATTGTTTGTCCAGGTACTAGGCGACTTGCGTGTAGTCTCCTACTGGATTGATACCTTGGTTCTCAAAAACTGAGGGAAATACTTACGCTACTCTGCTGCATCACCCTTTCCTCTTCAAGGGAAAACCAAGGCATGCTCAAGAGGTAGCACAACCCGAAGATGGTTATCCTCAAGGAGCACGACATCGTCATGTCGGTGCTGCTCTTGCTCTACGTCAACGTAGGCAAATACTCGAGGTGACCCATACACTGGTATGCGTCGGTGCTATGCAAACGGTTTTTAACCCCTTTCCGCGACGACATTTGGAACCGTCGCCTAGAGAGTGACCGCAATAGGGGTGTCGGTGTACAAAATTAGGGGTCCTTTTTGTACCCCTTTACTTGTGCACGAGCATTTGCAACCACACGCCTGCGGCCACCCTTGGCGTAGCAAGGGAAGCGAAGATACAAGACTGCCAAAGCAGCGCCAAGCTGAAGGCGCGAGAAGCAGAAGGACAAGGTGGGCTTTCCCTGGCAAGAGCCTTGCCGGTGCGAAGTCTCCACCCTTGAGTTTAAGAGTCACGAAACCATCAACCACATCGGAACCAAGGCTCGAGAGGCGCCTCCATGGTGGCATGCAGACCTTTGTGAAGACAAAAGGCCTGTGAGGCCTAGATAGGAACCAAGAAACAAAACAACAGTAAGGATCCTTGCTGAGGGTGCCAACGAGTCCCCGACATGGCTCCTTTAAAGATACCCACGAGGCCCCGGCAAGACTCTTGCTGAGGGCGCCCACAAGGCCCCGGCAAGACCCTTGCCCGGAAGATCAGCAAGATCGCGGCAAGGCCTTGCCGCCCCACTGCCACCCCAGTGTAACGCCCTCTATGCGGCTATATCACCCACGTGTCGAAGCACGACTTAGAGGCATAACCACAATGAAAGCAATGTCGCATGTGAGGTAATCTTCACACAACCCATGTAATACATACGGGAAAGAGATACATAGTTGGCTTACAATCACCACTTCACGCAATAGATGAATAAAACATTACATTCATCCAGATACACTCAAGGTCCGACTATGGAACCAAAATAAAAGAAGACTACCCCAAATGCTACACAGATCCCCGATTTTCCCAACTAGGCTCCACTACTGATCAACTGAAATGAAACAAGACAACGAACACGATCTTCATCGAGCTCCTCCTTGAGCTTGGTTGCATCACCTGCACGGTTCAATGGCACCTGCAAGCTGGTTTTGGAAGTATTTGTGAGTCACGGGGACTCAGCAATCTCACACCCTCGCGATCAAGACTATTTAAGCTTATAGGTAGGGAAAAGGTATGAGGTGGAGCTGTAGCAAGCGACTAGCATGTTTGGTGGCTACCATACGCAAAAGAGAGAGAGAAGAGAAGGCAAAGGAACAGTCGAGAAACTATGATCAAGAAGTGATCCTGGAACAACCTACGTCAAGCATAACTCCAACACCGTGTTCACTTCCCGGACTCCGCCAGAAAGAGACCATCATGGCTACACACGCGGTTGATGCATTTTAATTAAGTTAAAGTGTCAAGTTTTCTAAAACCGGACATTAACAAATTCCCATCTGCCCATAACCGCGGGCACGGCTTTCTAAAGTTCAAATCCATGCAAGGGTGTCCCAACTTAGCCCATCACAAGCTCTCACGGTCAACGAAGGATATTCCTTCTCCCAAGACAATCCGATCAGACTCGGCATCCCGGTTACAAGACATCCTCGACAATGGTAAAACAAGTCCAGCAAGACCGCCTGATGCGCCGACATCCTGGTAGGAGCTGCACATATCTCGTTCTCAGGGCAACACCGGATGAGCGCTCCGTACAACTAAAACCAGCCCTCAAGTTTCCCCGAGGTGGCGCTGCAAAGGACTCTAGTTCGGACCAACACTTACACAAGCACTGGCCCGGGGGGGGGGGTAAAATAAAGATGACCCTTGGGATGCGCGACTCCCAAGGGAAAAAGGCTAGGTGGTGAATGGTAAACCCAAGGTTGGGCCTTGCTGGAGGAGTTTTATTCAAAGCGAACTTTCAAGGGGTTCCCATTATAACCCAACTGTGTAAGGAACGCAAAATCAAGGAACATAACACCGGTATGACGGAAACTAGGGCGGAAAGAGTGGAACAAAACACCAGGGATAAGGCCGAGCCTTCCACCCTTTACCAAGTATATAGATGCATTAATTAAATAAGAGATATTGTGATATCCCAACAAGTATCCATGTTCCCACAAGGAACAAACTCCAATCTTCACCTGCAACGAACAACACTATAAGAGGGGCTGAGCAAAGTGGTAACATAGCCAAACAACAATTTGCTAGGACAAGGTGGGTTAGAGGCTTGACGTAGCAATATGGGAGGCATGATATAGCAAGTGGAGGCTCGATAGAAGTGATTTCGAGGGTATGGTCATCTTGCCTGAGATCCCGCAAGGAAGAAGAATGAGTCCATGAAGAAGACAAATGGACGTAGCCAACGCATCGTCACAAACGCAACGTTACCAGATTACCGAGAAGAAGTACACCGGAAAGAAAGCAAACAACATAGTAAACAACCATCACATAATCATGGCATGATGCACAAACGAGTATGATGCATGTCCGGTTTCATGATACATGGCATGGCAAAGTGCATGAATAAACCTACAAATTAAGTGGAGCTCAATATGCAACGAGTTGCATATTTATGGAACACCACGTGACTTATTTAGTTCTCTCTCATTTAGGTACTCAACAAGATTAAATGTGGTTAGCATGGTAAGAGGTGAAGCAAAGTAATACTACCTATCTAGTCAAGTTTAAATGAGGCCGGAAGCAACGAACAACAATTCTGGTAAATCCTCATATGCATATATTAGGTTTGGTACTGTTCTGCCCTAAACCATATTTTATTGTTGTTAAACATGCAAAGTGATGCCACCATGTTAAACTAGGCATTTTTCTACCCCAAATGCATATAAAGTTTATTAAATTTGGAGCTACGGTTATTTAGATATGAATTAAATCATTTTAGCAAGTTATATAAGCAAATTTAAACAAACAACATTTTAAACATTTTGAACATGGATGGAAATGACATATTATGAAACTACACAAAATTCTAAGCATTTTTCATATATAACTTGTTTTAATATGATGCACTATTTGAGAGATGAAACATGCATGAACACCAGGGGGGTTTCTATAAAATAGTCGTCTCTGGAATAAAGGCTAAAATCACAGGCAGGGAAAAAAGATCTGGGCCAAAACTGGCTGGCCCATTAGTGCAAGGCGGGGCGCTGGATCTGGGCTTACCATGGGCTTGGCCCGTTCAAAAAAATATAGAGGAGGCCTAGCGCTGGGCCTAGGCGAGACCGAAAGAAAAAGCGATGCTGGGCCTTGGCGCTGCAGTCCAGCGATGATAAGTCAACGCGACGCTGACGGGGAAGGAACGGGCTAGCGGGCAAGCGGGCACCTCGCCCTGTTCTCGTCAGAAAGCAAAGCCACTACAAGGATTCGACGACGGCGGCGCGACGAGGGACTTGCGCGGGCGAGGGCGAGCAGGAACCGACCGGATCGTGGTGGATTCAGCGGATGGGCGGCGGAGCAGCGTGGAACTTGGCGGGGCGGCGGAGCCGAGGGCCTTGGGAGACGGCACCGGGCTTGAAGGAGCAGGCGGGGCTCCGGCATCAGGCGGGGAAGTAGTGTGTCGGCGAGGAGGTGCTGCAAGGAGGCCTTGGGCGCCATGGCGATTCGGGAGGAGGCGGCTCCGTCGCGGCTCGTCGGATGGAGCTTGAAGTTGAGGAGGCAGGGACTTGGCACAGGATGGAGATGGTCTCGGAGCTCCGGCGGGACAAGGCTTGGCGCAGCTCTTGGGCTGCGGCACGAAGACGACGGCGGCGACACGTACGGGGCTCCGGCGAGAAGGGGGGTCGTGGAGGAGGCTGATCTGGCGCGGATCCGAAGGGTGGCGACGAGGACAAACGGCGGCCATGGCAGCTTGGTTCCCTGTGAAGAAGAAAAGGAGAACAAGGGGAGAGCTGCGCGTAAGAGAGAGAGAGAAAGAAGGAAGGGAAAAGAGCAGGGGAGGAAAGGCGCAGGGAACGTCCTGGTTTGGTGGTGGTTGTCGCTGTTGGCGTCTGGTACTCGGGCAAGGCGGTGCTGGTGGATCGAGGTGCTCGGGGACGAGCGAGCAGAGGAGGGGATCGATGGAGTTGGATGGATTTGTCACATCCCTAGTCTGGTATGACTTAATCTAGCTATCCATTTGTGCATCATATTTAAATTTCATTTAAATTTGAAATGACGATTGGTGGAACCCTTAGAATCATTTTTGAAAATGACCCAAATAAAAATTTCTCCAAAAGGGTCCAAGAAAATGCTCATGTTGCCCTCTGAAAATATTGGACAGAGATAAAAATCAAACCAATATTTTTAGGAGCTCATGGATATTTAATTTTGGCCATTTGGATTAATCCGATAATTATTTGCTTTGGATATATATTGTTATATATATGAAATATGGTCCAAAAATTATGCCATTTATAAAGGAGCTCTGGAATAATATATCTAGCTCCTGCAAAAATTGGCATAAGGTAATAAATTGATTTAGTATTTTATTAAATCAAAACAAATGTCAGAAAATTTAGAAAAAGAAATAAAACAGGAAAACCTTACCTGGGCTTCTGCCTGGCGCCTCTGGCCCAGCAGCAGCAGGCCGGCCCAGCCAGCAGGCGGCCCAGCCCGCCTCCTCCTCTGTCGTCTTCGTCCTCGACAGAGGGAGGGGAGCGTGCCCGGCGCGCGCGCGCGCCACCGCGCCACGCCACCAGCCTCCCTGCTTGCCTGGCGCCCCCCTCGTCGCTCTGGACGATCCCGCGCGTCGCCACACCCCCCCCCGTACCCTCTCACTCTTTCCCCGATTCTTCCTCTCCTCTGTCACTCTCTCTCTCTCACGGCCGAACGCCACCGACGCCACCGCTCGCCGTTGCCGCGGCCACCACCTCCCCCTCTCCCTCGCTTCGGGTCCGGTAGCCCCGCCACGTCGTCCACCACCTCTCCGTCAAGCCGTGCCCCTCCGGACGCCCTGTGGAGCCGCCGTCGCCATCGTCTTCCACCTCGGGCTCCGACCACCACCGCCGTCGATTCGCCGCACGCAGGACGTCCCCCAGCCCGCTGACGCCATCGCTGGGTCCGCGGTGAGCTCCGCCACCGTTCCCCTCTCTTCTCCACCTCGTTTCCGCGCCGTAGCACCGTTCCCCACCACGGCCGGAGCCTCTCGCCGCCGTCCATGTCGCCGTCGCCCTCTCGGCCCGCCTCCGCCCAAACCGAGCATCCCATCGCGCTCCCAGTGCCACGAGGGTGCCGCCGAGCCCCTCAGGTGGCCTCCCCGTGCCCCGCAGCCTGTTCCCGCTCGAAGCCGAGCTCCGGCCGCCGCCGCGAGCTTTGCTCCGGCGAGCTCCGGCCTCCCCCGCTCCTTCCACCTGCCCCACCAGATGCGCGAGAGCCCGGGCTACGCCCCGATGCTCTCCGACGCCGCCCCCGTGGCCTGTTTCGCGGACGCCGCCGCGTCTAGAGGTCGCCGCCGACGACCTCGCCGGTCTGACGAGTGGGCCCCGTCGGCAGGTGATTAGCTTAGTGCTAATCACCGTTAACTAACCCCCCCCTGCGGCTGACAGTGGGCCCCAGCGCCACTAACTTTTAGTTAGGATTAAATTAACCCTCTGTCTAACCCCCTGTCACTGACGTGTGGGCCCCACACATCAGGTTTGACCCCAGCCAGCCGCAGTTGACCGCTGACGTCGTGCTGACGTCATGCTGGCGCAATATATGATTTCTGGATTTAAATTTAATCAGAAAATTCCAGAAATTGTTTTAAACTTCAAAAATTCATAACAATTCAACCGTAGCTCAGATTAAAATAATGTATATATGAAAAATTATCAGAAAAATGCAATCTTTCCATCTGTACTAGTTTCATGCATGACAAACCAACTTATACATGCTGAATATGAGAAAACACATTATGGCATATATAGGAGCTTAATTTGGAGATGCATTTGAACCTTTGGTTCAAATGGACTTCAAACCAAATGATTACTAGTTGCATTAGCTCAAACAACATCACATCTACATGCCATGTTCATGCATCATATTGTTGCATATGATTGTGTTTTGATTGCCGACACTGTTCCTTCTCGATAGGTCCTGCTCCAGAGTCTGTTCCAGAGTGCCTATCTATGAAGCAGTGCCTTCCTTGCTGATCTACCAGGCAAGCAAACCCCCTTGTTCATTTCGATAAAACCCTACTCTCTCGCTCCTGCTCTCAGTTATTGCATTAGGACAACAACGGTTCATCTGCTACTTTGTGCTGCGGTAGTTGAACCCATTCCTCTGCATGACCTGTCATTGCCACAGTAAATAGTTGAAACCCACTAGCATGTGTAGGAGTTGATTGAAGCCATTGTGGTGTTCCTACCATGCTATGCCTGCTATTGCTTAGAGTTGTGTCAGGTCTGGTTCATTGGGAATGAATTGGAGTGTTACGATATGTTCTGATGCTGAGAGTGAAGTGTGTGTGAACACGATTTGGTAAAGGTAGTGGTGAGAGGCCATGTAGGAGTACATGGTGGGTTGTCTCACTGGAACCGTCCTTAAGCACTGAGTTCTATGTATGTTGTCCAATGACTCGATACTACCACACATTGGGTTCCGGTAACTCGACCCCTCTCGACTTATTAACCAACTTGGTCTCTGTCCAGGAGTCGCAACTAGTTTCTGGTGTTTGTAGGTAGTGCTATTTTTCTACCAAGTGGCACCCGGCAGGGTGGGCTTGGGACAGACTAGGCACGCGTGGCCTGGTGTACCGAGTGGCACCCGGATGGTGGGCTCGGGAACCCTGTACACATCGTTTGGGGACGTAAGCGACACCCCGGCCGGATCTCCTTGCGGATGGAACCCGAATAGGCGATAAACCTGGGCTAGAGTCTTGTGTGGTTAGTCAGGTCGTGGCCGACACCCTCGCCAGTGTCAGGACCCCGACTCAATGCCACATCGATCTAGCATGTAACACCTCATATCACTTTGCGGCCTCACGCACGGTATTCCCACGGGTGTCGCCTTACCTTAGCCCGGGACCGTTTGCGCCTTTTGGCACACGTATATGACAGTGTCGCTAGCATCCATATGATAAGGAGCCTGGGCTGACATGGCTAGTCGTAAACCCAAAGTGGCACAGACTTACAGGGACAGGCATCCATGACCCAGCATCGAACGTGTCGGTCATCAGCGAGTGAATCCAGGCTGTAGCACTGGGCTAGCAGGACTCCAGTATTCATCGCGTGACATTTCCCCGAAGGGACAGACACAGGAACGAAGAAGGACACATGCCGGCCAGCCTAAGTGTTCCGGAGCAGTAGCAAGCTACCATGGCTCGGTGGAAACACTAGGAGACATTTCCCGGTAAGAGAGGCTACTAAAGATAAACAACTAGATGGTCAGATCCCACACATACCAAGCATTTCAATAACATACACACAATATGCTCGATATGTGCAAATACAACATGGCATCACAACATGACTCTACGACTCAAGTATTTATTCAATAGGCTCTGAGGAGCGAGATATTACAAACAGGGGTCTCATGACCCAACATTCAGAGCATACAAATCAAGGCACATGCGGAAGCTTAACATGTCTGAGTACAGACATCTATAAATGAAAAAGGCTGAGAAGCCTGACTATCTACCAATCCTGCCGAGGCACAAGATCGTAGCTGAGGTAACAAGCTAAACGTCGAAGTCCACGCGAAACTACTAGTGAGACCGAAGTCTCTCTGCAAAAACATAAAATAGGCAAACGTGAGTACAAATGTACCCAGCAAGACTTACATCAGAACTATCTACATATGCATCATTATCAACAAAGGGATGGTGGGGTTTAACTGCAGCAAGCCAGCTTTGACTCGGTGGCTATCCTAAACTACAACTGCAAGCGACTCTTTTGAGGTGGCGCACACGAGTCCACATATTCACCATATCAATACACCACTATGGATCCGCTCCCGTCTCCCTACGAGAACGCCATCCATAGCACTCACGCTTATCTTGCGTATTTTAGAGTATCCACTTTCACTTGTCTATGAACTGATATAAGCAACCCAGAAGTCCTTTACCGCGGACACGGCTATTCGAATAGATGATGATAACCCTGCAGGGGTGTACTTCTTCATACATGTTTCCACCACTTAGCGTCTGCACACGACATGTGCTCGGCAGACTTCAAGCGAAAGCCGACGTGGGTGTAGACCACGACCTACCTAAACACACAAGTCTCTAGTCCAGGTTTATCGCCTATTCGGGTTCCATCCATGAGGAGATCCGGCCGGAGTTTCGCTCACAGCCCCAAACGATGTGAACAGGGTTCCCGAGATACCAAACGGGCATCCGGTACACCGTGCCACGTACCTACCGCATCACAGCCCACCCCTACGGTCAGCGCTGTCCACGGCCTCCAGTAAGCTACAAACACCAGAAACTACTTGCAACTCCTGGACAGAGGACTAGGGTGAATAAGAAGTCGAGCGGGGTCATATTTCAGGGCCCAATGTATGGTAGTAGCTGAATCATGGATCACAAACACAGAACTCAGTTCCTGAGGACGGCTGCAATGAGACAACCCACCATGTACTCCTACATGGCCTCTCATCGCTACCTTTACCAAAATGTGTTCACACACTTAGCTCACACACAGTAGGACATGTTCACACGCCTCTGATTCATCCCCGATGAATCAGACCTGACTCAACTCTAAGCAGTAGCAGGCATGACAAACAAGCAGGAATGAGTAGGCACATCAGGGCTCAAACAACTCCTACTCATGCTAGTGGGTTTCATCTAATTACTGTGGAATGACAGGTCATGCAGAGGATAAAGGGGTTCAGCTACCGCAGCGAGTAACAGATGAATCGATGTTGTCTTAATGCAGTAAAAGAGAGCAGGAGCGAGAGAGTGGTGTTGTATCGGAATGAACAAGGGGGTTTTGCTTGCCTGGCACTTCTGAAGATAACATTGAGTCTTCATCAGTGTCAACGATCACATCATCGGTATCACGTCTATCGAGAGGGGACAAATACCGGCAACACAGAAGGGAACACAATCAATGCAATGCACAATATGATGCATGATCATGACATGGAAAAATGAATGTGTTTTGGGCTAATGCAACTAGCAACAGATTAAATGAAGTTGGTTTGAATACAAGATTCAAATTCAAACTCCATATGTGATTATTCAAATGCCATTTAATTGATTTGTGCTAAACAGCAGCTATAAGTTGTTCTAACATGCATGAAAATGGTACAGATGGATTCCTTGAATTTTTCTGATAATTTTTCATATATAAATTATTTAATTTGGAGTTACGGTTGAATTTCTATGAATTTTAGAAGTTTATACAATTTTCTGGAATTAATAAATCATTTAAGAATTATTTAAATTCCAGAAAGGAATTATTGCGTCATCATGACCTCATAGTGACATCAGCAGGTCAACGGGCGCCGTCCAGGTCAAACTGACCTGTGGGCCCTACGTGTCAGTGTCTGGACTAATTAACCTAATTAAAATTAACCCTAACTAACTTAGTTAGCCGGGTGGGGCCCGCATGTCAGTGAGTCAGTGGCTTAACTAAATTAGTTATTAAATTAACCAAAAGTTCGCAGGGGACGGGCCCACACGTCGGTGACCCAGGGGGGTCAAATCCCTGGTCAACCGGGCTAATCCACCGGCGTCTAACCGCCGGCAACGACCAGACGCGGCGGTGGCTCGCCGGAATGGATGCTCCGGCGCCCATTCGACGCGCAGAGGGGTTCTACAGGGAGCTCGAGCTCGTGCGCATCCAATGGAGCAAGCCAGAGGAGCTGGGGTGGCCTGAGTCGACGGCGGCGAGCTCCAAGGCGGCGGTCGGAGTTCGGCGAGGTCGGGGTTGGCGTTAGGGGGCACGGCAGGTCGCACGGGTGGGCGCGCTTGGCTCCTGGAAGGGTGCTGAGCACGTTGCCGTGCTCGGGAGTTAGCTACGGTGGCTCTAGCACCGTCTGCGTCATCGCCGGCGGCGAGGAACGGTCGGCTCCGACAGCCAGGGTGGTTAGAGGGCGCGGACGGGCACAGAGAGAGAGGGGAAATGGACAGGGGCTCACGGTGAGTTCGAAGAGAAGGTCGGCGTGCTCGGGGAGGCGGTGGAGACGGCGAATCAACGGCGGCGGTGGTCGGAGCCCGAGGTGGAAGACGATGGCGATGGCGATGTTCCGGCCCCTCCCGGCTTGCGTGGCTCATCGAAGATGAAGAAGACAACATGGCGGAGCTTCTGGGCGCGTCGGGTTTGCGTGGGGTGGCCGGTGTCCGCGAGGGAGCTCGTCGGTGGCGGCGGCTCCGTTCGGTCGCGGGAGGGAGAGAGAGCAGAGGGGGGAATAGGGACGGAGGGAGAGCGAGAGGGGTTCCAGGGAGAGTGAGAGAGAGGCCAGGGGTGTCGTGGCGTCTCCAGGCGCATCGAGGAGGGAGGCAACCAGGCAGGAGGTGGCCAAGCGCGACGGCGGTGCTCGCCACCGAGCTGCTTCGTGCGCTGGCACGGGAAGAAGACAGGAGAAGGGGGGGCCAGGTGGGCTGGGCCGCGCAGGTGGGCTGCATAGTGTTGGGCTGTGGGTGGCTGCCAGGTAAGCTGAGGTAAGTTCTCTCTCTGCTTTTATTTATTGTTTTTCTATTCTGTTCTGTTTTGTTTTGGTTTAGTAAAATACTAAACCATTTTATAAAATCCTGAAAATAGTTATGTGGCTAGAACTAAAATATACCAAACCACATAAAATGTTCCAGTAATTATTGGACATATATTATTTATATATAATATATATATCCAATGCAAATAGCTATTTATTTAATTCAAAGGCCCAAAATAATTAACTCTGAGATACCAAAAATATTGTTTTGAGTTCTACCTCTTTGCAATATTTTCAGAGACTAAGAGGAACATTTTCTTGGACTTCTTTGAGGAGATTTTAATGTTGATCATTTTTAGAAGGTTTCTGAGGCTTTGAAAACTCCTCAATTCAAATTTCATTTGAATTAAAACATGATGCTCACATGAGGTCTAGCCTAGTGCATAACAGGACCAGGGATGTGACAACTCACCCCCACTAAACAAAAATCTCGTCCCGAGATTCAAGCGTAGGGTAAGGTGAAGGGGAAACGCAACTAGTATAATCTTCACGTCCAGGGTGCACTTCATAAGAGCGTTGATTCGATCACCATCATTGTCTCAAAGTCTTGCTCTGAGAACTCCAACTAACATGACAAGAAGAGGGAAGGAAAACTCTAGAAGAATTAATCTTCTCAAAGAACGAACAACTCGGGATTAACTCACAGAATGGGACATAGCAACATCTCTCGAGCTGAGAGACGAAGCACACCTCTAGAGGAATGGAGTGGAACAGATGACGAAGGTTCACTAGGTAGACAACGATTCCACACCTAAGAAGGTGGTGAACGATTGTCAACGTAGCGAGGAGTTGAGTTGCCATGATACCACAACGAGGCACCTTAGGGACGGTGACTCGTAGAAATATCCCCTTAAGTGGCAAAAAGAATTACCTTTGATTCAAAGATCATTGAAACTCTTTAAACTAGCCTAGGACAATTCTCGAGCGATCGTTTGGAGGGGGTCGGTAGAATGGCACACTCGGACTTGGATGATGTGGATTACCTTGTTGAAGACAACGTAATGGATGAATTTGCTTATCACCGGAAATGGAAGAGACCCATGGTAGAATGGCACATTGGCGGTGCAAGCTGGGAACAAAATGCAAATGATGGGAATGATTCTGGTAACTGGGGAAGAACCCAACAATAGAGAGTGAATTCACTGATTGAGAAGGTCATAGCATTGCCGAGGGAACTAAGAGCATCCCAATTAGAGCCGATGATAACACGTAGAGCTTGTGCGTGGTCTCAAGAACTTGAGCATTTCCACAATCATCAAGGTTTTATCAACATCCGTGTCAAGGGTGCTGACAACACAACATACTACCATGATGAATAGCGATGGACGATGCAGATGCAAAGGAGGATAACACTTTCTCAGATTTCACCTTAGCGAGGCCAAGGGAACGAAATCTGGATGATCGACCGAGAGACATTTAGCACTCCGCTTCTAATGTTCTCCTTGATGTGCTAGTGTAACCCATTCATAGATATGGTTTGATATCTAGAACATCAAGTAAAAAGGTCGGACTTCGGAACACAGAAATCCATAGGGGCAACTAGGGAGTAAATCCTACGAAATCCCTATGGGGAGGTGGCCAACTTCTCCAATCAAGATACTACAATATTAGGTCTGCGGGGTGTGTTGGCCACGACATCCACTTTACCGGTTATCATGAGACCAATATTACATTTCTTGGGAAATGTTCCAAACCATCATATCTGCCTGAGATTCAGATCTGGTTGGTGTCAGGATATTCCAGACTCATCAAGTCTAGAAAGAAAAATGAAAGTTTACAACACAAATCGACGAGACGGCGTTGTGAGATTCTCGGGAGATGAACTACGATAGCAAGCTCCAAAACATGAGCTGGTTCTGCCATAAACATGTGAACATGTTGTCCAAGACAAGCATGACCACAAAGTAGTCTTATAATAAAACACTACCGAGTTCGGGTGGGGAACCATAATCGAGGATATCGAAGTCTTTACGCAAGTCCATGGATTAGATCCCAAGCATAGACTTCTTTTCCTTGAACAAGTCAATCAGTGGCTTGGTGTGCTAGGATATACATATAGAATGGAGGTTGCAAATCTCCGGACCACAGAATACTTCGCACGTATGCATGACTGACTTGGGATGATTCCAGAGGAAGCAAAACTAACTTTCTCAAATTCACGGCGGCAACTTTCACCAAATGCACGTGTATAAGAGGAAGTCACTCCTTTCATCAAACAAATACTTCATGAGCTAGCATGAAGAAAATGCTTTCAAAAGTTTCCAACACTAGCTTAATGTTCAACAACATCATGGAGGAGATAAGGATGTTTCCAATGGGCTCAACAACAATTCATCTAGGTTTCCTTTTAAAAGGAATTCCATAGTTAAGTGAACACGGTGATAGCATTGGTCAGACCAAAGATGTAATGGTGTATGCTCGAGGGATCAACCACGAATAAGACAACATTACGAGCATCGTTGGTACTAATTTGATTTGACGATAGCCCACACTCAAATCAAAGGATTGATAAGACAATAGGTCCAGCAACTGATCACAAGGACCAATCGATGAAGATATCATCTTTCTTCAGCACACCCTACACAAGAATATCCCTTTGGAACGAACTAAGTCAGGCAAGCTTTTATCTTCCAACTCTCCAAGTTGTTGTCTAGCTTAACCAACTAGCTCAGGGATATCTAACACCGATTCTTGGAGAGAAGGTGGTTCATAAGAAACCAATTTGATCACGAGCTCAACATAACGGTCAGGTGACGACCTGGTGATACTTCCGAGAAGACATTCAGAAAATCACGAACCACTGGTATGTTACTAAGCTCGAGAACAATCTCGCTTTTGAGGGCAAGACGATATGATCAAATGAGTGAGGACTTGACAAGATCCTAACTCATCAATCGAAGGGTGCACCGAAATAAGGACTAGGTAGCACGATCAGTCTTAGAAGGATGATTCAAAAACCAACATGCTAAGAATGAAATTATTATCCTTTAACTACCAAGCAACGAGGTTGCTGGGAGTATTGATTTCACACACCATGATTCATTTGTCGGCATTCCGGTGACAATAACACAGGAACCGAGGAATGAACAATGATGGCAAGAAGTATCACTGTACCAAGAGTTCATAGGATGGTGTGCAATTCCTATAACAATCTCGATATAAAATATGTAATACTCCAAGGTAGAGCAGAGCAAAAGCTGGAGTAGCAATTTGATCTGCGGAATACAACTACTTTGACCCAATCCTGGATATGGAAGAGGTACTGGAGTTTGTTTCTCCTAGTCATTCTGCGATAGAATGGCTTGACGGACCACAAGAGTAATAGGCATCGATAAACGAACGCACGCATACTCTTGACTATCAATTGATAGACGAAGGTCAGAAACAACTAAGATGGGACAACTCAAAAGAACATATGAGTTTCTGAGTTGTGGATGCATGGATTAGCATGTCGAACGAAGTTCAACATATTTCTTCCGGATAACCCATGCAGAAAGGTAGAACTGGCAGAGCCACAATATATAATGGAGAACTCATCAAGAATAATCCTGTTGTCATATTTCAGTTCAACGAGGAACTTCTGCCATAAGTAGTTCATGGTATTTGGAAGAAGAAGATACCACGGACTTCAAGGACTATCGCAAAGGTTACTAATATCCTAAAGGCACTAGCAATTACTATCAACATGAAGTAGGTAGAGTGAATCTCGGGTTCAAGAACCCAGGAATAGAATGCCTACTAACTAAATGGCATCACAGGATGCCTTCGATAATAAAGGCCAGAATCTTCACACTGGGAACACAAAACGTTGCTAGATTACTAGGTGACTCCCTAAAACACCTAGGGTCATGATAATTATTCCAACATATATGTCAAGGTAACGGAGTACCTCAACTCACTGATTAGTGTGGTTAATCTGGCCCATGGGAACATTGAAACGAGAAGAAAGGATTTGCAAATGCATCAGACTACTTAGAAACCTGGGATGACTCGGACAGCATAACGGCTGTAAATGCTCAAAAAGATTTGAGACAATCACAGAAAATGGTGGCATAACCACTCAGAAGCACAATATCAAAGGTTTCGAGATCATCAGTTAACATACAGAAGTAGTAGGAACTGGACTCAAGCTTAAATTGAACAATCTTATAAGTCTACGGACTAGTAATACGTGATCCTGATAGAAAGAAGAGAAAGCCTAGTTTCTTAACCCCGTAGGAAAGATAAGATGACTCAGATCAGAAGGGCATGAGGTATAAGGAGTAAAAAGAGCCTTACGTTCCATCCCACAATCAATTCCCTTATATAACTAAAGAATTTCTAGACTCAACTTCGACCAGTTTGGCTTGGTAATCCTACAGGCAGTCAAGCTCTGATACCAACGCTGTCAGGACCCCGACTCAATGCCACATCGATCTAGCATGTAACACCTCATATCACTTTGCGCCCTCACGCACGGTATTCCCACGGGTGTCGCCTTACCTTAGCCGGGACCGTTTGCGCCTTTTGGCACACGTATATGACAGTGTCGCTAGCATCCATATGATAAGGAGCCCGGGCTGACATGGCTAGTCGTAAACCCAAAGTGGCACAGACTTACAGGGACAGGCATCCATGACCCAGCATCGAACGTGTCGGTCATCAGCGAGTGAATCCAGGCTGTAGCACTGGGCTAGCAGGACTCCAGTATTCATCGCGTGACATTTCCCCGAAGGGACAGACACAGGAACGAAGAAGGACACATGCCGGCCAGCCTAAGTGTTCCGGAGCAGTAGCAAGCTACCATGGCTCGGTGGAAACACCAGGAGACATTTCCCGGTAAGAGAGGCTACTAAAGATAAACAAATAGATGGTCAGATCCCACACATACCAAGCATTTCAATAACATACACACAATATGCTCGATATGTGCAAATACAACATGGCATCACAACATGACTCTACGACTCAAGTATTTATTCAATAGGCTCCGAGGAGCGAGATATTACAAACAGGGGTCTCATGACCCAACATTCAGAGCATACAAATCAAGGCACATGCGGAAGCTTAACATGTCTGAGTACAGACATCTATAAATGAAAAAGGCTGAGAAGCCTGACTATCTACCAATCCTGCCGAGGCACAAGATCGTAGCTGAGGTAACAAGCTAAACATCGAAGTCCACGCGAAACTACTAGTGAGACCGAAGTCTCTCTGCAAAAACATAAAATAGGCAAACGTGAGTACAAATGTACCCAGCAAGACTTACATCAGAACTATCTACATAAGCATCATTATCAACAAAGGGATGGTGGGGTTTAACTGCAGCAAGCCAGCTTTGACTCGGTGGCTATCCTAAACTACAACTGCAAGCGACTCTTTTGAGGTGGCGCACACGAGTCCACATATTCACCATATCAATACACCACTATGGATCCGCTCCCGTCTCCCTACGAGAACGCCATCCATAGCACTCACGCTTATCTTGCGTATTTTAGAGTATCCACTTTCACTTGTCTATGAACTGATATAAGCAACCCAGAAGTCCTTTACCGCGGACACGGCTATTCGAATAGATGATGATAACCCTGCAGGGGTGTACTTCTTCATACATGTTTCCACCACTTAGCGTCTGCACACGACATGTGCTCGGCAGACTTCAAGCGAAAGCCGACGTGGGTGTAGACCACGACCTACCTAAACACTCAAGTCTCTAGTCCAGGTTTATCGCCTATTCGGGTTCCATCCATGAGGAGATCCGGCCGGAGTTTCGCTCACAGCCCCAAACGATGTGAACAGGGTTCTCGAGATACCAAACGGGCATCCGGTACACCGTGCCACGTACCTACCGCATCACATCCCACCCCTACGGTCAGTGCTGTCCACGGCCTCCAGTAAGCTACAAACACCAGAAACTACTTGCAACTCCTGGACAGAGGACTAGGGTGAATAAGAAGTCGAGCAGGGTCATATTTCAGGGCCCAATGTATGGTAGTAGCTGAATCATGGATCACAAACACAGAACTCAGTTCCTGAGGACGGCTACAATGAGACAACCCACCATGTACTCCTACATGGCCTCTCACCGCTACCTTTACCAAAACGTGTTCACACACTTAGCTCACACACAGTAGGACATGTTCACACGCCTCTGATTCATCCCCGATGAATTAGACCTGACTCAACTCTAAGCAGTAGCAGGCATGACAAACAAGCATGAATGAGTAGGCACATCAGGGCTCAAACAACTCCTACTCATGCTAGTGGGTTTCATCTAATTACTGTGGAATGACAGGTCATGCAGAGGATAAAGGGGTTCAGCTACCGAAGCGAGTAACAGATGAATCGATGTTGTCCTAATGCAGTAAAATAGAGCAGGAGCGAGAGAGTGGGGTTGTATCGGAATGAACAAGGGGGTTTTGCTTGCCTGGCACTTCTGAAGATAACATTGAGTCTTCATCAGTGTCAACGATCACATCATCGGTATCACATCTATCGAGAGGGGACAAATACCGGCAACACAGAAGGGAACACAATCAATGCAATGCACAATATGATGCATGATCATGACATGGCAAAATGAATGTGTTTTGGGCTAATGCAACTAGCAACAGATTAAATGAAGTTGGTTTGAATACAAGATTCAAATTCAAACTCCATATGTGATTATTCAAATGCCATTTAATTGATTTGTGCTAAACAGCAGCTATAAGTTGTTCTAACATGCATGAAAATGGTACAGATGGATTCCTTGAATTTTTCTGATAATTTTTCATATATAAATTATTTAATTTGGAGTTACGGTTGAATTTCTATGAATTTTAGAAGTTTATACAATTTTCTGGAATTAATAAATCATTTAAGAATTATTTAAATTCCAGAAAGGAATTATTGCATCATCATGACCTCATAGTGACGTCAGCAGGTCAACGGGCGCCGTCCAAGTCAAACTGACCTGTGGGCCCTACGTGTCAGTGTCTGGACTCATTAACCTAATTAAAATTAACCCTAACTAACTTAGTTAGCCGGGCGGGGCCCGCATGTCAGTGAGTCAGTGGCTTAACTAAATTAGTTATTAAATTAACCAAAAGTTAGCAGGGGACGGGCCCACACGTCGGTGACCCAGGGGGGTCAAATCCCTGGTCAACCGGGCTAATCCACCGGCGTCTAACCGCCGGCAACGACCAGACGCGGCGGTGGCTCGCCGGAATGGCTGCTCCGGCGCCCATTCGACGCGCGGAGGGGTTCTACAGGGAGCTCGAGCTCGTGCGCATCCAAGGCGGCGGCCGGAGTTCGGCGAGGTCGGGGTTGGCGTTAGGGGGCACGGCAGGTCGCACGGGTGAGCGCGCTCGGCTCCTGGAAGGGTGCTGAGCACGTTGCCGTGCTCGGGAGTTAGCTACGGTGGCTCTAGCACCGTCTGCGTCATCGCCGGCGGCGAGGAACGGCCGGCTCCGACAGCCAGGGTGGTTAGAGGGCGCGGACGGGCACGGAGAGAGAGGGGAAATGGACAGGGGCTCACGGTGAGTTCGAAGAGAAGGTCGGCGTGCTCGGGGAGGCGGTGGAGACGGCGAATCAACGGCGGCGGTGGTCGGAGCCCGAGGTGGAAGACGACGGCGATGGCGATGTTCCGGGCCCTCCCGGCTTGCGTGGCTCATCGAAGATGAAGAAGACAACGTGGCGGAGCTTCTGGGCGCGTCGGGTTTGCGTGGGGTGGCCGGTGTCCGCGAGGGAGCTCGTCGGTGGCGGCGGCTCCGTTCGGTCGCGGGAGGGAGAGAGAGCAGAGGGGGGAATAGGGACGGAGGGAGAGCGAGAGGGGTTCCAGGGAGAGTGAGAGAGAGGCCAGGGGTGTCGTGGCGTCACCAGGCGCATCGAGGAGGGAGGCAACCAGGCAGGAGGTGGCCAAGCGCGACGGCGGTGCTCGCCACCGAGCTGCTTCGTGCGCTGGCACGGGAAGAAGACAGGAGAAGGGGGGGCCAGGTGGGCTGGGCCGCGCAGGTGGGCTGCACAGTGTTGGGCTGTGGGTGGCTGCCAGGTAAGCTGAGGTAAGTTCTCTCTCTGCTTTTATTTATTGTTTTTCTATTTTGTTCTGTTTTGTTTTGGTTTAGTAAAATACTAAACCATTTTATAAAATCCTGAAAATAGTTATGTGGCTAGAACTAAAATATACCAAACCACATAAAATGTTCCAGTAATTATTGGACATATATTATTTATATAATATATATATATCCAATGCAAATAGCTATTTATTTAATTCAAAGGCCCAAAATAATTAACTCTGAGATACCAAAAATATTGTTTTGAGTTCTACCTCTTTGCAATATTTTCAGAGACTAAGAGGAACATTTTCTTGGACTTCTTTGAGGAGATTTTAATGTTGATCATTTTTAGAAGGTTTCTGAGGCTTTGAAAACTCCTCAATTCAAATTTCATTTGAATTAAAACATGATGCTCACATGAGGTCTAGCCTAGTGCATAACAGGACCAGGGATGTGACAGCCAGGCTTCCGCTTGAAGGTTGCCGAGATACATGATGTGTACATGGCGGTAAGTGGCGAGAGCGTG
The DNA here is from genome assembly GCF_002162155.2 of Triticum dicoccoides. Lineage (NCBI taxonomy): Eukaryota > Viridiplantae > Streptophyta > Magnoliopsida > Poales > Poaceae > Triticum > Triticum dicoccoides. Next base: position 189,924,359 of record NC_041388.1, read on the forward strand.
TGTGAAGAAGTACACCCCTGCAGGGTTAACATGATCTATTCGAATAGCCGAGTCCGCGGTTATGGACTTCTTGGATGCTTACATGGTACATAGACAACCTGAAGTGGATACTCTAAAATGCTCAAAACAAGTGTGAGTGCTATGGATGGCCTTCTCATAGGGAGACGGGGATGAACCCATAGTAGTGTATTGTATGGTGATTAGTGGACTCGTGTACGTTGTCTCACCTCCAGAGTTTCTGGTAGTCGTAGAACAGGATAGCCACAGAGTCAAAGCTGGCTTGCTGCAACTAAACCCCACATTACCCTCTTGATACAAATGCATGTATGATAGGATCTGATGTAAGTCTTGCTGAGTACACTTTGTACTCATGTTGCTTCATTTATGTTTTTGCAGCGGAGACTTCGGTCTTACTAGTGTTCTTGTGGACTTCGACTAGTAGCTAGTACCTCAGCTACGATCTTGATCGGATGTTGTAGATAGTCAGGCTCTTCAGCCTTTTTCATTTGTAGATGTCTGTACCCAGACATGTAATGCTTCCGCTTGTTGCTTGTATGCTCTGTATGATGGGTTTTGTGACCCCTATTTGCAATAAATGCTATGATGGCTCTTCTGAGTCTTTATCTATATGATTGTTGAGTTATGCTGTGATGCCATGTTGTACAACACATACTTGCATGTTATGCGTACGTGTAATGTGTATTGCTATGTGTGGGATCTGACTATCTAGTTGTTTATTCTTAGTAGCCTCTCTTACCGGGAAATGTCTCCTAGTGCTTCCACTGAGCCCTGGTAGCTTGCTACTGCTCCGGAACACTTAGGCAGGCCGGCATGTGTCCTTCTTCGATCCTGTGTCTGACCCTTCGGGGAAATGTCACGCGATGAATACCGGAGTCCTGCTAGCCCGCTACAGCCCGGTTCACCGGAGTCCTGTTAGCCCAGTGCTACAGCCTGGATTCACTCGTTGATGACCGACACGTTCGATGCTGGGTCATGGATGCCTGTCCCTGTAAGTTAGTGCCACTTTGGGTTTACGACTAGCCATGTCAGCCCGGGCTCTTTATCATATGGATGCTAGCGACACTATCATATACGTGTGCCAAAATGCGCAAACAGTCCCGGGCAAAGGTGAGGCGACACCCGTGGGGATACCGTGCGTGAGGCCGCAAAGTGATATGAGGTGTTACATGCTAGATCGATGTGGCATTGAGTCAGGGTCCTGACAGGAGTGCACTGGTTGGGTGGCGGCGGAAAACAAGGGAGAGGGTCGGAGAGAAATTGGATCGGGAGGAGATCCCGAGGTGGGATGGTGAGTGGTGGTGGCGGCAGGGAATAGGAGGATGGGACAGGTTAGGACTAGCGTTAGGCAGTATATATAGCAAGGATTTTTGGTCAGGGGCTAAAAGGACCCTCCGATCGCAATCAGACGATCGCGAATAAAATAGCTAGGTTTTCCAAATACGAAAATGGTGATGTTTTGTAGATGTTTGGGGATGATCCGGACCTAACGGTGGCGACAGTCCGAGTCGGGTTCGGGACAACTATCGGACGCGCGCTCGAGGAGGGTCGCGGCTGACGAGAGAGGTTAGGTTGGACCTGGCAGTAGGTAGTGGGCTGTGTAGACGGACTAGAGAGAAAAGAGAGGGAAAGCCCGGCAACAGTTTTCGGAGACCGAAAACGTCCAACGTTAGACCGGCTATACTGCCGCTATAGTTATCCGTTGGGGCGTCAAACGGACTCCGAACGCGATGAAACTTGGCAGGTGGCCTACCTACAACAAAAAAACACCACATGCCTACTTTCATACCATTCCGAGAACATTTTCCGGCTACTTATAAAATAATATTTCGGACGTGCCGCAGGCGCGTGCAAGTGTGGTTGGACTCAGAACGGACAACGGACGGAACTAGGGAAACCCGGACGGATGCATGTTTCGAAAACATGACGATGCAATGCACATGATGACATGATGAAAAGCAACACGCAAGCAAATGACATGGAAACACCGGTGAATAACTGGAAGACACCTGGCGCAACGGTCTAGGGGCATCACACCCAGCTCAGCGGCCGACCCGCCAACTAAGCAGGTACCCACGTGGCAGTACGTGGCTCCTAAGCCAAGTAGTCAAGCACCTATGTGGTGGCATGCAGATTTTCATGAAGACCCTGCCACCACGCTAGCTCAGCAGCCTGCCACCTACATGGCGCTGCATGCCTCGTTGTCCTGGACACGTGTCGGAGCAAGGCCAAGGGGCGACGGACGGGACGGGCTTCGTTGCCATCCCCGATAAAGCAAGAGCACACCTAAGTAGCGCATTTAATGTGTTTTGTCCCATAATGTTAGGTGATAAACTGGTCTATTGTACAACTTTCCACTATGTGCCACTATGGCATCCCTGTTGACTATAAAAGGAGGCCCGCGGCGTACTGTGAGAGGATTCGGACCTTTTGGACCCTTTGTAGCTAGTCCAAGAACACCAGATAAACACAAACCAGCAGGAGTAGGGTATTACGCATCACTTGCGGCCCGGACCTAGATAAACTCCCCCGCGTTGATCTTCAAAACTTGCTCTTTCCACAGCCCCGCGCCCTAGTAACCGTAGTAAGGATTCCCCGGGATCCCATAGGTGTTGTTCACACCGACATCTTTGGCGCGCCCGGTAGGTGCGCGCAAGCTATGAAAATCCGGTTTGGAAGTTAGCGCATCGACTTCATCATCACCATGGTCACTAAGAAAAAGGAGATAACAGCGACCGGGTCGTCCGGAGCCGGCCCTTCCGTGCCAGTGTGAGCAGGCGAATGGGTGGCCACGGATGGTGCCGAAGACGTGGCCCGTGAGCATCCACGACTCTCTGGCAATCGGAGCCAGGCAAGCAGCGTCGTTCGGATCCGAGACGACGAGCCGCACGCCGCTCGGTCTGGGGGAGGGGCCGTGCTACCCACGGGCGGCGCGACAACCTCTACGGTGGCCCAGCTGGCACCCGCGTCGCAGCCTTCCCAGGCCACGCGGGATGAGCAACACCGCGATGCCGGAGCTCCCGGGCACCGCCGCGGGAAGAGCCATGTGCGCCAATCTCAAGATGCACCAGGCCGGCTGACGGTGTCCTGGACTTGGGGGTACTCCACATGTCGTCTCCCGATCTATTAGATTGGGCCAAGGACCCCCGTGGCCGTATACTCATGGGCCAGTTCGGACGGCTGCCGCATACAAGGAAGATTCCACAAGACTTGGCGATCAAGACAAGGACTTCTCCCCACCGGCGTATTCGGCTAGGACTCTTGTTATCTTAGGCCTCTGGTGCATTATATAAACCGAGGCCAGGCTAGTCGATAGAGAGACAATATATACAACAATCATACCATAGGCTAGCTTCTAGGGTTTAGCCTCCTTGATCTCGTGGTAGATCTACTTTTGTACTACCCATATCATCAATGTTTATCAAGCAGGACGTAGGGTTTTACCTCCATCAAGAGGGCCTGAACCTAGGTAAAACATCGTGTTCCCTGCCTCCTGTTACCATCCGGCCTAGACGCACAGTTCGGGACCCCCTACCCAAGATCCGCCGGTTTTGACATCGACATCGGTGCTTTCATTGAGAGTTCCGCTGTGTGATCGACAAAAGGATCGATGGCTCGCCTGCAGATCAACTGCGACTTCGGCATCTTCATCACCACCTCGACTGGTCACCTTGGTTCGACCAAGAATTGCGCCCCGTGTTTGGATCACCATGTCTGGACGAGGGCCTTCATCAAATATCAACTCCGATCTCCATCAAGATCACGGAGCGATCATCTATGGAGCTCAGGGGCTCAACGTCAACATTGCCCTCAAGCGACCGTGCTGTTTTTCTGGACAGCGAACTCATATCTGCCACCACCACCTCCTCGAGTATGGCTTTGACGATCGCTTTGGTGGAATTGTGCGTAATTGAGTCTACAACAACCCTGGAAAATCAGCAATTCTCTGCCTCCTGTTCCGATGGAGGAATCTCTGGCAATCCACGATATACCGGAGCCCTGTCAAATCTGGACGGGAATCTGGATGAGTTTAGGGCGTGGTGCCTAGCTTCTAGCTCAGACGTCGTTTGAAAGATCCAACCGTTGATCGGCTGCGGAATTCCTATATCTACCACCTCTCAAAATTTCAGCTCGATCCGACCGTCCAAACTTCGGGAACCTTCCGATTAGTGCATCACTTTTCGGATCTGTTTTCTGCGCGAAAACGAATCCGACCCGAGTTCGTCTTTTTTATGAACAGGATTTCGGACATTCCTTTTGAAGGAAGTTTTGTATGGGGTATTGTGTTCTGTTCTCGAACACATCCCACTAACTGTAAGATCTTTTGAACATGATCTTCAACATCATGCTGGTGTCAAACCAGTCCGGCAATATTACTCCACGGCTGCCGACCTACGCTAGACACGTCGTCGCTTTAGCCGAGCTCAACTTCTTTGGATCATCTTCTCGGCAAGCCGAACAAGAGTTCGGCATCGCGAAGGATAAATCATCGTCAACATCGCCGCCCCACGGATTACACGGAGCGGGCATACCGACATCGCCGCACGGTCGCTTCATCAAGCTGGCATCGACCACATCACGACCTGCATCGACAGGGCCGCACTATTTCTTCTTCAAGCTGGTGTCCATCACGCCGACCTACTTACACTCATCGGCTGACATCGAGGCTTCGACATCTCGGCTGGACCGGGGGCTTCGCCATCTCTTCATCAACCTACTCCTGACACTTCGGCGTCACTAGCCGACCAGCTCCGTCACGTTAGCTGGGCCGAGGGCTTTGCCTCGGCGAGTCAACCTTTAACAGCATTGCCATGCCGTCGTTTTATCGCCCATCAGGCAATGGGTGTGCGGAGCGAGTCCCAATTTTGGGAATCACCTTCCTTCGGATTGCTACAACAAATAAACCAGGTGCTATTAATCCCAGTATTTTTTGCTTGTTTGGGTTCATTTTTCCTAAGGAATTATTACTCTAGTTTGTCCATGATATGTACACAGGTCTATCAAATGGTGACCGCATCAACGACGGTCGCGTGGTGGTTCGATCAGTTTCCGTACATAATCCGGCGAACGCCGCATCCGGAGCTCGGACCGACCTGTGAATTCGGGCTTTGCCACGCCTTTACTACATCACGCTGACGCCCTGCATCGACATTGACCTCGGCGCCAGGCCATATTTCTTCTATTCCTCACTTTGCATAAATTATTTATTATGCAACTTTTTTTTAATTATCATCATTACTATTATCTCCCTTTTGCACTATTTTTGTGCACAGGAAAATGATCCGGGGACTTCGGCGTCACTCTACCGGTCTGCATCGACCGTGCTATGTCACCACTTCGGCGTGTCGAGCTCTCCGCTCCGCCACCTCAGGACCAGCTTGGGGGATGGAACCTTGCCCCGCATCAAGCTAGGACCGCCTCATCAATACCGAACACATTAACCAGCTAAGTCGCTTTCATGCTCAAAGCTTTAATTTCTAACCTGTGTTCGGTTTGACCAAGCATTATACTTTTTTGGAAAAAAGTTGCTTGTAAAAAATTTCCTTGTCCAAACTTTGTTTGTGACGCATAAATTCAAATACCCAATTCACTTGGGGGCTTCCTTTATGAAGCTTTTCCTGTTGCATATGATTATACTTGTACGCCTTTGTTCCTTGTTCGTGTATTACGCCACAATATGCACCACATTGACTTAAGCGATTTGCAAGTTGGGTTGGCTCGCTCCTGTGTTTACCCCTACGTTTCCCGATTGTTCGGCTAGGGAGTAAAGGGAGCACCTCTGCGATTGTCACGATCGGGTCACCCGAGCCGGACCTCAGACTAGGTGAAGCCGAAAGCTAGCGATCTTATAGTTATTCAATGATGGTCGGCACACAACAGAACTCATGAGTACAAAAAATCTATTGCACAAGTCTCATAATAACAATGAGCACCGAAGAAAGGTATCGGTGGGGGTACTATTTTCTTTGAAGATGCTTCTTACTCTTTGCAGTAATATAGCATAAGTTCCCTGAGCGCGCTTTGTCTGTTACAGCCTTATGGCTTGATTGCCTGGTTATTGGAAACACCGTCGATATTCTCGACCGATGGAGTACATAACACTTTTCGGCCCTTAACCGAAGAGGGAGAAGCCAACGGTCGGTTAAGACGCGTTTAAAGTTCGGTTGAACATATATATGATATAAGTACTTTGGTACATGCAATCATTCTTCTACCCAAGTCACTTGGTGGCTCTTAAGTTTATTTGAGCCATTTTATAATAAGTGTTCTTCTTCTCAGTCGTTGCAAAGTTCTATTATTATTATTTATCACTCCTTTTTTCGACGCGAGTGTGCGGTCACTAGCCGGGGAGCCTAATTTCTCTCTCAAAGCCGCTAGAGTTTAGTTTGCTAAACTGGTCTAACGAGAAGTACTCCGCCCTCGGCATAGGAGGTTGAAGCCGTAGGCTGACCCGCTCGAAGTCTTGAGATAGGATGTGTCATGTTAAAGGACGACAGAAGCACTTCTTTTTTCTAAGACCAATTTTCGGATTGGCACCGAACACTTGATCTTCTTCGGACGTCATGTTTTTACTGACGTTTCTTGGTTTTCCAAGCTTTTTGGCACTTTTAAACTATTTGTGCTTTTCCAGCATTAGTCTCGCAGTGCAACGCCGGACACCTTTAGGGATTCGGCAAAAGCATTCTCAGATATTTCTATATATGCATCGGTTTCGAATTGTGTCTTCGGTCAATAGTTGGGTTGCCCGGCTCCTGCACTTGCTTCCTACGTTCGGTTTTGTTCGGCTAGGTGTGCAAAGGGAGAACCACTGCGATTGTGCTTCCAGCTCACATGGTTAAGCACCATAGTGGAGAAAGCCGAAAACTGACTGTCACAATAAGCGTAAACTGGTCAGCGATCCGATGACTATGACGGGCCATTCATAACATTGGCCGAAGTGTTTACGGCTTGACCTCGACTGTCGCCGAACACTACCGTGGGCTATTAACTGGCCTCCCAAACTAAATCCTCGATATTTTGCTCTTACATTCGAGCTAAGGTTTCATGATCATGCTTAGCATGACAACCCAAAGAAAGGAACCGATTGCGGGACTATTTTCTTTGGAATACATTTCTTCTGTTAAACAGTAATATAACATATGTCTCTGCGTACCTTTGTTATAAAACCGTGTGGCCAGATTGCCTTGTTTGTCGTAAATATTTGCCCTCATAAAGGCTTTACAAAGTAGGACAAACACTCCTGGCTACTGGCCAAGGAGGTGGAAGCCGATGGTCGGTTAACAAAGTTTTGTACAATGCGGATCCGAGCATTAATGACGTAAAGTACTTGGATACATAGAGTCATTACACATAATTTGTGATTTTACTATGGATATAGATCCTTAATTCGGCCACCCGTGCCCGCATTAAGGCTTGGGGGCTACTGGGCTTCGGTCTTATTATTTACAAATCTTAAAGGGGCACATAGATCCCCTGATCTGGTGTTGCCACCCGACCAGTGTCTCGGGGGCTACTGCATTGCTTGTCCAATGCAGAAAATTTTATGTGCAATATAGTTTTCGAGGAGATTTTGATCCTCAGGTTGGTCGGCCGCACCCAACCTGAGTCTTGAGGACTGAGCACACCGCTTTTGTGTCCCGAAGTATTCTGCCGAGCTAGGACTTGATCCTCAGGCCGATTTTGCAAATCAACCTGAGTCTCAGCAGCTACTGGGATCAGCGGTCTTATGTCATCCTTCATGTGCATCTCAGGTTTTAGACCGATACACACCTTGAGGGCTACTGGCTATATATCTCGGCAGAGAATAAATTGCACCAATCAAAATACTGACAAAAAATCGGCCCATAGTCGGGGTGGTGCACCACCTCGGAAGCAGTCCGGCATAAAGCTTGGGCGCTAGTGGCTGGCTCCATAGAGGGCATTTCCGGCATTAAGCTCGGCTAAACTCCTTCAACTTTTTTGAACCAAGGTGACATGACACCTCGGATATAGTCAGGCATTGGAGCCTGGACACAGTCCGGCGTTGGAGCTCAGATATATTTCAGCATTGGAGCTCAGATATACAGTCCGGCGTTGGAGCTCGGATACATAGTCCGGCGTTGGAGCTCGGATACATTCCGGCGCTAGAGCTGGGAGGCGGTCCGGCGTTGGTGCTCGGCTGAAAAAGATACCTCGAATGCAGTCCGGCGTTGGAGCTCGGACGCAAGAGGACCCTGCCTCCCGGGAACAACTTCAAACCCGAGGTGTGGCATAAAAATAAACTAGGTATTGATAAAGGCCGGAAACTTAAAGGGGCTCCTCGGATACCCGACGTGTAAACTCGTCGAATGCATTTCGGTGATCCTCAAGATCGAAGGTAAAGAAGATTTGTTGAACCAGTTTTCAAGACCGGCAACCGAAGATGAAGAACAGTTCGGAAGAATCGAGGAGCGTCCCTAACTTGAAGACCGGTTCAGGGGGCTACTGACGGTGTCCTGGACTAGGGGGAACTCCACATGTTGTCTCCCGATCTATTAGATTGGGCCGAGGACCCCGTGGCCGTATACTCATGGGCCAGTTCGGACGGCTGCCGCATACAAGGAAGATTCCACAAGACTTGGCGATCAAGACAAGGACTTCTCCCCACCGGCGTATTCGGCTAGGACTCTTGTTATCCTAGGCCTCCGGTGCATTATATAAACTGAGGCCAGGCTAGTCAATAGGGAGACAATATATACAACAATCATACCATAGGCTAGCTTCTAGGGTTTAGCCTCCTTGATCTCATGGTAGATCTACTCTTGCACTACCCATATCATCAATATTAATCAAGCAGGACGTAGGGTTTTACCTCCATCAAGAGGGCCCGAACCTGGGTAAAACATCATGTTCCCTGCCTCCTGTTACCATCCGGCCTAGACGCATAGTTCGGGACCCCCTACCCGAGATCCGCCGTTTTTGGCACCGACACCGGCGTATGCGCCCGGATGCCGGCGAAAGTGGCGTGCGACCGCGAGACCATGATAGAGCTCCTTCTAACTTGGTTAGAAGTTGGAGCGCGTCATAGTCCACGCGGATTTCTCCACCGCCCACGCCAGTATAAGTGCTAGCAATTGTGCAACTGCTCCTCGACTTCCCCCCTGCTGGGGAGAAGCTCGACGAGTGGAGGGCCAACATTCGAAGCGTCATCAGCTTCGCCAATAAAGATGAGCTGCTCCCAGGGGGACCCTCATGTCGGCGTTCTGTCGAGCCAGTGCATGCCGGCGGTGAGAGGACCGTAGATGCTGCGACCATAGTGAATTCTCTTCCCCCACCGGCTGGTCGGGCCGACGCCTGTGACAACGCTTCCACAGTGTCGTCCGACCCGTGAACCCACTGCGACCAACGTTGAGTTCTTCGAGAGCAAGCTCAGGAAGACACTCGGACTACCATTGAGCGACGGCGGGAGGCACGCCATCAGTCGGATCGGCATGCAGGGCCTGCTATGGACCACCCAGCGCCAGGGGGGCTCTGGCGACCTGCCTTACGAGGTGGGTTGTCCGGCCTTTACCCGAGAGTTGCGGCAGTTCCAGTGGCCCTCCCACCGCACATTCAAGCCTGATGTTGGGGAAAATTACAACGGCAAGACTCACCCGCCGGGGCTCACGACGACAAGGTGCTCGCCAACTAATTTCTATTGGCGCTTAAGCCCAATGTCATGTCTTGGTTGATGCACCTGCCAGTGGATTCCATCTCTTCCTAGTCGGATCTGTGCCACGAGTTTGTTGGCGCCTTTACTAGAGGCCACCAAGCACCTAGCCAGGCAAGTGACTTGCGTGTCATCCCCCAGAAGAATGGCGAGTCCCTGCGTAAGTACATACAAAGATTTAGCCATGTGCAGTACACCATCCCAGATGTTCATCCCGCCGCTGTCATCAATGTGTTCCATCAGAACATACGCAACTTTAAGATGCGTGAAGAGCTGGCAATGAGCAAGGTCAAGGATCTAGCCGAACTTTATGTTTCTGGCAGATAGATGTGCTTGGGCCAAAGGAGGAAAGAAGTACCCCGGTGAGGACGCCGGTGCGGAAACCGACTCCACAGAAAAAGACGCCACTTCCCCGAGGAAGAAGGGCCGGCGCCACAACAGGAAGCGTAAGGTGAAGACTGTGCTTGCTGTTGAGGGATCCGGCGGCCCCGGCGCCGCCAAGAAGGCCAAGGCTGACGACCCTGGCAAGGAGGTTGCCGGGTGCGCCGCCTGCCGGGCCTTGGGGGCCTTTGACAAGCCAGGAGGCTCCGACAAGCAGTACTGCAAGATCCACCGCACCAAGGGCCATGACCTCCAGAACTGCCGACAGGTTGAGCAACTTGCAGAAAAGCAGAAGGCTAAATATGAAAGGCGCGACAAGGGGAAGGGTTAGGATGGTGCTAAGGGGTCCGGCAAGAAGCATGGCGGCCAAGGAGGTTGCCGTGGCAAAGATAATCAACAAGAGAGACCTGCTTGGGGCCGCGATAAGAAGGGGGGAGATGATGATCACGACGAGGACGACGAGTCCGGCCAGCACGAGTTCCGGAAAGCTATAGAGGCTATGTGCATCGACGGTGTTGCCTCATTGCACACCTCTCATCGCCAAGTAAAATAGTGGGCACGAGAGGTCACTGTGACGAAGTCGTCATTCGATGCCCAGAAGCCACTAAAGTAGTCCTGCACAGGCATCATTTTGGACACCGAGGATCACCCTGATCACACAACTACGGTCTGGTGTTTGCCGTTGTTGGTCTCACCAACAATATGCAACCTCAAGGTGACAAAAGTGATGGTTGACGGTGGGGCCGGTTTGAACTTGATCTTGCCCGCTAAAACACAAAATCACGCTGCCCATTACGTTTGGGGGCGAGCTGAACTATAGGACGAAGAAGATCATTTTCAATGTCGCCGAGATCCCCTTGCCATACAATGGCATCCTTGGCCGCCCAGCACTGGCCAAGTTCATGGCTGCTTCACACTACACCTACAATGCACTGAAGATGCTCGGGCCACTGACCATCATCACCTTCTCCTCTGACAAGAAAGACATGCTCATCTGCGCCAACAAACTCTACGGAGAGGCAGTTGCAGCAACTCCCGCCAAGGCACTTGGTCCTGCCACTCAAGCCCGGGAAGGAAGATGGCTGGCAACACCCCTTCCGACAAGACCTCTTGCACCCACTCCTGCAAGTGCGCCACTTCGGAGTGGTGCGCTCCCGTTGAGGACGTGCAAGAGAGCTCCACCGGCAAAAGCAAGAAGTCCAACGCTACACCACCAGAAACCAAGAAGGTGTCCATCAAGGAGGACGGCACGGGCGGGGATTTCACTATAAGCTCCACCCTTGACAGCAAATAGGAAAGCGTGCTCATCGCCTTCCTGCGGGCGAATGTTGATGTCTTTGCATGGCAAGCATCTGACATCCACGACGTTCCCAGGGAGGTGATTGAGCACCATCTTGCTGTATGTCCTCATGCACGTCCCGTCAAGCAGAAGGTCAGGAAGAAAGCTTTGGAGCGACAAGAGTTCACCATCGAGGAGATCAAGAAGTTGGAGGCGGCATGCGTGGTTAGAGGAGTGCTCCACCCCACATGGTTGGCCAATCCGATGGTGGTGCGTAAGGCAAATGGGAAATGGAGGTTGTCTATTGACTACATAGATGTCAGTAAAGCCTCTCCAAAGGATCCTTTCCCTCTTCCACGCATCAACCAGATTGCGAACTCCACTGCCGGGTGTGACCTGCTGTCATTCATCTTCCACGCATGATGAAGGAAGATGAAGAAAAAACCACGTTCATCACCCCAGGTGGTACGTACTATTTTGTACGAATGCCTTTCGGGTTGAAGAGCCCTGGTTCAACATTTGCCCGAGCAGTCCAGATTGGTTTTGATCCCAAGCTACATAGAAATATGGAAGCTTATATGGACGACGTAGTGGTCAAAACCAAGGACACGGCCACGCTCGTGGAAGATTTTGAAGAAACATTTGCAAATCTCCGCAAGATCAACCTCAAGCTCAACCTAGAGAAGTGCGTGTTCGGTGTCCCCTCCGGCAAACTTCTTGGGTTCTTTGTGTCTCAATGCAGAATCGAAGCAAATCCCGACAAGACAAGGCAATCAAGCAGATTGAGGCGCCAAAATGGGTCAAAGACGTCCGTAGGCTCGCCAGCTGCATTGCTGCCCTGAGTAGGTTCATCTTCAAATCTACTGAGCACGCCCTCCCCTTTTTCAAAGTTTTGAAAAAGGCGGGTCCAGTAAAGTAGACTCTGGAGGCAAAGGCAGTGATGCAAGATTTGAAGAGGTACCTCTCTTCCACGCCAATACTAGTTGCGCCTAAACCACAAGAGTTGTTGCTGATGTACTTAGCAGCAACGAATCAAGTGGTCAGTGCTGCACTGGTGGTGGAGAGGGAACTTGAGAAAGAAGCAGCACTAGCAGCACAGCCGTTGGATGGTGGGCAGGGGCCCTCCTTGGCAGAACCTGACGCCGGAAAAGCGGAACCCCCGGCAAGGCCCGATCCCGGCAAGGTAGAGTCTGAGCAGACGGGCGAAGTGGGACAGAAGAAGAAGGTGGTTGTCGGTGTCAAAACCGGTGGATCTCGGGTAGGGGGTCCCAAACTGTGCGTCTAAGGCGGATGGAACATGTGGTAGGGGACACGATGTTTTAACCAGGTTCGGGCCATCTTGATGGAGGTAAAACCCTACATCCTTCTTGATTTATTCTTGATGATATGAATATTACAAGAGTAGATCTACCACGAGATCGGAGAGGCTAAACCCTAGAAGCTAGCCTATGGTATGATTGTATGTTGTCCTACGGACTAAAACCCTCCGATTTATATAGACACCGGAGGGGGCTAGGGTTACACAAGGTCGGTTAAAAAGGAGGAGATATACATCTCCGTATTGCCTAGCTTGCCTTCCATGCCAAGTAGAGTCCCATCCGGACACGGGACGAAGTGTTCAATCTTGTATCTTGATAGTCCAACAGTCCGGCCAAAGGATATTGTTCGACTGTCTAGAGACCCCCTAATCTAGGACTCCCTCAGTAGCCTCTGAACCAGGCTTCAATGATGATGAGTCTGGCGCACAGTGTTGTCTTCGGCATTGCAAGGCGGCTTCCTCCTCCGAATACATCACAAAAGAGTTTGAATACAACGATAGTGTCTGACCCTGCAAAATAAATTCCACATACCACCGTAGAGAGAATAATATTTCCACAAATCTAATCTGTTGATACGTTTTGGCAATATGACATCATGCCATGGCTCGGTAATTATTCGCACCATTTCTCTTTAGCCAGCCCCACACATAACGCGAGGCGGTTTCTTGACACGTCTTGTCAAAGCAGAGATCGTGATCCCCTTATTACGGGCTTCTCATCAATACAGATGTGGGTAACCCAACCGTGCCTAGGACTCCTAGATTTTAGGCAAGTCCAAAACGGCCACGAGGAGGACGCTTGATATTCACCCTCTTTATAAAGGGACTAGGCTTTTACTTTTTTCCTCCCGTGCTCAATCGAATCCTTCCCCCGCCTCGAGTTCTAACACCCAAAGCCCAGGTCAGGTGCTTCGGACCTTCAACCATGTCCGGATCCAGCCTTCAGGGCTAGTGGATTCGTCCTCCGTCACGGAAGAGGATATCAAGAAGTTGAGGGAGGCCAGATACCTGACCACCAAAGTTTCACATCGGCTGCCTGCCCGAGGGCAGGTCGTTCCTACTCCTGAACCGAACGAAGACATCATGTTCATCTCCCACTTCCTCCGAGGACTAGGCCTCACTCTGGATCCCTTCGTTAGGGGTCTAATGTTCTATTACAGGCTAGATTTTCACGATCTGGCCCCGGATTCCCTTCTTCACATCTCGACATTTATTGTCGTATGTGAGGCCTTCCTCCGCATTACCACTCACTTCAGCCTGTGGCTCAAGACCTTTGATGTGAAGCCGAAGATGGTCGAGGGGCAGCATGCAGCGTGCGGACGCGCATTAATAAGCAAGATCGCTGGAGCTCCATGGCCAAAGGGTTCCTTTCCAGAGGTGTCCGGATTATGGCAATGGGAGTGGTTTTACGTCATAGCTCCCAGAAGTGCCAAGTGGGTAGCTTCCCCCACCTTTCGCTCGGTCCCTCGACCACAACTAATGTCATGGATCAGCAGGGGGCTGGGCTGGGGTCCAGCCAAGGATGTGCCCATACTGCAGAGCCGCATCTGAGATCTCTTCGAGGGAGATTTTAGTTTGGTTATGGTAGTGCAAGTCATGCTGGTTCATCGAGTCCAGCCTTGCAAATGCCGGCCCCTCCGTATGTGGGAATTCGACCCGGAAGGACCGCGTACTATTCAAAACTTCCTTGCCCTGACGCACGAGGAGTTGTACAAATCGTTCTTCGGACCCCAAATAGAGTGTCCGGACACTATCGAGGACATGGGCCTAAGCAGCAACCGCACCGCGGCCCCAGTAAGTAATCTCCTAGACGAATACACTGTCTTTTTATTTATCATGACATCATTATGAAGAATCGCTCTTTGGCCAGGACTGGATAGCAAAGGAGAATATGGTCTGGTGTTCGGCCCCCCTTCTTGAAGGCTTGGACAATCCAGTGCTGGAAAAGATGCTCGAGCCAGCACCTCGCCCGGTGCCCTCAAAGGAAGATGAAGGGGGGAATAAAGAGGGCGAAAGCAGAGCTCCACCGCTACCTATTCCAACCGATGGAATGAGCGTCTCCGTGAGGGAGGATAACCAAGGGGGAGAATCTGACATTCTTTTGCCCCAAGGAAGGAAGAGGACTGCCTCTGAAGATCCGGAAACCAAGATCTCCAAACGGGAGAAGAAATCTCCACCAGAGGGTCCTGCCTCGGAGGGTGCTCTTGCCGCACAAAGTCCGCGCGGGGATCAGCCCTCTAACGACCTGTAAGTAATCAAAAAGTACTTAATAGTGAAGATATACTATCTTACCTCTGAGGAAAATAACCGAAGCATTTATCTTGCAGTTCGGATCTTAGCCCTTCTCCGTAGAGCTCGTCTTCGAGGGATCTTCTTCCGGAGATGATGGAGAGCGAAACGCCTCCCCCGGACTCCCCCGCTTAAGAAGCGGGAGACCTTGAAGTGTCGTCACTGCGGATTTCTCCTGATCCGGCAAGGCCAGAGGGTGATCCAACGGCCACCCGAAGTTCCCAGTGTCCGGCTCTTGAAGAGAGCAATCAGGAGAGTCCGGCACAATCTGGTATGCGGTCGGACGTACTGAACGGTTTGCTAGAGCGAGCGACTCTCTCAGAAGAGCACCGTACATTGATGGGTACGGTGATTGAAAGGATTTCGTCCGCCGAAAGCAGGTTGCATGAAGCCTTTATGAGTCTACTGACGGGCTTTGGGGTACGTGAAATGATATATATTTGTGATAGTACCGCACATTTTTAGGTGTGCACTATGTAGATAGTAGCCCCTAAGACTCTGGTTGTCATCGAGAGCGGCGGCAGACAGAGAATCGTAGTCCCAGGTAATAACTGGACCGCCTTGATGTGCAGGTGGTTGAAGCTCCGGTGGCTAGCCGGACTGATGGAGTTGCCGAACTAAAGCGGCAACTGGATGGGGCGGATGCCGACATCGAGCATGTTAACAAGCGGCTTGATGAGGCACAAGGTAGGTGATGCTTCTGGTGAATGTCACATAGTAAGAGCAGCGTGATGCCAGTATCTTTAATATGTTGTGACTGCAGATGGAGCTGCCACCGTGGAGGCCCTGCGGGCGGAGCTTGCCTGAGCCAAGGAGCAAGAAAGGAGTAGTAATGCAGTCGCTTTGAAGGCGGTTGAAGAGTTGAGAGCTGAGAAGGCCGCACATAGCGAGAGCAAAGGGAAAATGGCCAAAATGGCTATAAAGTTAAAAGACATTGCCGACCGTTGCTAGTTTCTTGAAGAAGAAAACCGGGTGAAGGCGACGGACCTCGAAAAGGCCACAACTATTTTAGCTTGGTGCAGCAGTTCCTTGGTGCGGTGCCGCGCATTAATGCGATGAAGAGGTCGGCGTGCATAGAAGGCTCGCGGATGGCCCTTGCCCATGTCAAAACATACTGGCGGAGATGGATGCCACCACTGTCATGGAGCAAGGTTCAGCCATAGGCCGAGTGGCTGACGAGCACTATTTTGAAGAAGTTCTTGATGACACTCGTTCGATAGAGGCCTAGTGCTCGAAGAATGTTATGTTTGAGTGACATGTATTCCCATTGTAAAAACAATGTTTTATTGAATTAATCAAGGTTGTACTTATACTTTTGCCCGAAAGTATTGTGATGCCTCATGTGCGGCCGTTTATGTATACATGTATATAACCTGAAAGATTGCAGTCGTCGGCTTCAGCTCCCACGCATATAATGCAGGGGTGTTCACAGAAGACGCGTATTCACACTTAATCCAACGTCTTGGTCCTATTAAGGAGGTGATAGAGCAGCGAACTAGGCAACCGGACTATAATGCTTTAACACTTTCACTTAGCCAGGGGAGTTTGACAGTGGGGCTACTATATAGCCCCTGGTGGCTCCGCACTCATCCGTTTTCGGGGTGCGTATATGCCTGGCTGGGAAACGGCCCTTTGTTAATGCGGAGTAATCCCGAAGATTCCAATAGGTCATCGAGTGGTTGACTAGTCTCACGCTATATCATGACAGTCAGTTTTCAGCTTTCTCTACTGAGGTGCTCGTCCGGATGAACGAGGGCACATTCGCAGTAGTTCTCCTGGTGTCGCCTTAGCAAATTGAGCGGAACGTAAGGTAGCAAAACACAGGAGCCGGGCAAACCCAACATTTGACCAAAGACATGATTCGGAGCTGATGCATATAAGGCCAAACTCACGACGTCGAACACTCCCTAAGGTATTCGGTCTTTTATGGTATAAATTAGGCCTAAATAGTGCCCTTTGTATTAAGCTCCTGGTGTCCAAGTACGTGCATTATTCTGACGTGGCCACATGCCAAGACGTCAGCATCCTTCTCAATTGTACTGAGAATTCAAGGGATGTGTATCAACAGGAGACAGTAAAAAAGGTTTACGCAGGGTCTTAATCTAAAAAGAATCCTTGGAATGGGTCCCTGCTGCACGTCTGCGCCTGTGTCTCCGTTGTGCCGTATCCTGGACGGGTGTAGCACAATGGTCATCTGTAAAAGAGAGGAACTTAGGTGAAAAGTTGTCGTGCAAAAATGTAGGTTATACTAAAGAAACCATGTACAATTCAAGATGAGTAAGATTGAGCCTAGTTGCCACATGTTTGTGCACGTTGAGCCCCTTGTATTGTACTAGGGGTTTCGCCATCAAATCTATAATAATTACATATAGCTGCGCCGGACTCGTCTAACCGTGTCCGTGGTCTTAACGACCTGTCAAATGCTTTAGTTGGTGAGGCCGTTTTGTGTGCGGCTGCCAAGGCAACCGCGCTGTCTTCGGCGTGCAAGGAGCGCTCAATATTTCCATTTACTGTAATGATGCCACGTGGACCGGGCATCTTAAGCATGAGGGAAGCGTAATGTGGTATTGCGTTAAAGCGAGCTAAAGCTTCGCGTCCGAGAAGTGCTTGATAGCCACTTTGGAACGGAGCGATTTGGAAGGTTAAATTTTCGCTACGGAAGTTATCGGGGAAGTCGAATATAACCTCTAGTAGCAGGGAGCCCATGCAATGAGCCTCTGGGCCTGGCGTTACTCCTTTAAAGGTAGTATTGCTGCGGCAAATTTTTGTTGGGTCTATCCCCATTTTGCGGACTTTGTCCTGATATATCAGGTTTAAACTGCTGCTGCCGTCCATCAGGACTCATGTGAAGTGGTATCAGTCAATTATTGGATCTAATACCAAGGCAGCCCATCCTGCACGCCGGATACTTGCCGAGTAATCCTGATGGTAGAAGGTGATCGGTTGAGACGACCAGTGGCAGAACTCCGCAGTGGTAGGCCCTAGGGCATATTTCTTTAGGAGTGCCGTTTTGTTTCTCCCCTTTATCACGTGTAACACATTTACTGTTTTGACTTCTGGTGGGAATTTCTTCTGTTCCCCGGTGCTTTTCTTGTGAGGCTCGTCCTCCTCTTCGCTTGGTGTATCCTGCCCCTTGTGTTCATTGTTAAGCTTGCCGGACTGCTTGAAGACCCAACATTCTCTGTGGGTATGGTTTGCAGGTTTACCAGGGGTGCTATGGATCTGACAGATTTGATCCAGAATTTTGTTTAGGCTGGACAGTTCGTCTCTGTTGCCTTTGGAGGACGGCGTTTGCTGACCTGGCCCAGAGCTTCTGAATCCGGCGTTTACCGCCGTGCTCTTCGGGTTGTCTTCTTTATTCCGGCGCTTATTTTTGCTGTGTCATGATTTCCCGTTTCGATCCCTGACTTCGATGTACTTGGGTCGCTGGTGCTGCATCGGGCTAACCAACTGTCCTTGCCCGCGCAAAAGTGGGTCATGAGGCTTGTTAATGCAGCCATTGTTCTCGACTTTTCTTGGCCGAGGTGTCTAGCAAGCCATTTGTCTCGAACGCTATGCTTGAAAGCTGCTAATGCTTCAGCGTCCGGACAGTCAATTATTTGGTTCTTTTTAGTGAGGAACCTATTCCAAAGCTTTCAGGCTGACTCACCGGGTTGTTGACTTATATGACTTAAATTGTCTGCATCTGGTGGTCGGACATAGGTCCCTTGAAAATTTGCCCGAAAGGCGTCCTCGAGCTCTTCTCAGCTTCCGATGGAGTTTTCGGGGAGGCTTTTAAGCCAGTGCCGAGCTGGCCCTTTGAGCTTGAGGGGCAAGTACTTGATGGCGTGGAGATCGTCTCCTCGAGCCATATGGATATGGAGGATATAGTCCTCAATCCAGACCCCAGGGTCTGTTGTTCCGTCGTACGCCACTATGTTTATGGGTTTGAATCCCTCTGGAAATTCATGGTCCAGCACCACGTCGGTGAAACATAGGGGGTGTGCGGCACCCCTGTATTTGGGTGTGCCGTGGTGTTCGGATGTTTGTTGTGTTGCATTGTATGTTGGAGCGCATTTGCGTGGTCCGTAGATGGATCTGGTTGCGCCGTCCTTTTTATGCGAGCCCTTACGCGGATCACGTACTTGTTTATGTGCGGCGTCGTTTGCCGCTTTATGTTGGCTATGAGGTCGTCTATCCGACCCGATGGCCGTTTTATTTTTTAATTGCGGAGGATCTAAGGCCTCCTCATCGAATTCAGGTAGCAAATTTCGCTTCGGGTATCTCTTGGTGTGGCAATTACTGCCATACTTTGCTGCCGTGTTGAGTACTTCACTCCATCTGATTTTGAGTGTGTCTTGTGCAGCCCTGAGCCTTTGCTTCTGCTTTTTCAGAGTCCTCGCAGTGGCAACCACCCTTCGATGGGCATTTTGTTGCTCCGGGTGCCTGTCTGGTGTGATGTCGTCCGGACTGTTATCTTCGACGGAGTCGGGTTGTTCGGTTTGATTCTCCGTGTTGCCCTGGTCGGGCGATGGTTCACCTGCTCAATCGCTGGGTCTATATGACCGCTTGTGCCGCCGCTTTGATTGCTTCTCGAGGGGACAATCCTTCATTGCGTCCTTCCGTTCCTCGTCGTCGTTTTCTTTGGGTGTGTCCACCATGTATACATCATATGATGAAGTGGGCGTCCAGTGCCCTGTGGGCAGTGGTTCCTGTTCGTCTCCTGCATCGTCGCCCATACCGTCGATGTCTTCAGAGTCGAGGTCGAGCATGTTGGTTAAGTCATCGACAGTGGCTACTAAATGGGTGGTGGGTGGGCGGCGAATTTGTTCGTCATCCGCATCCCAATCCTGCCGGACATAGTTCAGCCAGGACTCTCCTGACAAGGAGAAAGACCTTAATGAGTTCAGTATGTCGCCGAAGGGCGAGTGCTGAAAAATATCCGCGGAGGAAAACTCCATGATCGGCGCCCAGTCGGATTCGATAGGCATGGCCACAGGCGGTTAGGAGTCTGTGGCCGGGGAAGAATCCAGTAGTTCGGCATCATGGCTCCCGTGAAGGGTAAGGTCAATCCTCGGCTCGATCGCCGCTAAGAGTACGACCTCCATGGCGGGGTCTATCCACCCGTCCATGGATGACGTGGTTGGCTCCAAATTGAGGGTCGGAGCAGTCACCGGTGCGATCTCCTGAACACTGTCCGATGACAGAGCTAAATCATGCTCATCGAGACCGTGTAGCGCACTCGGTAGGGGCTTGAATCCGTTAAAGATCAAGTCCCCGTGGATATCGGCCGTGTAGTTTAAGCTTCCAAACCTGACCTGGTGGCCACGGGCGTAACTTTCGATCTGCTCCAGGTGGCCAAGCGAGTTGGCCCGCAGTGCGAAGCCGCCGAATACGAAGATCTGCCCGGGGAGAAAGGTCTTACCCTGGACTGCATCGCTATCGATGATTGAAGGATCCATCAAGCCTAATGGCGATGACATATAGGAACTTTCAATGAAAGCACCAATGTCGGTGTCAAAACCGGTGGATCTCGGGTAGGGGGTCCCGAACTATGCGTCTAAGGCGGATGGTAACAGGAGGTAGGGGACACGATGTTCTACCCAGGTTCGGGCCCTCTTGATGGATGTAAAACCCTACATCCTGCTTGATTTATTCTTGATGATATGAATATTACAAGAGTTGATCTACCATGAGATTGGAGAGGCTAAACCCTAGAAGCTAGCCTATGGTATGATTGTATATTGTCCTACGGACTAAAACCCTCTGGTTTATATAGACATGGAGGGGGCTAGGGTTACACAAGGTCGGTTACAAAGGAGGAGATATACATATCTGTATTGCCTAGCTTGCCTTCCACGCCAAGTAGAGTCCCATCCGGACACGGGACGAAGTCTTCAATCTTGTATCTTCATAGTCCAACAGTCCGGCCAAAGGATATAGTCCAGCTGTCCGGAGACCCCCTAATCCAGGACTCCCTTAGTGGTGCAGCACCCTGTTTATTTTGTTAGTTCCCTCTTGCAGGGGGCTAGATCAAGATATTCTATTATACGGAAGCTACTTTTCGGCCTCCTCATGGCCTCGAGAAAGCTGCATCACTATTTTCCAAGAACATGAGATCACCGTCATCAACCGCCTCTCTTTGAAACGGATTTTGCACAACCCAGATGCGATAGGGAGGATTGTGGAGTGGGCTTTGGAGCTGTCGAGCTTTGGCCTCAAGTGTGAAAGTACTTCAATGATCAAAAGCCGAGCCTTGGCAAAGTTCATACATAATGGACTCCGACGCCTGACGAAGAGATTCAAGAGACCGCCCTTCCTGGTAAGGAGATGTACCGCGATTGGATTATTTACTTTGATGGAGCTTTCTCACTATAAGGCACTAGTGCTGATGTGCTACTTGTCGCACCAACCGGGGAGCACCTCAAGTACGTGATCCAGATGCACTTTCCCCATGTAAAAATTAACGAACAACACGGCGGAGTACGAGGGATTGCTTGCCGGTCTCAGGATCGCGGCAGACCTCGGAATCAAGAAGCTCATCATCAGAGGTGATTCGCAGTTCGTTGTCAAGCAAGTTAACAAGGATTACCAGAGCCCGTTGATGGAAGCCTACGTGAAGGAAGTGAGGAAGTTGGAAGAACATTTTGACGGCCTACAGGCAGAGCATGTTCCCCGAGCGAAGAACAGCATTGCCGACGACCTGTCGAAATGCGCTGCCCTCAAGTTGCCTGTGGAACCAGGTACCTTTGTACTTCAGTTAATTCAGCCATCCGTTGAGCCATCAGCAGGGCCGAACAAGCGAAGGAAGGCAAGCCCCGGCAAGTACCTTCCCGCCGAGCTCCCAGGAGCCGCCGGCAAGGAGGTTGCCGGGTACCCCAAGCTTGCCGAGGGGCAACCACCTCCGGCAGGACCTCAGGCCCTGACCGTAGAGGCAGCTGCCCCTACGTCCGAAGATGAGCCTTTTGTCCTCGCTGTCGAGCCCGAGGCTCCAGCATGGGCGAAGCACACCTTCCGTTTCCTCCTAATAGGGGAACTCCCCGAGGAATAGGAAGAAGCAGAAAGAGTAGCCCGGTGGTCCAACATGTACCAGTTTGTGGATAACACCCTGTACAGAAGGAGGCCAAACGGCGTGAAGCTAAAGTGCATTCCTCAAGAGGTCGGACTGGAGCTGTTCTCATAGATACATGGAGGCGTATGTGGCTCCCACATAGGGTTGAGGGCCCTTGCCGGCAAGCCATTCCAGCAAGGTTTCTTCTAGCCCACCGCTGTAACACCCTCGATGCGACTATATCTCCCACGTGTCGAGGCACGACTTAGAGGCATAATCGCATTGAAGGCATATGTCGCAAGTTAGGCAATCTTCACAACATCATATGTAATATAGATAATAAAAGGGGAGATAACATAGTTGGCTTACACTTGCCACGTCAATCAAGGTACATAAATAACATTACATCATCCAAACAGTCATGGCCTGACTACGGTGCCAAAATAGAAGATAACCCAACATGCGACACGGTCCCGATCACCCTGAACTAGGCACCACTACTGATCATCAGGAAAGGAAACATAGTATCGTTGAGAGTCCTCGTCGAACTCCCACTTGAGCTCGAGCGCGTCACCTGGAGCGGAATCATCAGGCCCTGCATCTGGTGTAATAGTAATCTATGAGCCACAGGGACTCAGCAATCTCACACCCTCGCGATCAAGACTACTTAACCTTATAGGTAAGGCAAGGTAAAAATATAATTGGAGCTGCAGCAAGCGACTAGCATATGTGGTGGCTATCCTATTCGCAAAAGAGAGCGAGAAGAGGAGGCAAAGCGCGAGCAAGAAACTAGAGAGCAACCTGCGCAAGCATTACTCCAACACCGTGTCCACTTCCCGGACTCCGCCGAGAAGAGGCCATCACGGTAACACACTCAGTTGATTCATTTTAATTAAGTTAAGGTTCAAG
Source organism: Triticum dicoccoides (assembly GCF_002162155.2). Taxonomy (NCBI): domain Eukaryota; kingdom Viridiplantae; phylum Streptophyta; class Magnoliopsida; order Poales; family Poaceae; genus Triticum; species Triticum dicoccoides. Next base: position 189,947,250 of record NC_041388.1, read on the forward strand.
TTATCTACAACCGGACATTAACAAATTCCCATCTGCCCATAACTGCGGGCACGGCTTTCGAAAGTTCAAATCCCTGCAGGGGAGTCCCAACTTAGCCCATGACAAGCTCTCACGGTCAACGAAGGAATAGACATCCTCCCGAGACGTTCCGATCAGACTCGGTATCTCGGTTCTTCAAGATACTTCGACAGGTTAAAACAAGTACAGCAACACCGCCCGAATGTGCCGACAAATCCCGATAGGAGCTGCAGATATCTCGTTCTCAGGGCACACTCAGATGAGACATCCTACGAGTAAAACCAACCCTCAAGTTGCCCCGAGGTGGCCCCGCAGTCTACTCGGTCGGACCAACACTCAGAGGAGCACTGGCCCGGGGGGGTTTAAATAAGATGACCCTCGGGATCCGGAAACCCAAGGGAAAAAGAGGCTAGGTGGCAAATGGTAAAACCAAGGTTGGGCATTGCTGGAAAAGCTTTAATCAAGGCGAACTATCGAGGGGTTCCCATTATAACCCAACCGCGTAAGGAACGCAAAATCCGGGAACATAACATCGATATGAGGGAAACTAGGGCGGCAAGAGTGGAACAAAACACTAGGCGAGAGGCCGAGCCTTCCACCCTTTACCAAGTATATAGATGCATTAAGATAACAAGATAATATAATGATATCCCAACAAGTAAATAATGTTCCAACAAGGAACGGTCTCCAATCTTCACCTGCAACTAGCAACGCTATAAGAGGGGCTGAGCAAAGCGGGAACATAGCCAAACAACGGTTTGCTAGGACATGGTGGGTTAGAGGGTTTGACATGGCAATTTGGGAGGCTTGAAAGCAAGTGATAGGCATCGTAGCATTGGCATAGCAAAAGAGCGAGGTTCTAGCAAAGCAAAGATAGTAGTGATTTCGAGGGTATGAATATTACAAGAGTTGATCTACCATGAGATTGGAGAGGCTAAACCCTAGAAGCTAGCCTATGGTATGATTGTATATTGTCCTACAGACTAAAACCCTCTGGTTTATATAGACATGGAGGGGGCTAGGGTTACACAAGGTCGGTTACAAAGGAGGAGATATACATATCTGTATTGCCTAGCTTGCCTTCCATGCCAAGTAGAGTCCCATCCGGACACGGGACGAAGTCTTCAATCTTGTATCTTCATAGTCCAACAGTCCGGCCAAAGGATATAGTCCAGCTGTCCGGAGACCCCCTAATCCAGGACTCCCTTAGTGGTGCAGCACCCTGTTTATTTTGTTAGTTCCCTCTTGCAGGGGGCTAGATCAAGATATTCTATTATACGGAAGCTACTTTTCGGCCTCCTCATGGCCTCGAGAAAGCTGCATCACTATTTTCCAAGAACATGAGATCACCGTCATCAACCGCCTCTCTTTGAAACGGATTTTGCACAACCCAGATGCGATAGGGAGGATTGTGGAGTGGGCTTTGGAGCTGTCGAGCTTTGGCCTCAAGTGTGAAAGTACTTCAATGATCAAAAGCCGAGCCTTGGCAAAGTTCATACATAATGGACTCCGACGCCTGACGAAGAGATTCAAGTGACCGCCCTTCCTGGTAAGGAGATGTACCGCGATTGGATTATTTACTTTGATGGAGCTTTCTCACTATAAGGCACTAGTGCTGATGTGCTACTTGTCGCACCAACCGGGGAGCACCTCAAGTATGTGATCCAGATGCACTTTCCCCGTGTAAAAATTAACGAACAACACGGCGGAGTACGAGGGATTGCTTGCCGGTCTCAGGATCGCGGCAGACCTCGGAATCAAGAAGCTCATCATCAGAGGTGATTCGCAGTTCGTTGTCAAGCAAGTTAACAAGGATTACCAGAGCCCGTTGATGGAAGCCTACGTGAAGGAAGTGAGGAAGTTGGAAGAACATTTTGACGGCCTACAGGCAGAGCATGTTCCCCGAGCGAAGAACATCATTGCCGACGACCTGTCGAAATGCGCTGCCCTCAAGTTGCCTGTGGAACCAGGTACCTTTGTACTTCAGTTAATTCAGCCATCCGTTGAGCCATCAGCAGGGCCGAACAAGCGAAGGAAGGCAAGCCCCGGCAAGTACCTTCCCGCCGAGCTCCCAGGAGCCGCCGGCAAGGAGGTTGCCGGGTACCCCAAGCTTGCCGAGGGGCAACCACCTCCGGCAGGACCTCAGGCCCTGACCGTAGAGGCAGCTGCCCCTACGTCCGAAGATGAGCCTTTTGTCCTCGCTGTCGAGCCCGAGGCTCCAGCATGGGCGAAGCACACCTTCCGTTTCCTCCTAATAGGGGAACTCCCCGAGGAATAGGAAGAAGCAGAAAGAGTAGCCCGTTGGTCCAACATGTACCAGTTTGTGGATAACACCCTGTACAGAAGGAGGCCAAACGGCGTGAAGCTAAAGTGCATTCCTCAAGAGGACGGACTGGAGCTGTTCTCATAGATACATGGAGGCGTATGTGGCTCCCACATAGGGTTGAGGGCCCTTGCCGGCAAGCCATTCCAGCAAGGTTTCTTCTAGCCCACCGCTGTAACACCCTCGATGCGAATATATCTCCCACGTGTCGAGGCACGACTTAGAGGCATAATCGCATTGAAGGCATATGTCGCAAGTTAGGCAATCTTCACAACATCCTATGTAATATAGATAATAAAAGGGGAGATAACATAGTTGGCTTACACTTGCCACGTCAATCAAGGTACATAAATAACATTACATCATCCAAACAGTCATGGCCTGACTACGGTGCCAAAATAGAAGATAACCCAACATGCGACACGGTCCCGATCACCCTGAACTAGGCACCACTACTGATCATCAGGAAAGGAAACATAGTATCGTTGAGAGTCCTCGTCGAACTCCCACTTGAGCTCGAGCGCGTCACCTTGAGCGGAATCATCAGGCCCTGCATCTGGTGTAATAGTAATCTATGAGCCACAGGGACTCAGCAATCTCACACCCTCGCGATCAAGACTACTTAACCTTATAGGTAAGGCAAGGTAAAAATATAATTGGAGCTGCAGCAAGCGACTAGCATATGTGGTGGCTATCCTATTCGCAAAAGAGAGCGAGAAGAGGAGGCAAAGCGCGAGCAAGAAACTAGAGAGCAACCTGCGCAAGCATTACTCCAACACCGTGTCCACTTCCCGGACTCCGCCGAGAAGAGGCCATCACGGTAACACACTCAGTTGATTCATTTTAATTAAGTTAAGGTTCAAGTTATCTACAACCGGACATTAACAAATTCCCATCTGCCCATAACTGCGGGCACGGCTTTCGAAAGTTCAAATCCCTGCAGGGGAGTCCCAACTTAGCCCATGACAAGCTCTCACGGTCAACGAAGGAATAGAGATCCTCCCGAGACGTTCCGATCAGACTCGGTATCTCGGTTCTTCAAGATACTTCGACAGGTTAAAACAAGTACAGCAACACCGCCCGAATGTGCCGGCAAATCCCGATAGGAGCTGCAGATATCTCATTCTCAGGGCACACTCAGATGAGACATCCTACGAGTAAAACCAACCCTCAAGTTGCCCCGAGGTGGCCCCGCAGTCTACTCGGTCGGACCAACACTCAGAGGAGCACTGGCCCGGGGGGGTTTAAATAAGATGACCCTCGGGATCCGGAAACCCAAGGGAAAAAGAGGCTAGGTGGCAAATGGTAAAACCAAGGTTGGGCATTGCTGGAAAATCTTTAATCAAGGCGAACTATCGAGGGGTTCCCATTATAACCCAACCGCGTAAGGAACGCAAAATCCGGGAACATAACATCGATATGAGGGAAACTAGGGCGGCAAGAGTGGAACAAAACACTAGGCGAGAGGCCGAGCCTTCCATCCTTTACCAAGTATATAGATGCATTAAGATAACAAGATAATATAATGATATCCCAACAAGTAAATAATGTTCCAACAAGGAACGGTCTCCAATCTTCACCTGCAACTAGCAACGCTATAAGAGGGGCTGAGCAAAGCGGGAACATAGCCAAACAACGGTTTGCTAGGACATGGTGGGTTAGAGGGTTTGACATGGCAATTTGGGAGGCTTGAAAGCAAGTGATAGGCATCGTAGCATTGGCATAGCAAAAGAGCGAGGTTCTAGCAAAGCAAAGATAGTAGTGATTTCGAGGGTATGATCATCTTGCCTGCAAAGCTGTCAGAGTTGACTGGATCCTCGAAAGCAAACTCAACAGGATCCTCGTTAGCGAACTCGTCTCCCGGCTCTATCCAAACAAGACAAACAAGAAAACGGAACACAATCAACCATGTGCAAGGATCAAACAATATGATGCAAACATGTATGCTATGCAGGATGCGATGCGGGATGCATATGCAAGATTTGACAAGGGATGCATGAACCTGGCCTCAACTTGGGAATCCATGTGTGCCACTAGAAATATGAGATGAAATCGCTTGAAAATGATATAAAGAACGCCGGAATCGGAGTTACGGTTTGGAAATGGCAAGCGATTCAAATATGACACCGGTCTGCGATTTACAGCATGTAGCCATCTAAATGCAACAAGATGAACATGCTACAGCACCCAAACATGACAACAAAATACAAGGCAGGGATGCATTTAAGATGCTTAACAAAAGTCTAGCACTGAGCTACGGCCAAATCATCCATTAACAGGTACAAACAAGCATGGCAAAAATGCATATGGTAAACAGATCTCAGACTTAGTGAAATTAACACTTGTCTGGAATTTCAGATCAGATAGCACTCTTCGGAGCAACAAAACTACATGCTACAGGACCTGAACATGGCAAAGTAAAGCATGGCATGGAGCTACTCAAAGAGCTTAACAAACGTCCCTTAGTGACCTTGAGCCAAAAGGGATCAGAAAATACAATTGCAAGCATGTGAACATGGCAAAAACATAATCAGTTCTCAAACTTAGTGAAAACTGGAGCATGCTGAAACAGATATCAAGTAGGCATGTTTACGAGCTCGATGCACTCACTACGGAGCAAGTCATGACAAGTTAAGCATACACCCATCAAGAATACACAAAATGCAAGATAGACATGGCAAGAACAATAGCATAGCATGCACGGATCAACTACAACATCCTCGGCAAAATCGCCAACAAGTAGACAATCTGCTCAGATTCACGAAGTAGCAAAAGTAGAGCTCGACTTACTCAAGCTAGGTTGCTCCATAATTGCAAACAAAAACATGGATGGATAGAGCACTACAAGATTAACAAAACATCCTTATTGATCATCCTCAAAAGAGCCACGAATCACTAGGAAACAACATGAACATATGGCCATATGAGATAAACAGCTCAAGGACTTAGTGGAAATGCTAAGTCCCTGAAATCAGCATTACCAAGTGCCTCACTTTGCAAGCTTGTGCTAGTCACCACAAACATCACAAAAATACATGGGTTGCACCTCTGGAAATATGGAAAATCCCTTAACAAAACATATGCAGTATTGTTGGTTGCTCGCTCTTTGGGAAAGTGCATCTGGACTATATATTTGAGGTGCTCTCCGGTGGGTGCGATAAGCAGCACGCCAGCACCGGCGCCTTGCAGCGAGAAGGCACCATCAAAGTACATCAGCCACTCTTTGCTTGTCTCCTTGACGGGGATGCTCGTCTCCGGAATTTCTTCATCTGGAGTTGGCGTCCATTCTACTATGAACTCTGCCAATGCCCTGCTTTGGATAGTTGCAGTGCTCTCAAAGTTGAGGCCAAAGCTTGATAGTTCCAAGGCCCACTCGACTATCCTGCCTGTTGCTTCTGGATTCTGCAGTATCCTTCTCAGCGGGAAGCGAGTGATGACTGTGATCTCGTGTGCCTGGAAGTAATGGCGCAGCTTTCTCGAGGCCATGAGAAGGCCGAAAAGCAGTTTTTGCACACCAGAGTACCTCGACCTAGCCCCCTGGAGAAGGGAGCTGACAAAGTAAACTGGGCGCTGCACCATCTTCTTCTGCACCTCCTTGCACATCTGCGCAGATCCATCTTTGTCGGGATCAGAGCTTGCCGGAGAAGCGCCCTGCTTGCCGCCGGATTCACTTGCTGCGGTTGCTGGCTCATCATCCGCCTCCCTCTCCGCTACTAACGCAACACTAACCACTTGATTGGTTGCCGCTAGGTACATCAGCAACTTCTCTTGTGGCTTAGGTGCGACAAGTATTGGAGTGGAGGACAGGTACCTCTTCAAGTCCTGCAGCGCAGCCTCCGCTTCCGGAGTCCATTTCATTGGACCTGCCTTTTTCAATATTTTGAAAAATGGCAGGGCGCGCTCAGCAGACTTAGAGATAAACCTGCTGAGAGCAGCCACGCAACCGGCAAGCCTTCGCACATCCTTGACGCGCTTTGGTGCTTCAATCTGCTCGATGGCCTTAATCTTGTCGGGGTTGGCTTCAATTCCCCGCTGAGATACAAAGAACCCGAGGAGCTTGCCGGAAGGGACTCCAAACACGCACTTCTCGGGGTTGAGCTTGAGGTTGATCTTGCGCAGATTTGCAAAAGTTTCTTCTAAATCTTGAACTAGGGTAGCCTTGTCCTTGCTCTTGACCACTATATCATCCATGTAGGCTTCCACATTTCTGTGTATCTGTGGCTCAAAGGCGACGTGGACTACTCTTGCAAATGTTGAACCAGCATTCTTCAACCCAAAGGGCATTCGTACAAAACAGTATGTGCCACAAGGGGTGATAAATGCGGTTTTCTCCTCATCCTCTTCTGCCATGAAGATTTGATGGTATCCTGAATACGCATCAAGAAATGAAAGCAAATCACATCCAGCTGTGGAGTCAACAATCTGGTCAATACGTGGCAAGGGAAATGGATCTTTGGGACAAGCTTTATTGACATCAGTGAAGTCTACACAAAGCCTCCATTTCCCGTTCGCCTTGTGCACGACTATAGGATTGGCCAGCCATGTGGGATGGAGCACTCCTCTAACAAGGCCTGCTGCTTCCAACTTCCTGATTTCTTCTGCAATGAACTCTTGGCGCTCCACCGCTTGCTTCCTGACTCTCTGCTTGACGGGCCGCGCATGAGGACAGACGGCAAGGTGGTGCTCGATTACTCTCCTGGGAACACCGGGGATATCAGACGGTTGCCATGCAAACACGTCGACATTCGCCCGCAGGAAAGCAACGAGCAAGCTTTCCTATTTGGGGTCAAGCGTGGCACTGATGGTGAAGATACCACTAGTGCCGTCCTCCTTGGCGGACACCTTCTTGGTCTCGGGTGGAGCTGCCATCGTCCTCTTGCACTTGCCGGTGGAGTTCGATGGTGCGTCCTCGACGGTAGCGCAGCACTCTGAAGAGGTGCGCTTGCCGGAGTGGGCATCAGAGCTCTTGCCGGACTTGGCCTTCTTCTTCTTCCCGGGAGCTTCAATGGCAAGTGTATGGTGATCAGCTGCGGCTGCTGCTTCCTGGTAGATCTTGTCGGCGCAGATAAGGGCATCCTTCTTGTCGCCGGGGACAGAGATGACACTTATCGGGCCTGGCATTTTGAGCACGTTGTAAGCATAGTGAGAGGCTACCATAAACTTGGCGAGCGCTGGACGGCCCAGGATTCCATTGTAGGGCAATGGAAAATCGGCAACGTCAAACGTGACCCTCTCAGTTCTGAAATTCAGCTTGCTGCCAAATGTGACCGGCAGCGTGATCTTCCCTTTCGGCTGGCTCCTTCCCGGGTTGATTCCTTGGAATGTGCCGGTGTCTTCGAGCTCGCTGTCGGGGATCTGAAGTTTGTGAAGGACCGCGGAGGAGATGAGACTCAAGCCGGCCCCGCCGTCAACTAGCATCTTTGTGACCTTGAGGTTGCGGATAGTTGGTGAGACCAACATTGGCAAGCACCCGACCGTGGTTACGCGATCAGGGTGATCCCCAATGTCGAAGATGATAGGCGTGCTGGACCATTTCAGGGGCTTGCGTGACTCTATGGATGGCTCTGCTGCATTCACTTCCCGCATCCACTGTTTTAGCTGGCGGTGCGAAGTATGCAGAGAGGCGCCACCGTCAACGCACAGGACCTCTGTGGCTTTCTGAAATTCATGCTCATCGGCCTCATCATCATCCACGTCTTCGTCATCGTCGTCATCTTCATCCTTGTCGCGGCCGCGGGGAGGTCTGTCTCCCAGCCGCTGTTTAGACTTGCCGCGGCGTCCTCCCCGGCCGGGGCGTTTCTTGCCGGATTCACCGGTTCTTTCCTGGGCCTTCTCTTTGTCGCGTCGCTCGTACTCAGCCTTCTGCTGCTCAGCAAGCTGTTCGACCTTTTGCAGTTCTGGAGATCGTGACCCTTGGTGCGGTGAATCTTGCAATACTGCCTACCGGAGCTGTCCTGCTTGTCAGCGGCCGCCACAGGATGGGCCTCCTTGTCGGAGCCACCAGCCTTAGCTTCCTTGGCGCCACCTCCGTTGCCGGTCTGCTCAACAGCTAGCACTTCTTTACCCTTATTCCTTTTGTAGTTCCGCCGCCGGCCTTTCGTTGTCGGGGCGGCATCCTCACTGTCAGATCCTCCTGCTCCTGTACTCTCTCCGGGGAGCCTCCTCCCCTCTTCAGCGCGTGCACACTTGTCAGCCAGGGCGTAAAGCTCGCTGACGTCCCTGATCTTACACATCGCCATCTCCTCCCTCATCCTTCGATTTCACACATTCTGATGGAACGCGCTAATGATCGCGGCGGGGTGGACGTCTGGGATGTTGTGCTGCACACTGCTGAATCTTTGAATGTACTTGCACAGTGGCTCTCCTTCCTTCTGGGCGAGCAGATGAAGATCGCTCTCTTGGCCATGTGGCTTGTGGCCGCCTGTCAAGGCGCCGACAAACTGATGGCACAGATCAGCCCAGGAAGATATGGAATTGTCCGGAAAGTGCATGAGCCAGGATCTGACATTGGGCTTGAGCACCAGCGGGAAGTAGTTGGCAAGGATCTTGTCATCCCGTCCCCCGGCAGCTTGTACTGCAATGGTGTAGATGCTGAGCAACTCCGACGGATGCGTCTTGCCGTCGTACTTCTCCGGCACGTCTGGCTTGAAGTTCTTTGTGCTGGGCCACTGGACTTGCCGCAGCTCACGGGTGAACGCAGGACAACCTACCGCGTATGGCAGATCGCCTGGCTCCCCTGGCGCATGCATGTCAACAGTAAGCCCAGCGCGCTTGTCGGACTGACGTCGCGCTTCTCTTCGGCACTAGATGCGGGTTCGAGTGTCTTCTTTTTGCCGTTCATGAAGAACTTGGCGCTGGTCGCGACGAACTCGTGGGTCCGACGACGCGGTGGAGCCGCTGTTGGGGTGGACCCGGTGAGTCGGCGATTTTGGCCTTCGTAGTGGAGAGTGCATGGAAGTCGCACCTCCCTCAGTCTTGTTGCCATCGGCTCGCGTCTGGTTGTCCTGCCGCGGCAGCGAGGTGCTTGGTCACCGCGTAGTGTCGCCATTGGCGAAACCGATGAGGCTCTGGATAGTGGCCCTCCATTCGTCGGTCTTGTCCGCCGTCGGAGGATAGTCCAGGAGCAGCTGGGCCCGCGCCAAGGCTTCTGCTGGGGTGGTGGGCGGCAGAGGTGAACGGTGCGAGGAGAGGGGCGTGCTCGGACTCCTAACCAAGTTAGAAGGCGCAGCGTCCCGTGCCGGCGACCGTACCTCGCTGGGGCCAGCATGCTGGCGTGCATGCTGGTCTTGAACGCCGCGCGAACCACCAGCTTGACCTTGGGTCAGCGGACGTATGGCGCTGCGAACGCTATTATGCTGCTGGTCCCGCGCCTCCTGAGAGGGACGTGGAGCGCGCATGGACGCCGAGGTCTGTGCTGCCTTGTCCTTGGATTTGGCAGCGCTGTGGGCACCTCCGTCGACGCCCATTCCTCCGCCGGCGTCCACTCCACCATCCGTTTGCTCCGGAGGCGGTGGAAGTGACGCGGACGGAACAGCTGCCTCCGAATTCTTCTTCTTCGGTGGCATGTCGATGAAGACGATGAAGATCTAGCTTGCGTGCGCCCCGCCAGATCGGGTTCACACGATCTCGACGCCCCCTACCTGGCACGCCAGAGATGCCGGGGGCGATGCTGATTCCCGCCAACACCTATGGGGACAGGGCCCCTTTTCGGTTCGGTGGGGGGTGGAGAGCGCACAAAGAGCGGATCGAGGCAGTGCACGCGGGGGGATTTTTATCCAGCTTCGGGCCGCACGGATGCGTAAAACCCTACTGCTGCTTGTTTGTGTATATTGGATTCTTGCTCAGGAGCGATGGACGCTGCCAGACTGAGCGTAAGAGTGTCTCTGGGGTTGAACGAGCCGAGCTAGCCGAGTCTCTGAACTCCCCGACCTACGAACCCTTTCTACGTTGCGCTTGGGCCTCCTTTTATACTCAAGGGGTCACCGACAGGGGGCAACGTAGACAAGAAGGGTAAAATGGAAAAGGATGTGGTAGGTATAGCTAGCGCTACTATGGATACAGTGCGCCCTACCTAATTCTGACGGCAGGGGACAAGGGCATTAAATGCCTGTCTGAGTCTCCTAAACAGTGCAAAAGGTGACCGTTAGGAGTGCCACCGTTTGCCACGATGGGCTTCTCTTCTTCTCCGCTTGCCACCACGTACCCCTAGCTGCACGGCCTCCCGCCACGTGGGCTCTGGGAGAGTCCCAGAGCGACACGTTAGCAGGTGAGCTGGAGCGCGGGCACGCAGTGGGGGTTTCCCGCGGCAAGCTCCTTGCCGCGGCCGTCGTCTTGTCGCGTCTGGAAGCTTGTCGCTCGCCGGATCTTGCCGGGACACAGGGCGCGTCGCAGCAAGCTTTCTTAGTATGTCTTGAGTGGCCTTCCCAGCAAGCTCCTCTTGCCGGGGTCTTGTCTCTTCCCGGCAAGCTCCTCTTGCCGGGGCCTTGGTTGGCCTTCCCGGCAAGCTCCTCTTGTCGGGGCCTCGGTTGTCCTTCCCGGCAAGCTCCTCTTGCCGGGGCCTCGACTTGAATACTTTGTTCTTGAATGGTCTTCAAGGGAACCACGGAGGGTCCTGGCGGTCACCCGGCGAGCCTTGCCGCGGGGCGCTGCAACTGCCCGTGCACGAGTTCGGGGTAATAGGGTACCCCTACTCTAGTACACCGACAACATATGTACAGCTCATGGGCATATCATGCACACAATAATCATGGCAAAAATGACAAATATCTAAATGGAGTAACAGATCTGACAATTATCTCAAGTAGCACTATTCTAACAGCATTTCGGGCATCAAGATGAACTCAAATGAAAATGATGCAATGAAATGAAATGATGTGCTCTTTGAGACGAACATTTTGATATGCTATATGCCCAAAACGGAGCTACGGATGCGGAGATATCACAGGTCAAAGTATGCAAAAAAATAATGAGAAGAGGGGAAGAAGTCAACCGAATCACAGATCTAGGGTTCGTTGGGTGGCGCGCGAACCGAGGAACGCTGGCAGCCACTGTAGCCCCGGCGAGGTGGTTGACGCGGGGACGGATGGAGTGGCCGCGAGGGCTCGCCGGAGCCGCGGATCCGGCGCGGTGGCCTTGCGGAGGAGGGCGGCGGGTGCGGGGTGCCGTGGGCGTGGGAATCCAGCGCGGGTGGCGGCCGGAGTCGCGGATCTGACGTTGCCGGCGACGAGGTGCTGCAGGGCAGCGGCCGGCGGACACGGGCGGACGGCGTCGGAGAAGAGGAGGCGCGGGGCGGCGCTGGCGGCTTGGCCCAGGAGGGCCTCCCGCGGGGCTGGCGGGCCTCGGGCGGCGGCGGCGAAGTGGGGCGCGCGGGCGCCACGTGGTGAGCTCCTGTTGGCTGCGGGCGGTGGCGGACGTGTCTGGCGCCGTCCGGACGTGTCCGGCGGCGGCGGATCTGGGATTTTTAGGGTTTCGGGGGAGGAGACCCGGGATTTGGAATGGGGGGTCTTTATATAGACATAGAGGGAGCTAGGAGAGTCCAAATGAGGTGCAGTTTTCGGCCACGCGATCATGATCGAACGCTCTAGATGATGGAGAAGGTTTTGGTGGGTTTTGGGCCAAATTGGAGGGGTGTTGGGCTGCAACACACACGAGGCCTTTTCGGCCCCTCGGTTAACCGTTGGAGTATCAAACGAAGTCCAAATGATACGAAACATGACAGGCGGTCTACCGGTAGTAAACCAAGGCCGCTTGGCATGTCTCGGTCCAATACGGAAATGTTTAATCCCCACACATGAAAGAAAGGTAGAAATGACCACCGGAGGAGAACGAAGCACCGGAATGCAAAACGGACAACGGGGAAAATGCTCGAATGCATGAGATGAACTCGTATGCAAATGCAATGCACATGATGACATGATATGAGATGCATGACAATGATAATAACACACGGAGACAAAGACCCGAACCCGAGAAAATAAAATAACTTAACGCCGGAAATGACAAGAGTTGGAGTACAAATTGGGTAAATCATATGTGGGGTGTTACAACACTCCACCACTACGAAAGGATCTCATCCCGAGATCTAGGACTGAAAGAACGCCAGGTATTCAGAATGGAGGTGATCCTCGCGTTCCCAGGTAGATTCATGGTCGGAATGGTGTGACCACTTAACTTTGAGGAATTTGATTGACTTGTTGCGAGTCTTGCGTTCAGTCTCTTCGAGAATAGCAACTGGGTGCTCACGATAGGAGAGATCTTCTTGGAGCTCAATGTCCTCGAAGTTGACGGTGCGGTCAGGAGTCTTGAAGCACTTCTGGAGTTGAGAGACATGGAACACATCATGAACATTTGCAAAGTTTGAAGGAAGCTCGAGTTGATAGGCGAGATTGCCTCTCTTGCTGACAATCTTGAAAGGTCCCACGTATTTGGGGCAAGCTTCCCTTTGATACCGAAGCGACGAGTACCTTTCATAGGAGAGACGCAGAGGTAAACATGATCTCCGATCTCGAAAGCCAAATCACGGTGCTTACTATCATAGTAGCTCTTTTGGCGGGATTGGGCAGCTTTGAGGTTATCTCGAATGACTTTGCACATTTCCTCTGCCTCTGTGATTAAGTCATTACCGAGAAGCTGACGTTCACCGGTTTCGGACTAGTTGAGAGGGGTACGGCACTTCCTGTCATACAGAATTTCAAATGGGGCCTTGCCCGAACTTGCTTGAAAACTGTTGTTGTAGGAGAATTCACCATATGGAAGACAATCCTCCCACTTCATGCCGAAGGAGATCACACAAGCCCTGAGCATATCTTCAAGAATCTGGTTGACACGCTCGACTTGACCGATAGTTTGAGGATGGAAAGCTGTAGTGAAGCGGATGTTGGTGCCCATGGCCTTATGAAAAGAATCCCAAAACTTTGAGGTAAAGATGCTGCCACGGTCTGAAGAGATCACTTGTGGAATACCGTGCAGAGAGACAATTCGAGAGGTATAGAGCTCCGCCAATTGAGCTGCAGTGATTGACTCTTTGATCGGCAGAAAGTGAGCCACTTTGGCGAGTTTGTCGATGACAACGAATATAGCATCATTGCCACGCTTGGACTTTGGAAACCCAGTCACGAAGTCCATTTCAATGTGGTCAAACTTCCATCCTGGAATGGCAAGAGGTTGGAGGAGACCCGCTGGCCTTTGATGTTCTGTCTTCACTCTTCTGCAGACATCACATTCATTCACGAATTGAGCAATCTCTCGCTTCATTCGAGTCCACCAATAAGCCTGCTTGAGGTCCTAATACATCTTCGTACTCCCAGGGTGGATGGAGAGGAGAGAATTGTGAGCCTCGTTCATGATCACTTTACGAAGTTCACCTTTGGGTACAACAATACGATCCTCGAAGAAGAGAGTATCCTTGTCATCAAGGCGGTAGCACTTGTACTTTGGTTGACTCTTGGCAATCCCAATCTTCACCTTTTTCACCATAGCATCAAGAAGCTGAGCTTGGCGAATCTGATCTTCCAAGGTAGGAGAGACTTGAAGGTTGGCGAGGAAACCTTGAGGAACAACTTGCAGATTAAGTTTTCGGAAAGCTTCACAAAGCTCGGGTTGATAAGGCTTGAGAATAAGACTATTGCAATAAGCCTTTCTGCTCAATGCGTCAGCAATCACATTGGCCTTTCCTGGAGTATACTCGATACTCGGATTATACTCTTGAATCATTTCGACCCATCGAGTTTGCCTGAGGTTGAGATTAGGCTGAGTGAAGATGTACTTGAGACTTGTGATCAGTGAAGATGTCCACTTTTCTTCCCAATAAGAGATGTCTCCAAGTCAAAAGAGCATGCACAACTGCCGCCAACTCGAGATCATGAGTGGGGTAGTTCTTCTCATTGGGCTTCAACTGGCGAGAGGTATAAGCAACAACTTTCTTCTCTTGCATCAACACTGCGCCAAGACCTTGGAGGGAGGCATCACAAAAGACCTCGTACGGCTTGGATTCATTAGGCGGAGTCAGAACTGGAGCAGTGATCAATTTCTCTTTCAAAGTGTTGAACACAATGTCACACTCCGGAGACCAAACGTACTTGACGTGCTTCTGAAGAAGATTTGAGAGAGCCTTCGCGATCTTGGAAAAGTTTTCAACGAATCTTCGGCAGTAGCTTGCGAGACCGAGGAAGCTACGGAGTTGCTTCACGTTCTAAGGAGGGTCCCAATTCACAATTGCAGACACCTTCTCAGGATTCACCGCAATGCCCTTGGCAGAGATGATATGACCAAGATAAAGAACCTCATCGAGCCAAAATTCGCACTTGGAGAACTTGGCGTAGAACTGATGTTCCCTCAGCCTATCGAGTACCAAAGGCAAGTGCTTGGCATGATCTTCCTTGTTCTTCGAGAAAACCAGAATGTCATCGAGATAGACCAAAACGAAGTCATTGGTGTAGGCGTTGAAGATGAAGTTCATCATGCGAGAGAAAGTCGGAGGAGCGTTGACGAGGCCAAAAGACATGACAGTGTATTCGTATGAACCATAGCTTGTCCTGAAAGCCGTCTTGGGAATATCTTGCTCGCGGATTCGAATCTGATGATAACCGATACGGAGATCAAGCTTGGAGAATACTTGGGCACCTTTGAGTTGTTCGAACAGCTCATTGATGTTGGGAAGTGGGTATTTGTTCTTGATGGTCTTCTTGTTCAATGGACAGTAATCAACACAAAGTCGGTCCGTTCCATCCTTCTTCTTCACAAAAAGAACACCACAACCCCACGGAGAAGAACTAGGCCAGATGAGACCCATTCTCTCTTGAATATCGAGTTGCTTCTTCAGCTCCTTCAACTCTTCAGGTCCGAGCTTGTAAGGACGCTTGCACACAGGTTCCGTACCGGGCTCAAGATCAATTACGAATTCAACTGGCCGGCGCGGAGGCATTCCTCGAAGCTCTTCTGGAAAGACGTCTGGATATTCGACAACGACTGGAATTTGCGAGATGGCATCGAGTTAACTCTTCTCATTGAGAGAAAACAGACGGATGGTATCGTCACGAGCGGCAAAGACAATTACATCCTCAGACGAATGAGTCAATTGAATCTGCCTGGCTGCACAATCAAGATGCGCCTTGTGCTTAGAAAGCCAATCCATTCTGAGAATAAGATCAATATCCGAGTTACCAAGAACCACCGGAGAAGAAAGAAACTTGTAATCGCCCAACGTGATAGAGATATCGGGAGCAACCAAACTAGAAGTCAAAAGCTTGCCGGGAGAAACAACTTGCATGACTTTGGGCATGATCTCAGTATCAACATTGTGCTTCGATGCAAAAGGGCATGACAAGAAAGAATGCGATGCACCAGTATCAAAAAGTACTTTTGCAGCAACATCGTTAACAGGAAGGTTACCCATGATCACATCTGACGAGTCCTCTGCCTGGGCTGCATTCAGCAAGTTGACCTTGGCGTGCTTGGGGTTATGCTTGACCACAGCTGTACTTGTCGATCTCACAGGAGGAGGAGGAGGAAGATGCCTCTGGTTGAAGCACTTGTTGGCATAGTGACCCTTCTGTTGGCACTTGTTGCACGTGACCTCTGAAAGCGGACGGTGATACGGAGCACTCAATCTTGGAGCTTGAGACGAAGTCTTGTTCTGAAAGCCAGGGTTGGGTGGGTGGGAAGATCCACTGCCACCTTTGCTCTTCTGCTGATACGGCTGACGGAACGGAGGAGGAGGAAGCCAATACTTCTGCTGCTTGGCCACTTGAGTAGAGGAAGAAGGAGTAGTATCTCTGACTCGCTTCTTGGAAGCATCACACCTCAGTTGAGCGGCCTCTTGCTTCAATGCCATGTTGTAGAACTAATCGTATCTCAAGGGCTCAAAGAGAACAAGAGCTAGCTGGATTTCTTCTCTGAGACCACCCCTGAACTGGTATATCATGCTCTTCTCATCAGGTACGTCCTGCTTGGCAAAGCGGGCGAGCTTCTGAAACAACTTGTTGTAGTCATAGACAGACAAAGAGCCTTGTTTCAGGTTGCAGAATTCCTCACGCTTGCTTTCAACCATGCTCTGGGGAATATGGTGAGATCTGAAATCTTGACGGAATTCATCCCAAGTAATAACACGTCCACCTCTGGAATCCTTGTACTGCTGGAACCATTCTGCAGCTTGATCTTTGAGTTGGAAGGAAGCGAACTTGACAAAGTCCTCAGGCCTGACGTTACTGCACTCGAAATGCTTGCACAGATCCACGAGCCAATCGTCAGCATCCGTTGCCTCTACACAATTGCTGAAAGTCTTTGGCATGTTAGCAAGGAACTGGTTGAGTGTAGCAAAGTGATTCTGATTGTTTCCTTGGTTCCCTTGGTTGCCTTGATTGTGCTCTTGGAGAATTTGCATGATCAACTATGTGTTTGCATTGGTTGCGGCCATCACAGCTTGCCATGCCTCCGGAGGAGGTGGAGGTGGTGGCGGATCTTGATTCTGATTCAGATTGGTGCTCTTAGCGGGAGCCATCCTGAAGAGGTTGACCACCGTTAGCACATAGAAAGATAAAATGAAGCTGAATCCAACGGAATGAAAATTGCAACATATAGTCTTCACATCCGAACAAAATGAACGAATGCATTCCTCTTGAAATGGTCACATATCCATAAATTGAGAAGCCACGTAGAATTTAGGTAGAGAAATAAATCAACAAGGTACGGATCAAGAACGAATAATCGGTAAGAAATCCCAATCTCAAACCAATATCCGTGGAAGAAGAAACTAGAGCTACAAGAATTCCCACCTATGAAACTCCCGAACCTTTCCGGTTATGCAATCAGGTGTTGGGGATACAGGGGAAGCATAATATCTCACCCAAATCTAGCAAATCCTACATCCAGCTGTATCCATCCTTCAACACATAACCCAGAAAAAACTTCGGAAACCATCTACCTCAACCTTCGAAAAGCATCCGTTATACAAGTTATGGCGATACTCCCGAACTCCCGCCCCAGTACTGGGTGGCGTCGAGGTTATCTCACCAACGAACTGCATAAAAGAGATTTTCGATGTCGGCGTACTAAACTCAGGTATTCCAGAACTGCAATGATAAAATTATGACGACAACACCTCAGAGCTTAACTCCCTGGGACACTTCCACAAAACCCCTGACAGGAAGCACCAAGACAATGTTCTCGTCATAAAACCATCGGAACGATTCCAAGATACCCGCGTGATCCTAAATTTTTTTTTAGTGAAATTTGAGAAGAGAAGTGTCAAAACTCTACGTCAGGATGCCTTACCAGAGCAATGAGGAGACTGGGAAGTAAAAAGAATTCCTAAACTCTCTGATATATAATTCCTAAATGACTCAAAACATTTTTCTAGACACAACTCGGCCGCTAAAAACGATGAATCAGTGGGGGCTCCTAAGGTCGGGGAAGGCTCTGATTACCAAGTTGTAACACCCTCGATGCGACTATATCTCCCACGTGTCGAGGCACGACTTAGAGGCATAATCGCATTGAAGGCATATGTCGCAAGTTAGGCAATCTTCACAACATCCCATGTAATATAGATAATAAAAGGGGAGATAACATAGTTGGCTTACACTCGCCACGTCAATCAAGGTACATAAATAACATTACATCATCCAAACACTCATGGCCCGACTACGGCGCCAAAATAGAAGATAACCCAACATGCGACACGGTCCCGATCACCCCCAACTGGGCACCACTACTTATCATCAGGAAAGGAAACATAGTATCGTTGAGAGTCCTCGTCGAACTCCCACTTGAGCTCGAGCGCGTCACCTGGAGCGGAATCATCAGGCCCTGCATCTGGTGTAATAGTAATCTGTGAGCCACAGGGACACAGCAATCTCGCACCCTCCCGATCAAGACTATTTAATCTTATAGGTAAGGCAAGGTAAAAATATAAGTGGAGCTGCAGCAAGCGACTAGCATATGTGGTGGCTATCCTGTTCGCAAAAGAGAGCGAGAAGAGGAGGCAAAGCGTGAGCGAGAAACTAGAGAGCAACCTGCGCAAGCATTAATCCAACACCGTGTCCACTTCCCGGACTCCGCCGAGAAGAGGCCATCACGGTAACACACTCAGTTGATTCATTTTAATTAAGTTAAGGTTCAAGTTATCTACAACCGGACATTAACAAATTCCCATCTGCCCATAACCGCGGGCACGGCTTTTGAAAGTTTAAATCCCTGCAGGGAGTCCCAACTTAGCCCATGACAATCTCTCACGGTCAACGAAGGAATAGACCTTCTCCCGAGACGTTCCGATCAGACTCGGTATCTCGGTTCTTCAAGACACTTTGACAGGTTAAAACAAGTCCAGCAACACCGCCCGAATGTGCCGACAAATCCTGATAGGAGCTGCACATATCTCGTTCTCATGGCACACTCAGATGAGACATCCTACGAGTAAAACCAACCCTCAAGTTGCCCCGAGGTGGCCCCATAGTCTACTCGGTCAGACCAACAGTC
>NC_041388.1:189966337-190098357 GCF_002162155.2 Triticum dicoccoides
CCCTCGGGCTCCGGAAACCCAAGGGAAAAAGAGGCTAGGTGTCAAATGGTAAAACCAAGGTTGGGCATTGCTGGAAAAGCTTTAATCAAGGCTAACTATAAAAGGGGTTCCCATTATAACCCAACCGCGTAAGGAACGCAAAATCCGGGAACATAACACCGATATGACGGAAACTAGGGCGGCAAGAGTGGAACAAAACACTAGGCGAGAGGCCGAGCCTTCCACCCTTTACCAAGTATATAGATGCATTAAGATAACAAGATAATATAATGATATCCCAACAAGTAAATAATGTTCCAACAAGGAACGGTCTCCAATCTTCACCTGCAACTAGCAACGCTATAAGAGGGGCTGAGCAAAGCGGGAACATAGCCAAACAACGGTTTGCTAGGACATGGTGGGTTAGAGGGTTTGACATGGCAATTTGGGAGGCTTTAAAGCAAGTGGTAGGCATCGTAGCATTGGCATAGCAAAAGAGCGAGCTTCTAGCAAAGCAAACATAGTAGTGATTTCGAGGGTATGATCATCTTGCCTGCAAAGCTGTCAGAGTTGACTGGATCCTCGAAAGCAAACTCAACGGGCTCCTCGTTAGCGAACTCGTCTCCTGTCTCTACCCAAACAAGACAAACAAGCAAACGGAACACAATCAACCACGTGAAAGGATCAAACAATATGATGCAAACATGGTATGTTATGCAGGATGCGATGCGGGATGCATATGCAAGATTTGACAAGGGATGCATGAACCTGGCCTCAACTTGGGAATCCAAGTGTGCCACTGGATAGATGAGATGAAATCTCTTGAAAACGATATAAAGAACGCCGGAATCGGAGTTACGGTTTGGAAATGGCAAGCGATTCAAATATGACACCGGTCTGCGATTTACAGCAAGTAGCCATCTAAATGCAACAAGATGAACATGCTACAACACCCAAACATGACAACAAAATACATGGCAGGGATGCATTTAAGATGCTTAACAAAAGTCTAGCACTAAGCTAGGGCCAAATCATCCATTAACATGTACAAACAAGCATGGCAAAAATGCATATGGTAAACAGATCTCAGACTTAGTGAAATTAACACTTGTCTGGAATTTCAGATCAGATAGCACTCTTCGGAGCAACAAAACTGCATGCTACCGGACCTGAACATGGCAAAGTAAAGCATGGCATGGAGCTACTCAAAGAGCTTAACAAAAGTCCCTTAGTGACCTTGAGCCAACAGGGATCAGAAAATACAATTGCAAGCATGTGAACATGGCAAAAACATAATCAGATCACAGACCTGGTGAAAACTGGAGCATGCTGAAACGGATATCAAGTAGGCATGTTTACGAGCTCGATGCACTCACTACGGAGAAAGTCATGACAATCTAAGCATACACCCATCAAGAATACACAAAATGCAAGCTAGACATGGCAAGAACAATAGCATAGCATGCACGGATCAACTACAACATCCTCGGCAAAATCGCTAACAAGTAGACAATCTGCCCAGATTCACGAAGTAGCAAAAGTAGAGCTCGATTGACTCAAGCTAGGCTGCTCCATAATTTCAAACAAAGACATGGATGGATAGAGCACTACAAGATTAACAAAACATCCTTATTGATGATCCTCAAAAGAGGCACGGATCACTAGGAAACAACATGAATATATGGCCATATGAGATAAACAGCTCAAGGACTTAGTGGAAATGCTAAGTCCCTGAAATCAGCATTACCAAGTGCCTCACTTTGCAAGCTTGTGCTAGTCACCACACACATCACAAAAATACATGGGTTGCACCTCTGGAAAGATGGAAAAACCCTTAACAAAACATATGTACAGCTCATGGGCATATCATGCACACAATAATCATGGCAAAAATGACAAATATCTAAATGGAGTAACAGATCTGACAATTATCTCAAGTAGCACTATTCTAACAGCATTTCGGGCATCAAGATGAACTCAAATGAAAATGATGCAATGGAATGAAATGATGTGCTCTCTGAGACAAATATTTTGATATTCTATATGCCCAAAACGGAGCTACGGATGCGGAGATATCACAGGTCAAAGTATACAAAAAAAATAATGAGGAGAGGGGAAGAAGTCAACCGAATCACAGATCTAGGGTTCGTTGGGTGGCGCGCGAACCGAGGAACGCCGGCGGCCACTGTAGCTCCGGCGAGGTGGATGACGCGGGGACGGCCGGAGTGGCCGCGAGGGCTCGCCGGAGCCGCGGATCCGGCGCGGTGGCCTTACGGAGGAGGGCGGCGGGCGCGGGGCGCCATGGGCGTGGGAATCCGGCGCGGGTGGCGGCCGGAATCGCGGATCTGACATAGCCGGCGACGAGGTGCTGCAGGGCGGCGGCCGGGGGACTCGGGCGGACGGCGTCGGAGAAGAGGAGGCGCGGGGCGGCGCTGGCGGCTGGGCCCGGGAGGGCCTCCCGCGGGCCTGGCGGGCCTCGAGCGGCGGCGGCGAAGTGGGGCGCGCGGGCGCCACTTGGCGAGCTCCTGTTGGCTGCGGGCGGTGGCGGACGTGTCCGGCGCCGCCGGACGGCGGATCTAGGATTTTTAGGGTTTCGGGGGAGGAGACCCGGGATTTGGAATGGGGGGTCTTTATATAGACATAGAGGGAGCTAGGAGAGTCCAAATGAGGTGCGGTTTTCGGCCACGCGATCGTGATTGAACGCTCTAGATGATGGAGAAGGTTTTGGTGGGGTTTGGGACAAATTGGAGGGGTGTTGGGATGCAACACACACGAGGCCTTTTCGGTCCCTCGGTTAACCGTTGGAGTATTAAACGAAGTCCAAATGATATGAAACTTGACAGGCGGTCTACCGGTAGTAAACCAAGGCCGCTTGGCAAGTCTTGGTCCAATCCGGAAATGTTTAATCCCCACACAGGAAAGAAAGGTAGAAATGACCACCGGAGGAGAACGAAGCGCCAGAATGCAAAACGGACAACGGGGAAAATGCTCGAATGCATGAGATGAACACGTATGCAAATGCAATGCACATGATGACATGATATGAGATGCATGACAAATGCCCGCAGGCTTAAAAAAGTGAGATAAGTGCCCCGTAATCCCTGTTGTTGCCCCTTTCCTCCCAGGTGCGGCAGGTGAAGGCAAAAAGGAAGCGGCGGGGAACGCGCCGATGGAGAGCTTGACGAGGAAGACCCTCGGCAGGGCACGTGGCCGAGGGAGGAGGGCGGCAAGGTCTGTCGGAGTCGGCGTCCTCCCGCCTGATGCCCTCGTCGCCGATGTCTCTGTCCTCCATGTCACTCCCGCTCGAGGAGGAGGTTTCGTCATCAGTGGATCTCTCCATGCAGCACCTTAGGCCAGTTCCCAAGTGCCCAAAAACCTTGAAGGAGAGCAGGCCATTCTCCATCAATTAGAAGTGGAGGACGAGCCCCTTCGACAAACTATGGGCACGGGCGAAGGCTTTCCACCCGCGGCGGAGATACATGACGTGAGCGGCGGGGAAGTCGACATCGACCCGCATGCCGACATTCCCGCAGCCCCTCATATGCAGCCTCAAGGCTTGTGGAGGGTCAAACTCCATCTCCCAAGCGAATGGAGTGGGGAGATGAAGGCCACCGGACACTGGCTTATGCAGCCTGATGAAGAATTCGCGGGGTTGGTCTCCGACATGGCCCTCCATTGGGGGAAGAACCGTTGGCGGAGGCACGGCCAGTGCGCCGACCCGTCCTCCTCTCCCCTGAGCGCCACAGCGGCCCTGACCTCGCCTCTCCCTCTTCCTCTCGCGGCCAGCTCTGCTAACACGAGCTCTTGGGGAGAGGGGGCATGCTACCGAGGAGAGACTCTCGTCGCTTCCATCGGAGCACTGGCGCACCCTCTCGCCATAGCGTAGGGAAGGAAGGAGTCAAGATGGAAGGAGATGGATGTTGGAGGATTGAAGGGTGCCATCATTGTCATATTGCCTTGCATGATCATGTAGTTGACATAGTATTTGTGGCAAAGCCACCGCTCATAATTTTTCATACATGTCACTCTTGAATCATTGCACATTCCCGTACACCGCCAGAGGCATTCATATAGAGTCATATTTTGTTCTAGTATCGAGTTGTAATTTTTGAGTTGCACATAAATAGAAGTGCGATGATCATCATTATTAGAGCATTATCCCGTGAGGAAATGAATCAAAAAGAGAGAAAGGCCAAATAAAAAAAGAGAAGTCCCAAAAAAGGGAAAAAAGTAAAAAAATGACAGAAAAAGAGAGAAGGGGCAATGTTACTATCCTTTTTCCACACTTGTGCTTCAAAGTAGCACCATGATCTTCATGATAGAGAGTCGCTTATGTTGTCACTTTCACATACTAGTGGGAATTTTCATTACAGAACTTGGCTTATATATTCCAACAATGGGCTTCCTCAAAATGCCCTAGGTCTTCGTGAGCGAGCAAGTTAGATGCATACCCACATAGTTTCTTTTGTTGAGCTTTGATACATTTATAGCTCTAGTACATCTGTTGCATGGCAATCCCTACTCCTCGCATTAACATCAATTGATGGGCATCTCCATAGCCCGTTGATTAGCTGCATCAATGTGAGACTTTCTTCCTTTTTGTCTTCTCCACACAACCTCTATCATCATATTCTATTCCACCCATAGTGCTATGTCCATGGCTCGCGCTCATGTATTGCGTAAAAGTTGAAAAAGTTTGAGAATGTTGAAGTATGAAACAATTGCTTGGCTTGTCATCGGGGTTGTGCATGAGGGGAGCATTTTGTTTGATGAAAATTAAGCATGGCCAAACAATATGAATTTGTAGGGATGAGCTTTCTTTGGCTATGTTATTTTGATAAGACATAATTGCTTGGTTAGTATGCTTGAAGTATTAAGGTTTTTATGTCAATATTAAACTTTTATCTTGAATCTTTCAGATCTGAATATTCATGCCACAATAAAGAGAATTACATTTAAAATTATTTTAGGTAGCATTCCACATCAAAAATTCTGTTTTTATCATTTACCTACTCAAGGACAAGCAGGAATTAAGCTTGGGATGCTTGATACGTCTCCAACGTATCTATAATTTTTGATTCTTCCATGCTATTATATTATTTGTTTTGGATGTTTAATGGGCTTTAATATGCACTTTTATATTATTTTTGGGACTAACCTATTAACCGAAGGCCCAGTGCAAATTGCTATTTTTTGCCTATTTCAGTGTTTCGCAGGTAAGAAATATCAAACGGAATGAAACCTTCGCGAGGATGTTTCTTGGAACAAACGCAACACTGGAGACTTGGAGTACAAGTCTGGAAGTCCGCGAAGCTTCCACAAGGCAGGGGCGCGCCTAGGGGGGTAAGCACGCCCCCACCCTCGTGGGCCCCACGGATCTCCATCGACCTACTTCTTTCGCCTATATATACTCTTATACCCTGAAAACATGCAAGGGAGCCAGGAAACCACGTTTCCACCGCCGCAACCTTCTGTACCCATGAGATCCCATCTGGGGGCCTTTTCCGACGATCTGCCGGAAGGGGATTCGATCACGGAGGGCTGTACATCAACACCATAGCCTCTCCGGCGATGTGTGAGTAGTTTACCACAGACCATCGGGTCCATAGTTATGAGCTAGATGGCTTCTTCTCTGTCTTTGATCTTCAGTACAAAGTTCTTCTCAATGTTCTTGGAGATCTATTCGATGTAATACTGTTTTGCGGTGTGTTTGCCGAGATCCGATGAATTGTCGGTTTATGAATTTGATTATCTGTGAATATTATTTGGTTCTTCTCTGAATTTTTTATATGCATGATTTGATATCTTTGCAAGTCTCTTTGAATTATCAGTTTATTCTGGCCTACTAGATTGATCTTTCTTGCAATGGGAGAAGTGCTTAGCTTTGTGTTCAATCTTGCGGTGTCCTTTCCTAGTGTCAGCAGGGGCAACAAGGCACGTATTGTATTGTTTCCATCGAGGATAAAAAGATGGGGTTTATATCATATTACTTGATTTTATCCCTCTGCATCATGTCATCTTTCCTAATGTGTTACTCTATCCTTATGAACTTAATACTCTAGATGCATGCTGGAAAGCGGTCGATGTGTGGAGTAATAGTAGTAGATGCAGAATCATTTCGGTCTACTTGACACGGATGTGATGCCTATATTTAGCTATCACCATAACTATGCGCTTTTCTATCAATTCCTCGGCAGTAATTTGTTCACCCATCGTAATATATGTTATCTTGAGAGAAGCCACTAGTGAAACCCATGGCCCCTGGGTCGACTTTACATCATATACATTCTCGATCTATAATTCTAGTTTTCTATTTCTTTTTCAGTCTTTATTTTCCAATCTATACAAAAATACCACAAATATTTATCTTATTATCTTTATTAGATCTCACTTTTGCAAGTGGCCATGAAGGGATTAACAACCCCTTTATCGTGTTGGTTGCAAGGTTCTTGATTGTTTGTGCAGGTACTAGGCGATTTGCGTGTAGTCTCCTACAGGATTGATACCTTGGTTCTCAAAAACTGAGGGAAATACTTACGCTACTTTGCTGCATCACCCTTTCCTCTTCAAGGGAAAACCAACGCATTCTCAAGAGGTAGCACAGCTCGAAGATGGTTCTCCTCAAGGAGCATGACATCGCCATGTCAGTGCTGCTCCTGCTCTATGTCACCGTAGGAAAATACTCGAGGTGAACCATACACTGGTACGCGTTGGTGCTATACAAACGGTTTTTAACCCCTTTCCACGATGACATTTGGAACTGTAGCCTAGTGAGTGACGGCAACAGGGGTGTCGGTGTACAAAAGTAGGGGTCCTTTTTGTACCCCTTTACTTGTGCGTGGGCAGTCGCAGCAACACACCTGCAGCCATGGTTGGCAGGGCAGGGGAAGCAGAGACACAAGACTACCAGAGCAACACCGAGCCGAAGGTGCGAGAAGTAGAGGGACAAGGTGGAATTTCCCCTGCGAGAGCCTTGCTGGGGCGACTTGCCCAACACCAACAAAGCCGCCACCCTTGAGTCTAAGAGTCACGACGCCATCAACCACATCGGAACCAAGGCTCGGGAGGCGCCTCCATGGTGGCATGCAGACCTTTGTGAAGACAAAGGGCCTGCGAGGCCTAGATAGGAACCAAGAAACAAGACAAGAGCATGGCTCCTTGCTGAGGGTGCCCATGAGGCCGCGCCAAGGCTCCTGCCAAAGATACCCACGAGGCCCCGGCAAGACTCTTGCCGAGGGCACCCACAAGGCCCCGGCAAGACCCTTGCAGGGAAGATCAGCAAGACTGCGGCACGGCCTTGCCGCCCGTCGCCACCCCAGCCCAGCAGCCGACCAACCAACTAAGCTGTTACCCACGTGGCAGTACGTGGCTCCTAAGCCAACTTGTCAAGCACCTATGTGGTGGCATGCAGATCTTCGTGAAGACCCTGCCACCATGCTAGCTCAGCAGCCTGCCAGCCTACATGGCGCTGCATGCCTTGTTGGCCTGGACGCGTGTCGGAGCAAGGTGAAGCTTGTATGATGGAAAATACACCCGGGGGCCATAGGTTTCACCAGTGGCTTCTCTCAAGATAGCATAAGTATTATGGTGGGTAAAAAAATTACTGTCGAGCAATTGATAGAAAAGCGAATAATTATGAGAATATGTAGGCATGATCATGTATATAGGCATCATGTCCGCAACAAGTAGACCGAAACGATTCTGCATCTGCTACTATTACTCCACACATCGACCGCTATCCAGCATGCATCTAGAGTATTAAGTTGATAAGAACAGAGTAACGCCTTAAGCAAGATGCCATGATGTAGAGGGATAAACTCATGCAATATGATATAATCCCCATATTTTTATCCTCGATGGAAACAATACAATACGTGTCGTTTCCCCTACTATCACTGGGACCGAGCACCGCAAGATTGAACCCAAAGCTAAGCACTACTCCCATTTGAAGAAAGATCAATCTAGTAGGCCAAACCAAACTGATAATTCGAAGAGACTTGCAAAGATAAACCAATCATACATAAAAGAATTCAGAGAAGTATCAAATATTGTTCATAGATAATCTGGATCATAAACCCACAATTCATCGGATCTCGACAAACACACCGCAAAAGAAGATTACATTGAATAGATCTCCAAGAGAATCGAGGAGAACTTTGTATTGAGATCCAAAGAGAGACAAGAAGCCATCTAGCTACTAGCTATGGACCCGAAGGTCTGAAGTAAACTACTCACACATCATCGAAGAGGCCATGGAGTTGATGTAGAGGCCCTCCGTGATCGATGCCCCCTTCGGCGGAGCTCCGGAAAAGGCCCCAAGATGGGATCTCTCGGGTACAGAAGGTTCCGGCGGTGGAATTAGGTTTTCGTGGTGCTCGTGGATGTTTGCGGGGTGCGTGGACTTATATAGGAGGAAGAAGTAGGTAGGTGGAGCAACAAGGGTCCCACGAGGGTGGAGGGCGCGCAAAGGAGGATAGGCGTGCTCCCCTGCGTCGTGGCCTCCTCGATTGTTTCTTGACACCCACTCCAAGTCTCCTAGATCACGTTTGTTGAGAAAATCACGTTCCTGAAGGTTTCATTCCGTTTGGACTTCGTTTGATATTCCTTTTCTACGAAATACTGAAATAGCCAAAAAAACAGCAATTTGGGTTGGGCCTCCGGTTAATAGGTTAGTCCCAAAAATGATATAAAAGTGTAAAAGAAAGCCCATTAACATCCAAAACAGATAATATAATAGCATGGAGCAATAAAAAATTATAGATACGTTGGAGACGTATCAAGCATCCCCAAGCTTAATTCCTGCTCGTCCTCGAGTTGGTAAATGATAAAAAAGAATTTTTGATGTGGAATGCTTTCTAACATATTTCTCAATGTAATTTTTCTTTATTGTGGCATGAATATTCGGATCCAAAAGATTCAAGATAAAAGTTTAATATTGACATAAAAATAATAATACTTCATGTTTACTAACTAAGTAATCATGTCTTCTCAAAATAACATGGCCAAAGAAAGTTATCCCTACAAAATCATATAGCCTGGCTATGCTCTATCTTCACCACATAAAATATTTAAATCATGCACAACCTCGATGACAAGCCAAGCGATTGTTTCATACTTTTGATGATCTCAAACTTTTTCAATCTTCACGCAATATATGAGCGTGATCCATGGATATAGCACTATATGTGGAATAGAATGGTGGTTGTGGAGAAGACAAAAAAGGAGAAGATAGTCTCACATCAACTAGGCGTATCAACGGGCTATGGAGATGCCCATCAATAGATATCAACGTGAGTGAGTAGGGATTGCCTTGCAACGGATGCACTAGAGCTATAAGTGTATGAAAGCTCAACAAAAGAACTAAGTGGGTGTGCATCCAGCTTGCTTGCTCATGAAGACCTAGGGCAATTTTGAGGAAGCCCATCATTGGAATATACAAGCCAAGTTCTATAATGTAAAATTCCCACTAGTATATAAAAGTGATAACATAGGAGACTCTATATCATGAAGATCATGGTGCTACTTTGAGGCACATGTGTGGAAAAAGGATAGTAACATTGTCCCTTCTCTCTTTTTCTCTCATTTTTTGGGCCTTCTTTCTTTTTTTTTCTTTTTGGCCTCTTTTCTTTTTTTTCATCCGGAGTCTCATCCCGACTTGTGGGGGAATCCTAGTCTCCATCATCCTTTCCTCACTGGGACAATGCTCTAATAATGATGATCATCACACTTTAATTTACTTACAACTCAATACTTAGAAAAAAATATGACTCTATATGAATGCCTCTGGCGGTGTACAGGGATGTGCAATGATGCATGAGTGGCATGTATGAAGAATTATGAACGGTGTCTTTGCCACAAGTACGATGTCAACTACATGATCATGCAAGCAATATGACAGTGATGAAGCGTATCATAATAATAGAACGGCGAAAAGTTGCATGGCAATATATCTCGGAATGGCTATGGAAATGACATAATAGGTAGGTATGGTGGCTGTTTTGAGGAAGGTATGTGGTGGGTTTATGGTACCGGCCAAAGTTGCGCGATAATCCATGGACTCAACATTAGTCATAAAGAGCTCACATACTTATTGCAAAAATATATTAGTTATCAAAACAAAGTATTACGCGCATGCTCCTAGGGGGATAGATTGGTAGGAAAAGACCATCGCTCGTCCCCAACAGCCACTCATAAGGAAGACAATCGATAAATAAATCATGCTCCGACTTCATCACATAAGGGTTCACCATACGTGCATGCTACGGGAATCACAATCTTCAACACAAGTATTTCTCAAATTCACAACTACTCAACTAGCATGACTCTAATATCACCATCTCCATATCTCAAAACAATTATCAAGTATCAAACTTCTCATAGTATTCAATGCACTTCTATGAAAGTTTTTATATTATTCCTAAAAGCAAATTTCCATGTTTTTCTAAAGGACTCTAAAAATAAAATAAGTGAAGCATGATAGATCAATTATTTCTATAAAATAAAACTACCGTCGTGCTCTAAAAGATATAAGTGAAGCACTAGAGCAAAAACTATATGGCTCAAAAGATATAAGTGAAGCAGATAGATTATTCTAATAAACTTCAAATCATGTGAGTCTCTCTCAAAAGCTGTGTACAGCAAGGATGATTGTGGTAAACAAAAAAGCAAAGACTCAAATCATACAAGACTCTCCAAGAAAAACACATATCATGTGGTGAATAAAAATATAGCTCCAAGTAAAGTTACCGATAGACGAAGACGAAAGAGGGGATGCCTTCTAGGGCATCCCCAAGCTTAGGATTTTTGGTGTCCTTGAAATTTAACTTGGGTTTCCATGGGAATCCCCAAGCTTAGGCTCTTGCCAGTCCTTGTTCCATAATCCATCAAATCTTTACCCAAAACATGAAAACTTCACAACACAAAACTCAAAATAGAAAATCTTGTGACCTCCGTTAGCGAAAGAAAACAAAACTCCACTTCAAGGTACTGTAAAAAACTCATTATTGATTTATATTGGTGTTAAACCTACTGTATTCCAACTTCTCTATGGTTTATAAACTCTTTTACAAGCCATAGATTCATCAAAATAAGCAAACAACACACGAAAAACAGAATCTGTCAAAAGCAGAACAGTCTGTAGTAATCTGTAGCTAAAGCAAATTATGGAACCCCAAAAATTCTAAAATAAACTGATGGACGTGAGGAATTTATCTATTAATCATCTTCAAAATGAATTAACTAAATATCAATTTTCAAATAAAAATGGCAGCAATTCTCGTGAGCGCTAAAGTTTCTGTTTTTTGCAGCAAGATCAAAAAGACTTTCCCCAAGTCTTCCCAACGGTTCTACTTGGAACAAACACTAATTAAACACAAAAAACACAACCAAAACAAAGGCTAGATAAATTATTTATTACCAAACAGGAGCAAAAATCAAGGAATAAAATTAAAATTGGGTTGCCTCCCAACAAGCGCTATCATTTAACGCCCCTAGCTAGGCATAAAAGCAAGGATAGATCTAGGTATTGCCATCTTTGGTATGCAATTATTCAATAAGACACCTATAACCCTTAGGAGTTTCTTTCTTTTTATTTTGAGATAGCATGTGTCCATTAATGGTGGAAGAAATATTAAGCACGTTACGGAAATTGGCATCTAAGCTAGCCTTCATTTCTTTGATAATTTCATTTTGATAAAAGCACAAAAGTGAGGTAGATTCAACATTGTCACTCATGGGGTGCCCAAATATAGTTTTCATCTTTTCAAAATTATCAATGGGACCCCCCTCAAGAAAACCTTCTTCAAATATTGAATCTAGAACTTGCTTGAAGTAGGAGGGTAGACCAATATAAAAGCTTTTCAGGTAAACCTCAATTTGATATTGTGGCACATAGCTAGCTCGGATCCTTAATAGCCTATCCCAAGCGCCTTTCAAAGATTCATCAAGTAAATAAAAAAAATTATAGGATCATCTGTATCAAAATTATTCAAACTCTCATTTTGATAACCCCGGTAGGTCTCTCCATAGCATCATTATTTGTGAGCTTAGAGAGGACAAAGGGACTATCCACGGTAAAACCCGGGAGAGAACCCTTAGCCCTTTTTGAATCGGCCATGGTACAAGAAAACAAATGGGAAAGAGAGGAATAAAATGGCAAGGGTGAAGTGGGGGATGAAAACGAGAGGCAAATGGCAAATAATGTAATGCGGAGGTTAAGAGTTGTGATGGGTACTTGGTATGTCTTGACTTGGCGTAGATCTCCCCGGCAACGGCGCCAAAAATCCTTCTTGGTACCTCTTGAGCACTGCTATGGTTTTCCCTTGAAGAGGAAAGGATTATGCAGTAAAGTAGCGTAAGTATTTCCCTTAGTTTTTGAGAACCAAGGTATCAATCTAGTAGGAGACCACGCGTGAGTCACCTCGTACCTACACAAACAAATAAGAACCTCGCAACCAACGCGATAAAGGGTTGTCAATCCCTTCACGGCCTCTTGCAAGAGTGAGATGTGATAGAGATAATAATAATAATAAGATAAATATTTTTGGTATTTGTATGATATAGATTGAAAGTAAAGATTGCAAAATAAAATAGATTGGAATCTTGTATGATGGAAAATAGACTCGGGGGCCATAGGTTTCACTAGTGGCTTCTCTCAAGATAGCATGAGTATTATGGTGGGTAAACAAATTACTGTCGAGCAATTGATAGCAAAGCGAATAATTATGAGAATATCTAGGCATGATCATGTATATAGGCATCACGTCCGCGACAAGTAGACCGAAACGATTCTGCATCTACTACTATTACTCCACACATGGACCGCTATCCAGCATGCATCTAGAGTATTAAGTTCATAAGAACAAAGTAACGCCTTAAGCAAGATGCCATGATGTAGAGGGATAAACTCATGCAATATGATATAAACCCCATCTTTTTATCCTCGATGGCAACAATACAATACGTGTTGTTTCCCCTACTATCACTCGGACCGAGCACCGCAAGATTGAACCCAAAGCTAAGCACTACTCCCATTGGAAGAGAGATCAATCTAGTAGGCCAAACCAAACTGATAATTCGAAGAGACTTGCAAAGATAAACCAATCATACATAAAAGAATTCAGAGAAGAATCAAATATTGTTCATAGATAATCTGGATCATAAACCCACAATTCATCGGATCTCGACAAACACACCGCAAAAGAAGATTACATTGAATAGATCTCCAAGAGAATTGAGGAGAACTTTGTATTGAGATCCAAAGAGAGAGAAGAAGCCATATAGCTACTAGCTATGGACCCGAAGGTCTGAAGTAAACTACTCACACATCATCGAAGAGGCCATGGAGTTGATGTAGACGCCCTCCGTGATCGATGCCCCCTCCGGTGGAGCTCCGGAAAAGGCCCCAAGACGGGATCTCTTAGGTACAGAAGGTTGCGGCGGGGGAATTAGGTTTTCATGGTACTCGTGGATGTTTGGGGGGTACGTGGACTTATATAGGAGGAAGAAGTAGGTCGGTGGATCATTGAGGGGCCCACGAGTGTGGAGGGCGCGCAAGGGGGGTAGGCGCGCCCTTGCCTCGTGGCCTCCTCGATTGTTTCTTGATGCCCACTCCAAGTCTCTTGGATCACGTTTGTTGAGAAAATCACATTACCGAAGGTTTCATTCCGTTTGGACTTCGTTTGATATTCCTTTTCTTCGAAATACTGAAATAGGCAAAAAAACAACAATTTGAGCTGGGCCTCCATTTAATAGGTTAGTCCCAAAAATTATATAAAAGTGTAAAATAAACCCCATTAACATCCAAAACAGATAATATAATAGCATAGAGCAATCAAAAATTATAGATACATTGGAGTCGTATCAAGCTAGCCCGCTCCATTCGTTGCCACTGATGGTATTAGGGAGCTACAAGAGGAAGAAATGACTCAAATCGACCGCCGGGTAAAAAACCTTCATTCCAAGTCATAGCCCGAGAGAGAGAAATGAGGCATACCCGGGTGGTTAAGGAGTAGTCGCCAGAGGAGGAACCACTAGAGAGGTCTTTGAAGAAGACCATGGCGACCCCGGCGGTAGGATGCGAGACAGTGAGAGCGAGGAAGCGGCTATAGCTTAGCAAGGAAGGAAGGAGGAAACAGGGGAAATGTGACTTGTGGTGGGCGAGAAAAGGGGTGGGGAAGGGGGAAGGGGCGGGGGTAGATATTTTGGCAGTAGGCCAAAATTTTGAAAATGTGGAGGGAAACTTTTCGCGCGGTGCCGCCGGACCATTCACTTTGAACGATTGTGTGCATCGCAAACGATTCTTCTGCTTTATGCGCATGGGGTGAGTTTGATAATTCAAATTTTGGTGGAAATTTCCCCGGGTATGTCATTGCATAATTTAACATCGCTTGCTAATTTGGGCACACAAAGGAGAGTATAGTAGATATACCACACTTACTGAATCGAGCAATTTTAGTAATTAAATAGAGCCAGTTGACCTAAACATTGCTCTAACAAAAGACCAGCATTAAAAACAAAGCCTACATACGCATAATTTTAACAAATCCGCCGCCGCACCAGCCTATGCATCGCCGGTGTGAGATGAGAGGTCGATGACTTGTCTTGGCAACATGCCGCCTTTGGTGGACTCCGCGTCCCCCAAACTGAAGTCGACCGCGTCCTCGTCCTCGTCCTCGTCTTCGGTGCCGCCCTCAAGGTTGTAGTGGTCATAGTAGTGGTTGCACCAGAGCTTGCATTGGTACTCCACCGCCAATTCCTCGACAGACAGACTCTTCTCTACCTCGACCTCGGGCACGCGCAACTCCTCCTCCCGGTGCTCCTCGATCTCCGCCGCCTCCTGCATCTCCAGCTCCCGCTCGGCGACCTCATGAGGAAGCAGGTGCTCCATGGCCACCGCCGCCTTTTCAGACGTGGGTTGTATGCTGGAGTCTGAGGTGGCTTGGAATATCTTGGCGTGTGCATCTTCGATCTTGGCGTGGATGGCCTTGAGCCGGGCCAGGGCGACATTAGTTTCCTGAACGGTAGCTCGAGCGCTCTCGGCGTTTGCAACCGCTATCGCAAGAGCAGCTGTAGCAGACGAGATTCGGGGGTACGGGAATGGGGTTGGGATTCGTGGATTCAGGGGTTATCGGCACTGGAGCAGACAAGCCGGCGAAGCTTAAGGAGGGAGACTTAAACAGACCCAAATATTTTCATCACAAACGTTTCCTAGAAAACAACTATGTGTGATGTTGTAGATAATTTTTATTAGCTTTGAAAGACGAATTTGGAATATAGTGGCGACAGGTGGTGTTTTAAATGTACTAGAATTTTTTTAGTACTAATACAACTGTCATGTCAAATTTTGGAAAACTTCAGGGGTCATTTGACCTTTTAAGACATTTAAGTGATTTTCTAGCCATTTAATGACCATAATTGAAATTTGAACTACATGTACATGCAACAGCTAACCATAACGGTTTGAACACTCATATTTTGTGTACTTGTCTGCGATTTAATTCCATGTGCAGTAAATTGGAAGGAATTTTCAAACATATTGGTCTCAAGGCTATGACACAATTAAGCATGGAGTGACATGGCATTTTAATTCCAAAAATTAAAAAAAATCAGAAACACATGAAACCATGGTTGATGTAATGTCATTCCACCAAGATGATGTGGAAAACAATGTGGCACGTTTGAGGAAAGTTTGGACAAACACCCCTCACAAACCGGAGCAACTCACTAGAAGGCTCATGGTTCCAAGAGGGAACAATGCATGTTTGATGATGAACGGGAGATAGCTTCCTCTTATGGCCTTCAATGTTTTTCTATGTTTAACATGCACTACTACAGCTACAATGTGAAATTTTGGAAAATTCAATGGGTCATTTGGCCTTTTAAAGACTTTTAAGTGATTTTCTAGCCATTTAATTCAAATTTGAACTACATCTACATGCAACGGCTAACCAAAACGGTTTCAAAAATCATATATGTGTACTTGTGTGCAAGTTAATTCCATGTGCAGTAAATTAGAAGGAATTTTCAAACATATTGGTCTCATGACATGGACACATGCATAAGTATACATGGAGTGACACGGCATTTTAATTCCAAAAAAATAAAAAAATGATCAGAAAAACATGAAACCTTGGTTGATTAAATGTCATGCCACCAAGATGGTGTGGTAAAAAATTGGCCTGTTTGACGAAAGTTTGGACACACACCCCTCACAAACCGGAGCAACTCACTAGAAGGTTCGTGGTTCTGAGAGGGAACAATGCATGTTTGATTATGAACGAGAGATAGCTTCCTCTTACGGCATTCAATTTTTGTCTACGTCTAACGTGCACTAATACAACTGTCATGTCAAATTTTTGAAAATTTCAGGGGTCATTTGACCTTTTAAAGACATTCAAGTGATTTTCTAGCCATTCAATGACAGTAATTCAAATTTGAACTATATCTACATGCAATGCCTAACCATAACGGTTTGAAAAATCATATTTTTGTGTACTTATGTGCGAGTTAATTCCATGTGCAGTAAGTGAGAATGAATTTTCAAACATATTGGTCTCATGGCATGGGCACACATGCATGGAGCGCCATGGCATTTTAATTCCAAAAAAATAAAAAAATGATCAGAAAAACAAGAAACCTTGCTTGATTTAATGTCATGCCACCAAGATGACGTGGTAAAAAAATTGGCATGTTTGAAAAAAGTTTGGACACACACCCCTGACAAAAGTTTGGACACACACTCATATTTTGTGTACTTGTCTGCTATTTAATTCCATGTGCAGTAAATTGGAAGGAATTTTCAAACATATTGGTCTCAAGGCTATGAAAAAATTTAGCATGGAGTGACATGGCATTTTAATTCCAAAAAATTAAAAAAATCAGAAAACATGAAACCATGGTTGATGTAATGTCTTGCCACCAAGATGATGTGGAAAACAATTTGGCACGTTTGAGGAAAGTTTGGACAAACACCCCTCACAAAACGGAGCAACTCACTAGAAGGTTCGTGGTTCCGAGAGGGAACAATGCATGCTTGATGACGAACGGGAGATAGCTTCCTCTTACGGCCTTCAATTTTTTCTACATTTAACGTGCAGTAATACAACTGTCATGTGAAAATTTGGAAAATTTCATGGGTCATTTGACCTTTTAAAGACATTAAAGTGATTTTCTAACCATATAATGACATTAATTCAAATTTGAACTACATCTACATGCAACGCCAAACCATAACGGTTTGAAAAATCATATTTTTGTGTACTTGTGTGCGAGTTAATTCCATGTGCAGTAAATTAGAAGGAAATTTCAAACATATTGGTCTCAAGGCATGGGCACACATGCGTGGAGTGCCATGGCATTTTAATTCCAAAAAAATGATCAGAAAAACATGAAACCTTGCTTGATTGAATGTCATGCCACCAAGATGATGTGGTAAACAAATTGGCCTATTTGACGAAAATTTGGACACACACCCCTCACAAACTGGAGCAACTCACTAGAACGTTTGTGGTTCCCAGATGGAACAATGCATGTTTGATGACGAACGAGAGATAGCTTCCTTTTACAACCTTCAATTTTTTTTCTGCGGTTAACGTGCACCAATAAAACTGTCATGTGAAAATTTGGAAAATTTCAGGGGTCGTTTGACCTTTTAAAGACATTTAAGTGATTTTATATCCATTTAATGAACATAATTAAAATTTGAACTACATCTACATGAAACACCTAACCATAACAGTTTGAAAAATCATATTTTTGTGTACTTGTGTGCGAGTTAATTCCGTGTGCAGTAAATTAGAAGGAATTTCCAAACATATTGGTCTCAAGGCATGGGCACACATGCGTGGAGTGCCATGGCATTTTAATAAAAACAAATAAAAAATGACCAGAAAAACATGAAACCCTGCTTGATTAAATGTCATGCCACCAAGATGATGTGGTAAAAAAATTGGCCTGTTTGACGAAAATTTGGACACACACCCCTCACAAACCAGAGCAACTGACTAGAAGGTTCGTGGTTCCGAGAGGGAACAATGCATGTTTGATGATGAACGGGATATAGCTTCCTCTTACGGCCTTCAATTTTTTCTATGTTTAACGTGCACTAATACACTTGTCATGTGAAAAATTGGAAAAATTCAGGGGTCATTTTACCTTTTGAAGACATTTAAGTGATTTTCTAACCATTTCATGACCGTAATTCAAATTTGAACTACATCTACATGCAACACCTAACCATAACAGTTTGAAAAATCATATTTTTGTGTACTTGTCTGCGAGTTAGTTCAATGTGCAGTAAATTAGAAGGCATTTTCAAACATATTTGTCTCAAGGCATGGGCACACATGCATGGAGTGCCATGGCATTTTAACTCCAAAAAAAATAAAAAATGATCAGAAAAACCTGAAACCTTGCTTGATTTAATTTCATGCCACCAAGATGGTGTGATAAAAAAATTGGCCTGTTTGACGAAATTTGGACACACACCCCTCACAAACCGGAGCAACTCAGGAGAAGGTCTGTGGTTCCCACAGAGAACAAGGCATGTTTGATGATGAATGGGAGATAGCTTCCTCTTACGGCCTTCAATTTGTTTGTACGTTTAATGTGCAATAATACAATTGTCATGTGAAAATTTAGAAAATTTCAGGGGTGACCTTTTAAAGATATTTAAGTGATTTTCTAACCATTTAATGACTGTAATTCAAATTTGAACTACATATAAATGCAAGGCCTAACCATAACGGTTTGAAAAATCATATTTTTGTGTACTTGTCTGCGAGTTAAAAAATCATCAGACGATGTAAATATCCGGTGTTCAAAAAAGAAAATGTAAAGATCTGGCAAGAGAATCAGCCCCCACACGATTGGCACTCTATCTCGCGGCTCAAGGTATGGTAGGTGAGTGGCGGGGATCTTTAATCAGACACGGTTCTGCATTGGAAACGTCAGATATTATGTTCACACACATATTTTGGATATTATGTTCACACATGGATTTTGCTGCGGGAATCGTGTGTAATTCAAACTACAGTACACGTAAATTCCGGCGATCGGTGTGTGTGTTGGGGAACATAGTAATTTCAAAAAAATTCCTATGCACACCCAGGATCATGGTGATGCATAGCAACGAGAGGGGAGAGTGTGTCGACGTACCCTCATAGACCGAAAGCAGAAGCGTTAGCACACCGCGGTTGATGTAGTTGTACGTCTTCACGATCCGGACGATCAAGTACCGAACGCACGGCACCTCCGAGTTCTGCACACATTCAACTCGATGACGTCCCTTGAACTCCGATCAAGCCGAGCTTTGAGGGAGAGTTTCGTAAGCACGATGGCGTGGTAATAATGTTGATGTTCTACCGTCGCAGGGCTTTGCCTAAGCATCGCTATGATATTATCGAGGTGGACTATGGTGGAGAGGGTCACCGCACACGTCTACAAGATCCAAGAGATCAATTGTTGTCTATATGGGGTGCCCTCTGGCCACGTATATAAAGGAGTGGAGGAGGGGGGAGAGGGCTGGCGCCTATGGCACGCCCTGGAGGAGTCCTACCCCCACCGGGAGTAGGATTCCTCCCCTTCCAAGTAGTAGGAGTAGGAGACAAGGAAGGGGAAGAGGGAAGAGAAGGAAGGAGGGGGCGCCGCCCCTCCCCCTAGTCCAATTCGGACTAGTCATTGCGGGGCGCGTGGCCTGCCTCTCTCTCTCCCCTAAAGCCCAATAAGGCCCATATACTTCTTCCCCCGTATTCACGTAACTCCCGGGTACTCCGAAAAATACTCAAACCACTCGAAACCTTTCCGATATCCGAATATAGTCGTCTAATATATTGATCTTTACGTCTTGAACATTTCAAGACTCCTCGTCATGTCCCCGATCTCATCGGGGACTCCGAACTACCTTCGGTACATCAAAGCACATTAACTCATAATATAACCGTAATCGAACTTTAAGGGTGCGGACCCTACGAGTTCGAGAACTATGTAGAAATGACCGAGACATGTCTCCGGTCAATAAATAATAGCGGAACCTAGATGCTCATATTGGCTCCTACATATTCTACGAAGATCTTTATCGGTCAAACTACATAACAACATACGTTGTTCCCTTTGTCATCGGTATGTTACTTCCCCGAGATTCGGTCGTCGGTATCTCAATACCTAGTTCAATATCGTTACCATCAAGTCTCTTTACTCATTCCGTAATACATCATCCCGCAACTAACTCATTAGTTGCAATGCTTGTAAGGCTTAAGTGATGTGTATTACCGAGTGGGCCCAGAGATACCTCTCCGACAATCGGAGTGACAAATCCTAATCTCGAAATACGCCAACCCAACAAGTCCCTTCGGAGACACCTGTAGAGCACCTTTATAATCACCCAGTTAGGTTGTGAGGTTTGGTAGAACACAAAGTGTTCCTCCGGTAAATGGGAGTTGCATAATCTCATAGTCATAGGAACATGTATAAGTCATGAAGAAAGTAATAGAAACATACTAAACGATCAAGTGCTAAGCTAACGGAACGGTCAAGTCAATCTCATCATTCTCGTAATGATGTGATCCCATAAATCAAATTACAACTCATGTCTATGGTTAGGAAACTTAACCATCTTTGATTGACGAGCTAGTCAAGTAGAGGCATAGTAGTGACACTATGTTTGTCTATGTATCACACATGTATTATGTTTCCGGTTAATACAATTCTAGCATGAATAATAAACATTTATCATGAAATAAGGAAATAAATAATAAATTTATTATTGCCTCTGGGGCATATTTACTTCAGTCTCCCACTTGCACTAGAGTCAATAATCTAGTTCACATCGCCATGAGATTTAACACCAATAGTTCACATCACCATGTGATTAACACCCATAGTTCACATCGTCGTGTGACCAACACCCAAAGGGTTTACTAGATTCAATAATCTAGTTCACATTGCTATGTGATTAACACCCAAAGAGTACTAAGGTGTGATCATGTTTTGCTTGTGAGAGAAGTTTAGTCTACGGGTCTGCCACATTCAGATCCGTATGTATTTTGCAAATTTCTATGTCTACAATGCTCTGCACGGAGCTACTTTATCTAATTGCTCCCACTATCAATATGTATCCAGATTGAGACTCTGGATCAGTGTCAAAACTTGCATCGATGCAACCCTTTACGACGAAACTTTTGTCACCTCCATAATCGAGAAACATATCCTTATTCCACTAAGGATAATTTTGACCGTTGTTCAGTGATCTACTCCTAGATCACTATTGTACTCCCTCAGTGTATGGTATACAATAGATCTGGTATACAACATGACATACTTTATAGAACCTATGGCTGAGTCATAGGGACTGACTTTCATTCTCTTTCTATCTTCTGCTATGGTCGGGTTTTGAGTCTTACTCAATTTCACACCTTGTAACACAGGCAAGAACACTTTCTTTGACTGTTCCATTTTGAACTACTTCAAAATCATGTCAAGGTATGTACTCATAGAAAACATTTATCAAGCGTCTTGATCTATCTCTACAGATCTTGATGCTCAATATGTAAGTATCTTCACCGAGGTCTTTATTTGAAAAACTCCTTTCAAATACTCCTTTATGCTTTCAAGAAAATTCTACATTATTTCCGATCAACAATATGTCATTCACATATATTTATCAGAAATGTTGTAGTGCTCCCACTTACTTTCTTGTAAATACAGGCTTCACCACAAGTCTGTATAAAACTATATGCTTTGATCAACTCATCAAAGCGTATATTCCAACTCTGAGATGCTTGCACCAGTCCATAGATGGATCGCTGGAGCTTGCACATCTGGTTGCATCATATACAACTCTTCTCTAAGAAGTCCATTAAGGAATATAGTTTGGACATGCATTTGCCAGATTTCATAAAATGTGGCAATTTGCTAACATGATTCGGATAGACTTAAGCATCGCTACGAGTGAGAAAATCTCGTCATAGTCAACACCTTGAACTTTGTCAAAACCTTTTTCGACAAGTCTAGCTTTGTAGATAGTAACACTACTATCAGCGTCCGTCTTCCTCTTGAAGATCCATTTATTTTCTATGGCTTGCCGATCATCGGGCAAGTCAAACAAAGTCCACACTTTGTTCTCATACATGGATCTCATCTCAGATTTCATGGCCTCAAGCCATTTTGCGGAATCTGGGCTCATCATCGCTTCCTCATAGTTCGTAGGTTCGTCATGGTCAATTAACAAGACCTCCATAATAGGATTACCGTACCACTCTGGTGCGGTTCTCACTTTGGTTGACCTACGAGGTTTGGTAGTAACTTGGTCTGAAGTTACATGATCATCATCATTAGCTTCCTCACTAATTGGTGTGGGAGTCACAGAAACAGATTTCTGTGATGATCTACTTTCCAATAAGGGAGCAGGTACAGTTACCTCATCAACTTCTACTTTCCTCCCACTCACTTCTTTCGAGAGAAACTCCTGCTC
Source organism: Triticum dicoccoides (assembly GCF_002162155.2). Classification (NCBI taxonomy): domain Eukaryota; kingdom Viridiplantae; phylum Streptophyta; class Magnoliopsida; order Poales; family Poaceae; genus Triticum; species Triticum dicoccoides. The sequence goes on from NC_041388.1 coordinate 189,988,785, forward strand.
TAGAAAGGATCCATTGTCAGGAACGAATGTCTTGCCTTCGGATCTCTGATAGAAGGTGTACCCAACTGTCTCCTTTGGGTATCCTATGAAGACACATTTCTCCGATTTGGGTTTGAACTTATCAGGATGAAACTTTTTCTTAAGCATCGCAACCCCAAACTATAAGAAATGACAACTCAGGTTTCTAGCTAAACCACAGTTCATACGGTGTCGTCTCAATGGATTTAGATGGTGCCCCTTTTAATGTGAATGCAGCTGTCTCTAAAGCATAACCCCAAAACGATAGTGGTAAATCGGTAAGAGACATCATTGATTGCACCATATCAAATAAAGTAAGGTTATGACGTTCGGACACACCATTACGCTATGGTGTTCCAGGTGGCATGAGTTTGTGAAACTATTCCACATTGTTTTAATTGAAGGCCAAAATCGTAACTCAAATATTCTCCTCCACGATCAGATCGTAGAAACTTTATTTTCTTGTTACGATGATTTTCTACTTCACTCTAAAATTATATGAACTTTTCAAATGTTTCAGACTTATGTTTCATCAAGTAGATATACCCATATCTGCTCAAATCATCTGTGAAGGTCAAAAATAATGATACTCGTTGCGAGCCTCAATACTCATCGGATTGGATACATCAGTATGTATTATTTACAAAAGGCTACATGCTTGCTCCATTGTTCCGGCGAACGGAGTTTTAGTCATCTTGCCCATAAGGCATGGTTTGCAAGCATCAAGTGATTCATAATCAAGTGATTCCAAAATCCCATCAGCATGGACTTTCTTCGTGCGCTTTACACCAATATGAGCTAAACGGTAGTGCCACAAATAAGTTACACTATCATAATTAACTTTGCATCTTTTGGCTTCAATATTACGAATATGTGTATTACTACGATCGAGATCCAACAAACCATTTTCGTTGGTGTGTATGACCATAGAAGGTTTTATTCACGTAAATAGAACAACAATTGTTCTCTAACTTAAATGAATAACCGTATTGCAATAAACATGATCAAATCATATTCATGCTCAACGCAAACACCAAATAACATTTAATTAGGTTCAACACTAATCCCGAAAGTATAGGGAGTGTGCGATGATGATCATATCAATCTTGGAACTGCTTCCAACACACATCGTCACTTCACCCTTAACTAGTTTCTATTTATTCTGCAACTCCCGTTTCGAGTTACTACTCTTAGCAACTAAACTAGTATCAAATACCGCGAGGTTACTATAAACACTAGTAAAGTACTCATCAATAACATGTATATCAAATATACCTTTGTTCACTTTGCCATCCTTCTTAGCCGCCAAATACTTGGGGCAGTTCCGCTTCCAGTGACTAGTCCCTTTGCAGTAGAAGCACTTAGTCTCAGGCTTAGGTCCAGACTTGGGCTTCTTCACATGAGCAACAACTTGCTTGCCGTTCTTCTTGAAGGTCCCGTTCTTCCCTTTGCACTTTTCTTGAAACTAGTGGTCTTGTTAACCATCAACACTTGATGCCTTCCTTGATTTCTACCTTCGTCGATTTCAGCATCATGAAGAGCTTGGGAATCGTTTCCGTTTTCCCTTGCATATTATAGTTTATCACGAAGTTCTAGTAACTTGGTGATAGTGACTAGAGAACTATGTCAATCACTATCTTCTCTGGAAGATTAACTCCCACTTGATTCAAGTGATTGTAGCACTCAGACAATCTGAGCACATGCTTACTGGTTGAGCTATTCTCCTCCATCTTGTAGGCAAAGTAATGTCAGAGGTCTCATACCTCTCGACATGGGCATGAGTATGAAATGCCAATTTCAACTCTTGGAACATCTTATATGCTTCGTGGCGTTCAAAACATGTTTGAAGTCCCGGTTCTAAGCCGTAAAGCATGGTGCACTAAACTATCAAGTAGTTATCATACCGAGCTTTTGTCAAAACGTTCAAAACGTCTGCATCTGCTCCTGCAATAGTTCTATCACCTAGCAGTGCATCAAGGACATAATACTTCTGTGCAGCAATGAGGATAATCCTCAGATCACGGAGCTAGTCTGCATCTTTACTACTAACATATTTCAACTTATTTTTCTCTAGGAACATATAAAGAATAAAAACAGGGGAGCTAAATGCGAGCTATTGATCTACAACATAGATATGCTAATACTATCAGGACTAAGTTCATGATAAATTAAAGTTCAATTAATCATATTACTTAAGAACTCCCACTTAGATAGACATCCCTCTAATCATCTAAGTGATCACATGATCCAAATCAACTAAACCATAACCGATCATCACGTGAAATGGAGTAGTTTTCAATGGTGAACATCACTATGTTGATCATATCTACTATATGATTCATGCTCGACCTTTCGGTCTCAGTGTTCCGAGGCCATATCTGCATATGCTAGGCTCGTCAAGTTTAACCTGAGTATTTTGCGTGTGCAAAACTGGCTTGCACCCGTTGTAGATGGACGTAGAGCTTATCACACCCGATCATCACATGGTGTCTGGGCACAACGAACTTTGGTAACGGTGCATACTCAGGGAAAGCACTTTTATCTTGAAATTTAGTGAGAGATCATCTTATAATGCTACCGTCAATCAAAGCAAAATAAGATGCATAAAAGATAAACATCACATGCAACCAATATAAGTGATATGATATGGCCATCATCACCTTGTGCTTGTGATCTCCATCTCCGAAGCACGGTCATGATCACCATCGTCACCGGCGCGACACCTTGATCTCCATCGTAGCATCGTTGTCGTCTCGACAACTATTGCTTCTATGACTATCGCTACCGCTTAGTGATGAAGTAAAGCATTTACAGGTCGATTGCATTGCATACAATAAAGCGACAACCATATGGCTCCTGCCAGTTGCCGATAACTCGGTTACAAAACATGATCATCTCATACAATAAAATATAGCATCATGTCTTGACCATATCACATCACAACATGCCCTGCAAAAACAAGTTAGACGTCTTCTACTTTGTTGTTGCAAGTTTTACGTGGCTGCTACGGGCTGAGCAAGAACCGTTCTTACCTATGCATCAAAACCACAACGATAGTTCGTCAAGTTAGTGCAGTTTTAACCTTCTCAAGGACCGGGCGTAGCCACACTCGGTTCAACTAAAGTTGAAGAAACTGACACCCGCCAGCCACCTGTGTGCAAAGCAAGTCGGTAGAACCAGTCTCGCATAATCGTACGCGTAATGTCGGTCCAGGCCGCTTCACCCAACAATACCGCTGAACCAAAGTGTGACATGCTGGTAAGCAGTATGACTTGTATCGCCCACAACTCACGTGTGTTCTACTCATGCATATAACATCTACGCATGAAACCTGGCTTGGATGCCACTATTGGGGAACGTAGTAATTTCAAAAAAATTCCTACACACACAAGATCATGGTGATGCATAGCAACGAGAGGGGAGAGTGTGTCCACGTACCCTCATAGACCGAAAGCGGAAGCGTTAGCACAACGTGGTTGATGTAGTCATACGTCTTCACAATCCGACCGATCAGGTACCGAACGCACGACACCTCCGAGTTCTGCACATGTTCAACTCGATGACATCCCTCGAACTCCGATCCAGCCGAGCTTTGAGGGAGAGTTCCGTTAGTACGATGTCGTGGTGACGATGTTGATGTTCTACCGTCACAGGACTTCGCCTAAGCACCGCTACGATACTATCGAGGTGGACTATGGTCGAGAGGGGCACCGCACACGGCTAAAAGATCCAAGAGATCAATTGTTGTCTCTATGGGGAGCCCCCTGGCCATGTATATAAAGGATTGTAGGAGGGGGAGAGGCCCGGCCCCTATGTCGCGCCCTGGAGGAGTCCTACTCCCATCGGGAGTAGGATTCCTCCCCTTCCAAGTAGTAGGAGTAGGAGACAAGGATGGGGAAGAGGGAAGAGAAGGAAGGAGGGGGCGCCGCCACTCCCCCTAGTCCAATTCAGACTAGTCATTGGGGGGGGGGGCACGCGGCTAGCCTCTCTCTCTCTCCCCTAAAGCAAAATAAGGCCCATATACTTCTTCCTCCGTATTCCCGTAACTTGCCGGTACTCCGAAAAATACCTGAACCACTCGGAACCTTTTCGATGTCCGAATATAGTCGTCCAATATATCGATCTTTACGTCTCGACTATTTCGAGACTCTTCGTCATGTTCCCGATCTCATCCAGGACTCCGAAGTACCTTCGGTACATCAAAACACATAAACTCATAATTTAACTGTCATCGAACTTTAAACGTGTGGACCCTACGGGTTCGAGAACTATGTAGACATGACCGAGACACATCTCTGGTCAATAACCAATAGCGGAACCTGGATGCTCATATTGGCTCCTAATATTCTACGAAGATCTTTATCGGTCAAACCGCATAACAACATATGTTGTTCCCTTTGTCATCGGTATGTTACTTGCCCGAGATTCGATCGTCGGTATCTCAATACCTAGTTCAATATCGTTACCGACAAGTCTCTTTACTCATTCCATAATGCATCATCCCACAACTAACTCATTAGTTGCAATGCTTGCAAGGCTTAAGATACCTCTCCGACAATTGGAGTGACAAATCCTGATCTCGAAATACGCCAACCCAACAAGTACCTTTGGAGACACCTATAAAGCACCTTTATAATCACCCAGTTATGTTGTACATTTGGTAGAACACAAAGTGTTCCTCCAGTAAACGGGAGTTGCATAATCTCTTAGTCATAGGAACATGTATAAGTCATGAAGAAAGCAATAGCAACATACTAAACGATCAAGTGCTAAGCTAACGGAACAGGTCAAGTCAATCACATAATTCTCCTAATGATGTGATCCCATTAATCAAATGACAACTCATGTCTATGGTTAGGAAACTTAACCATCTTTCATTAATGAGCTAGTCAAGTAGAGGCATACTAGTGACACTATGTTTGTCTATGTATTCACACATGTATTATGTTTTCGGTTAATACAATTTTAGTGTGAATAATAAACATTTATCAGGAAATAAGGAAATAAATAATAACTTTATTATTGCCTCTAGGGAATATTTCCTTCAGTCTCCCACTTGCACTAGAGTCAATAATCTAGTTCACATCGCCATGTGATTTAACACCAATAGTTCACATCACCATATGATTAACACCCATAGTTCACATTGTCATGTGACCAACACCCAAATGGTTTACTAGAGTCAATAATCTAGTTCACATCGCTATGTGATTAACACCCAAAGAGTACTAAGGTGTGATCATGTTTTTCTTGTGAGAGAAGTTTAGTCTACGGGTCTGCCACATTCAGATCCGTATGTATTTTGCAAATTTCTATGTCTACAATGCTCTGCAGGGAGCTACTTTAGCTAATTGCTCCCACTATCAATATGTATCCAGATTGAGACTCTGGATCAGTGTCAAAACTTGCATCGACATAACCCTTTATGATGAACCTTTTGTCACCTCCATAATCGAGAAACATATCCTTATTCCACTAAGGATAATTTTGACCGGTGTTTATTGATCTACTCCTAGATTACTATTGTACTCCCTCAGTGTAGGGTATACAATAGATCTGGTATAAAACATGGCATACTTTATAGAACCTATGGCTGAGTCGTAGGGAATGACTTTCATTCTCTTTATATCTTCTGTTGTGGTAGGTTTTGGGTCTTACTCAATTTCACACCTTGTAACACAGGCAAGATCTCTTTTTTTGACTGTTCCATTTTGAACTACTTCAAAATCTTGCCAAGGTATGTACTCATAGAAAACATTTATCAAGCGTCTTGATCTATCTCTATAGATCTTGATGCTCAATATGTAAGTAGCTTCACCGAGGTCTTTATTTGAAAAACTCCTTTCAAATACTCCTTTATGCTTTCTAGAAAATTCTACATTATTTCCAATCAACAATATGTCATTCACATATATTTATCAGAAATGTTGTAGTTCTCCCACTCACTTTCTTGTAAATACAGGCTTCACCACAAGTCTGTATAAAACTATATGCTTTGATCAACTCATCAAAGCGTATATGCCAACTCTGAGATGCTTGCACCAGTCCATAGATGGATCGCTGGAGCTTGCACATTTTGTTAGCACCTTTAGGATCGACAAAACCTTATAGTTGCATCATATACAACTCTTCTTTAAGAAATCCATTAACGAATGTAGTTTTGACACCCATTTGCCAGATTGCATAAAATGTGGCAATTTGCTAACATGATTCGGATAGACTTAAGCATCACTACGAGTGAGAAAATCTTGTCGTAGTCAACACCTTGAACTTTGTCAAAACCTTTTTCGACAAGTCTAGCTTTGTAGATAGTAACACTACTATCAGCGTCCGTCTTCCTCTTGAAGATCCATTTATTTTCTATGGCTTGCCGATCATCGGGCAAGTCAACCAAAGTCCACACTTTGTTCTCATACATGGATCTCATCTCAGATTTCATGGTCTCAAGCCATTTTGCGGAATCTGGGCTCATTATCGCTTCCTCATAGTTCGTAGGTTCGTCATGGTCAATTAACAAGACCTCCATAACAGGATTACCGTACCACTCTGGTGCGGTTCTCACTTTGGTTGACCTACGAGGTTCGGTAGTAACTTGGTCTGAAGTTTACTACCGAGTCATTGGGGGTGGGCACGCGGCTTGCCTCTCTCTCTCGCCCCTAAAGCCCAATAAGGCCCATATACTTCCTCCCCCATATTCCCGTAACTTGTCGGTACTCCGAACAATACCCGAACCACTCGGAACCTTTTCGATGTCCGAATATAGTCGTCCAATATATCGATATTTACGTCTCGACCATTTTGAGACTCCTCGTCATGTCCCCGATCTCATCCAGGACTCCGAACTACCTTCAGTACATCAAAACACATAAGCTCATAATATAATCGTCATCGAACTTTAAGCGTGCGGACCATACGGGTTCGAGAACAATGTAGATATGACCGAGACACATCTCCGGTCAATAACCAATAGCGGAACCTGGATGCTCATATTGGCTCCTACATATTCTACGAAGATCTTTATCAGTTAATCCGCATAACAACATATGTTGTTCCATTTGTCATCGGTATGTTACTTGCCCGATATTCGATCGTCGATATCTCAATACCTAGTTCAATATCTTTACTGGCAAGTCTCTTTAATCGTTCCATAATACATCATCCTGCAACTAACTCATTAGTTGCAATGCTTGCAAGGCTTAAGTGATGTGTATTACCGAGTGGGCCCAGAGATACCTCTCCGACAATCGGAGTGACAAATCCTAATCTCGAAATACGCCAACCCAACAAGTACCTTCGGAGACACCTGTAGAGCACCTTTATAATCACCCAGTTATGTTGTGACATTTGGTAGAACACAAAGTGTTCCTCCGGTAAACGGGAGTTGCATAATCTCATAGTCATAGGAACATGTATAAGTCATGATGAAAGCAATAGCAACATACTAAACGATCAAGTGCTAAGCTAACGGAATGGGTCAAGTCAATCACATCATTCTCCTAATGACGTGATCCCGTTAATCAAATGAAAACTCATGTCTATGGTTAGGAAACTTAACCATCTTTGATTTAATGAGCTAGTCAAGTAGAGGCATACTAATGACACTATGTTTGTCTATGTATTCACACATGTATTATGTTTCCGGTTAATACAATTCTAGCATGAATAATAAACATTTATCATGAAATAAGGAAATAAATAATAACTTTATTATTGCCTCTAGGGCATATTTCTTTCAGTGTGTACTGTCCCCGTCGATCTAGATTCCAGCCGCTAATAAATACTACCTTGCTCATGTAGTCCCGCGTACATTCTCATCTACATCCTCCCCTTGCTCGTCCTCTTTCTCTCTCTCTCTCAAATCTCTGCCATGGCGCCGCCAGTCTGCCCACGCGCCGACGAGGAGTCGCCGCCCCCCGAGGACACTCACTTGATTAGCAGCGACGAGGACCCCTACGCGCCGCGTGACGAGGTTGTTCCGGACCCCCTAACTTTGGATTGGTTTTGGGGACAGTACAATCTTTTTCTGTGGAAGTCGCTGCCACCGGCTGAGAAAGCCAGGCAAGTGGTGTCAAGAAGGAGATGGCGAAGGAGGAAGCTTGGTACCAGGCGGCATGTGAAGCCCGTGATGCTGCCCGTGCCGAGGAGGTGTACGAAGACGAGTACTTCGCGAGGAAGGTCATAGGCGCTAGGCACCTCATCGCTGCGTGGAGGTGGGCCGATAAGCTCCAGCGTGCCACCGACGAGGAGCTCCGGTGGGCGCCCAATGAAATGGCAAGATGGGCCGCGCGCATTCGCCAGCAAGAGGCACATCGGTACGTCAAGCGATGCGAGGCGGAGGAGGCGGAGTACTGCCTCCGCACTAGGAAGACGCCGTGCACTAGGGAGCTGCTGGCGAGGGGCTGTCGGAATACGCCGTGCATTATTAGTTTTAGTGTTGTTCGTTTTCAATTTTATGCATTGTACCTAGTAGTTAAGTATCATCACGTATATGTGATGATATGATATATATATATATACATATATATATATTCTGTGATGAACTAATGAACATTTAATATATATATATATATATATATTATGAATTCCATTTTCTATCTATTTTTATATACTAATTTGAATCTAGCTGTTATCATCCACATATACAGAATGGAAAGCGTATATTCACACATTGAAACAGAACATATAAGAATGGAAAACAGAGTACACACATTGAAACAGAGCAATATTACGATTCTGTGAATACATAGCTATCACATCGAAACGACTTCTCAAAATAAAACGCGTCCATGAGACCATGACCAACAGCCCTTGCCTACGGTAGCTCTTGGCTCTGCCTGAACTGGTGAAGGCGTTCTTCCAAGCAGTCGACACGCTCGCGGTACATCTGGAGCACGATCTCGAGCTCCAAGTTGGCTATTCCATTGGAGATCACCAGCTTGAGGATGCGACGGCCATGTTCCTCTATTGTGCCTAAGTGGACACCTGGGCCAAGGAGGTGGTCGAGCCTACGGACCAGCACGTTGGCATCCAGCCGGCCGCGGAAAAGGCGAACGGCGGCACCCATGCGAATGGCGTGGCGGGCATTTGGTGCAAGTACAGCACTGAGGGCCTCTGCCCACTCCTCGCGAGGAATGGGGGTACTGATCGGACGTGTACCCAGCTGTGACGTCGTTCCGACAGCGGGCAAGCACCGATAGATCCGCTCTTGCTGTGCGGCGTGCCGCTCCTCTCGCTCTGCGGTGCTCCAACGGTCTCGCCGTGCGGCAAGCCACAACCTATCAGCGCGGACGTGCCTAGCTTGCTCTGCGGCGCGCCATTGATCATGCTGTATGGCGAACTGCAGCCTGTCAGTGCTGACATGCCTATCTTTATCCGCGGCGCTCAAGCGCCTTGCGCCAAAAGTCTGCTCAACCTTGGCGATGACGCGCATCACGACATCGTCCATCACGTTGCTGGGGAGCGCCTCGGCCTCGATGGGCTGTGGTGCCTGCTCGTTTTCCTCATCGACGAGGTTGATGGCAGAGGCGGCGGTTTGGTGGGTTGGCATACTTGGAAAAGGTGGATGTGCTACAGGCTGCACTTTTCGCCTCCGTGCATCGCGCACCGCCTATGCGGAATATCGCTGGGTGGTGGGGAACTGGTGAGGAAATGGCGGGAAATGGTGGTGTCTTCATAAAATGCCATCAACTAATGGAAACTTAGCATAGAAGGAACATCGAGCTAGCACAAGAAGGAGATGATGATCAAATGAACACGGATCACACTAGGGAACCGTTTCTGTTATTATGGGTATTCGCACACATTTCTGATTATGGACCTGTTATAAACATCTTGTTATATTGAACCGTTTCTGCTATCATGTCTCAACGCAAACAGCTCATCCGAGTGAACTGCATGATGTATATCACACACACCTTTGATCGGGCTGACCGTTTGTTTTGTGTTGCCTAATCACAAATAGTTCATTCGAGTGAACCGTATGTTGTAGATCGCACACACCTTCATCTTGCTGCCCGTTTCTTTTGTTCCTCCTCATCGCAAACAGTTAATCGAGCTGAACCATATGCCCTGCATCGCACATGCAGCTAAAATCTGAACCGTGTTTGATGCATCCTCCATCCCAAATATTTTGCACCTTTTTTGACGGTTTTTTACACCACCATTTTCAATTATGGCATCGCACAAAGTTTCATCGAAGGGCCTCTGATCGTAGTGTCGCGTTAGCAGCATCCTGTAGTAGTGTCATATGCATTAGGTTCAAACAACCAATGCATTATTCGATTCACATGTACATATGTTTAAGAATTACATAAGCCCCAAATAAAGAATGATGAACCAGGGTTCTATACTTGTACGATTACAGATGGTAAAGAAAGAGGCGACAGACATTTCGGTTGCTGAACAAGGTGAAGCGGAATGGCCCTATTGTGCTCTCCTGGATGCAGAAGGCATGCAGGACTCTAGTCCAACCCCTTGTGATGGTCGGCCGCCAATCATATAGTTTGAGAGGTAATCTTGCGTAAACTTCTTCAGGATCCACTACAAAAAAAAGATTCAGACATTGTCATCTAACACAACTCATTACGGGCAGTAAAAAGAAGGCTACAAGGTTCTTACTTACCATCCTGCAGTTCACTGTTGTCTTGCATAGAGTGTAAACAAATAGTTCGATTGACATATTTTGACCCATTTTAATAACAATCTTTATCAGTTTCCTCACTTGATGTTGGTTCATGAATATCTCATTGCCTCATACACAGAAAGGGTCGAAGTGTGGAACTTTGGCAATGATATATGTACCTAAAAGTAACAAGTTAATATTAGAAGCTAAACAACAGTTGAAAAATGATGTAGTACAACACTCCCTCCATCCCATTATATAAGATTTTATTACATGTATATCTAGACATCATCAGAACATTAAGGTAACACTCTTCCTTGTTGCTATGTAGCCTGGGATTGCATATTTAGTCATTCAGTACAATGCATGTTGCTATGTAGCCTCAGATATATTAAATATGGCCCTAGTTAACCTACTGATAATTGGGTTACAGATATATTCAGTGAAATGTCCGATTCGACGATTAATCCCTTATCAGCCCTAGGCTATATGGTACCAGCTACAGATATCCTGAAAGTGAGTACATATAAGCAATGCGATAAAACTAACCTCGATGGAAAACAACACTGTTCTCAATATTGTCCTGCATGAGTACATATAAAGGCATGTTAAGCACAACAGGCTAAACATCAACCAAATATATCCCAAGTAGACAACATAATCTACAGATGATAGCTTCAGTGTGCAGGCATAAGCACGCTAGTTAAGAAAAACAAGAAGTGGAAAGGCGTGTTAACTACATCAGGCATAACATTTAAAAACAAGAAAATAGCCATTCAAACTAGTATTGTGCATGTCTAAAGTACACCAGTTATTGATTAAAAACGAAAAGGCATCTTAACTGCAATATCCTTAACATCAACCAAATATCGTAATTCATAGTGGTATTGTTGAAACTGTTATTGATGAAATTGAACTGCACGACAAATAGTTGCACATATAGAGCATCACATTGTGAACAACTGAAATAAACAAGTCATAAGGCCATCTCTATCCGATCCTTAAAATGTTAAAGGACTAAAACCCTTAGTTGATATATATATATATATACTCCAGCAATTTTTGGCCTTTTCTAGTCGATCCCCTAAACTTAAGATTGTAACCTTCAATTTGATCAAGTTCAAAGCAGGTTCAACCGAAAGTAGCATGCATTCAAACATAAACATAGATAGTTTTGCATAACCGAATGTAAAACATAAATTTAAACTAAGCTAAACAACTTTCGGTCAAAGTAGAGGTCGAGCCAATCCTTCCTCGTCATGTACGGTGTGATGCGAGCTGGGTCCAGTCCGGTGCCGTCATCGGGGTCGTTGCGGAAGGCACTCCTCCACTCGTCGATGTCGATCTCCTCGTCCTCGGGGCCCACCTCGACGCCCTCCGTACCACCATCGGAGACGCCTTCGACCTCGACATCGGAGGACAACGCGATAACCTCGCCGCCCTCTCCGCCGCCGTCCTCGCCGCCTTCGACCTCGTCATCGGAGGAGAGCGCGATAACCACGCCACCCTACGCACCGGCAATGATCGCCCACTCCACTTCCATGAGCTCCGGGTGCTGCTGGCGGAGCTATTGCATGTAGGCCTCGTCGGCGGCCTCGGCCTCGAGGCGCTCCCATGCCTCGTGGTCCTCCCAAGCCATGGCCGAGCTCACCACCCCTGGCTCTGGCGGAACGAGGCCGACCGAACGTGTGCCTAAGGGGAAATTGAGCCTAGCTGCTGCGCCGTGGTAGCGGACCTGCTAGCGGTCGTACTCCATGGCCGCGAGCTCGGCCGTGTGAAAGCTACAGAGCAACCGGTGGGTGTGGGTCTCCCGATCTGTAATCTCGGTAACCCACGTCCCCGACCGCTACTGCCGGATCCCGAGGTAGGACCTCGTTGGCTGCCGGGTCTGAGGGAGGACGGGAAAGTCGTCGAACCGGTGTAGGGGCGCGGCGGCGGGCGGATCGATCCTGCGGAGGACGACGGGGACACCTCGGCGGCCTCCTCGCCGGCGTCGGGCGAAAAGGCCGCGATAAACCTCCTTTTGGCCATTGGCCCCTCGATCTCCCCGGCACATATGCAAAGGTTGAGGATGGAGGCGTCGGCGATGGCGGCGACCTACCAATACTTTCGGGGGTGGTGTGTATCTGTGTGACCATAAGTTTTGGGAAGTGTGTGGTGTGTGTGAGGGGGGAGCAAGGTTGTGTTTGAGGAAATACCGCGGCAACTAAAAATTTTACTAGATGGGAGTAACAAGCTGGGGCTACTGAAAATTTGGATCTAGGGTGAGAAGATATTTTTGAGATTGCGAGGGATGCAGAGGCGGGAGTAAAATGTCGGGGCTACTGAAAATTTGAATCAAGGGACTGAAGCATAGCGGGAGTATCAGACATCGCACACGGTCCGCACATACTAATAGTGTGCTATTAAACATGAAAACCTTCCAGGATGTAGATATTTTCAGGATTAGAAGGCAGTAATATTGTGGACTGTAGCCGACGCACCTTCTTGCGTAAGCCATGGGCGTACTAGACAACGATGGTGCTCTAGGATATTTTGCATTACATCTCACACGGTTGGTGATAATAAACTATGTGGCATCTACTTCATTTTCCATCTTGATTTGAATTACATAATGGGGTCACAGCGGCAATGGACGGTGTTTAAATTGCTAGACCTTTTATCTGCGTATGTCCATGGGTTTATGCTTATGTCCCACGCAAGAAATTGGGATGAATTTCGAACACCACATCACCTATGAGGACGAAATGACATATGTTTCCTCTTGCTGCTTTCAAAATTTTTCTAGTGTCAACATAGAACAACAGGAGTGGCGTGTTAAGTTTTGGAGTGTTTCGTGGTTCGTTTGGACATTTTTATACATTAACTGAGTTTTCTAGGCATTTTATGTGCATAATTCAAATTTGAAATACATGCACATGCTCAAGTGCATATAAATTGGTAAAAATCAAATATGTGTCCTTGGGTGCATGCTTAGGTCCCATCCAAGAAATGGGAATGAATTTCAAACACCAGGGCACTGTTGATTGCCGGCAAAACATTGAGATACCTGGTTTTAAATTCAAGTAAATCCAAAACTCGTCTGAAATTCATGAAACTTGGCATGGTATCATGGAGCGGCATCAACATGTCATGGTAAATTTTTTGTGCCATTTGGGGCAGGTTTGGGTATAAGCTTCTCACAAACCAAACCTTCTCACATCAAACATGGTGGTTTTGATAGGGAACATGCCACCTTTGGGGACGAAACGATATCCGTTGCCTCTTATTGCTTTCAAAAAATTTCTAGTGTCAACATAGAACAACAGGAGTGTTTTGTTAAGTTTTGGAATGTTTCGGGGTTGGTTTGGACATTTTTATACATTAACTGGATTTCCTAGGTATTTTATGTGCATAATTCAAATTTTAAATACATGCACATGCTCCAGTGCATACAAATTGGTTGAAAAATCAAATATGTGTCCTTATGTGCATGCTTAGGTCACATCCAAGAAATGTGAATGAATTTCAAACACCAGGGTAGTGTTGATTGTCGGCAAAACGTTGAGATACCTGGTTTTTAAATTCTAGTAAATCAAAAACTCGTCTGAAATTCATGAAACTTGGCATGGTATCATGGAGCGGCATCAACATGCCACGATAAAAAAATTTGTCCCATTCGGGGGAGGTTTGGATATAAGCTTCTCACAAACCAAAGCTTCTAACAACAAGCATGGTGGTTTCGGTAGGGAACGTGCCACCTTTGGGGACGAAACGATATCCGTTGCCTCTTATTGTTTCCTTTAAAAAAATTCTAGGGTCAACATCAAACAACAGGAGTGTTGTGTTAACTTTTGAAATTTTTCGAGGTTCATTTGGACATTATTATACATTAACTGGGTTTTCTAGGCATTTTATGTGCATAATTCAAATTTGAAATACATGTACATGCTCCAGTACATGTAAATTGGTTGAAAAATGAAATATGTGTCCCTGGGTGCATGCTTAGGTCCCATCCAAGAAATGGGAGTGAATTTCAAACACCAGGGCACTGTTGATTGCCGGCAACACGTCGAGATACCTGATGTTTAAGTCCTCGTAAATCCAAAACTCATTTGAAATTCATGAAACTTGGTATGGTATCATGGAGCGGCATCAACATGTCATGGTAAAAATTTTGTCCCATTTTGGGGAAGGTTTGGATATAAGCTTCTCACAAACCAGAGCTTCTCACAACAAGCCTGGTGGTTTCGGTAGGGAATGTGCCACCTTTGGGGACAAAATGATATCTGTTGCCTCTTATTGCTTTCGAAAAATTTCTAGTGTCAACAGCAAACAACAAGAGTGTTGTGTCAAGTTTTGGAATTTTTCGGGGTTCCTTCGGACATTTTTATACATAAACTGGGTTTTCTAGGCATTTTATGAGCATAATTAAAATTTGAAATACGTGCACAAGCTCCAATGCATATAAATTGGTTGAAAAATCAAATGTGTGTCCTCGGGTGCCTGATTAGGTCCCATCCAAGAAATGGAAATGAATTTCAAACACCAGGGCATCGTTGATTGTCGGCAAAACGTTGAGATACCTGATTTTAAAATCCTGGTAAATCCAAAACTCATCTGAAATTCATGAAACTTGGCATGGAGGGAATCAACATGTCGTGGTAAAATTTTTATCCCATTTGGCGGAGGTTTGGGTATAAGCTTCTCACAAACCAGACCTTCTCACAACAAGCCTGGTGGTTTCAGTAGGGAACGTGCCACCTTTGGGGACGAAATGATATCCGGTGCTTCTTATTGGTTTCGAAAAAAATTCTACTATCAACATAGAACAACAGGAGTGTTGTGTTAAGTTTTGGAATTTTTCGGGGTTCGTTTGTACATGTTTGTACATTAACTGGGTTTTCTAGGCATTTCATGCACATAATTCAAATTGGAAATACATGCACATGCTCTAGTGCATATAAATTGGTTGAAAAATCAAATATGTGTCCTTGGGTGCATGCTTAGGTCCCATTCAAGAAATGGGAATGAATTTCAAAACCAGGGCACTGTTGATTGTAGGCAAAACATTTAGATACCTTGTTTTTAAATTCTAGTAAATTTAAAACTCGTCTGAAATTCATGAAACTTGGCAAGATATCATGGAGCGGCATCAAGATGTCATGGTAAAAATTTTCTCCCATTTAGGGCAGGTTTGGGTATAAGCTTCTCACAAACCAAAGCTTCTCACAACAAACCTGGTGGTTTCGATAGGGAACGTGCCACCTTTGGGGACCAAATGATATCCGTTGCCTGTTATTGCTTTCAAAAAATTTGTAGTGTCAACATAGAACAACAGGAGTGTTCTGTTAAGTTTTGGAATTTTTGGGGTTCGTTTGGACATTTTTATACATTAACTGGGTTTTCTAGGTATTTTATGTGCATAATTCAAATTTTAAATACATGCACATGCTCCAGTGCATACAAATTGGTTCAAAAATCAAATATGTGTCCTTATGTGCATGCTTAGGTCCCATCCAAGAAATGGGAATGAATTTCAAACACCAGGGCACTGTTGATTGTCGGCAAAACGTTGAAATACCTGGTTTTTAAATTATAGTAAATCAAAAACTCGTCTGAAATTCATGAAACTTGGCATGGTATCATGGAGCGGCATCAACATGCCACGGTAAAAATTTTTGTCCCCTTCGGGGAGGTTTGGGTATAAGCTTCTCACAAACCAGAGCTTCTAACAACAAGCATGGTGGTTTCGGTAGGGAACGTGCCACCTTTGGTGACGAAACGATATCCGTTGCCTCTTATTGTTTCCTTTAAAAAAATCTAGGGTCGACATCAAACAACAGGAGTGTTGTGTTAAGTTTTGAAATTTTTCGGGGTTCGTTTGGACATTATTATACATTAACTGGATTTTCTAGGCATTTTATGTGCATAATTCAAATTTGAAATACATGTACGTGCTCCAGTGCATATAAATTGGTTGAAAAATCAAATATGTGTCCTTGGGTGCATGCTAAGGTCCCATCCAAGAAATGGGAATGAATTTCAAACACCAGGGCACTGTTGATTGCCGGAAAAACATTGAGATACCTGATTTTTAAGTACTTGTAAATCCAAAACTCATTTGAAATTCATGAAACTTGGTGTGGTATCGTGGAGCGGCATCAACATGTCGTGGTAAAACTTTTGTCCCATTTTGGGGCAGGTTTGGTTATAAGCTTCTCACAAATGAGAGCTTCTCACAACAAGCCTGGTGGTTTCGGTAGGAAATGTGTCGCCTTTGGCGACGAAACGATATCTGTTGCCTCCTATTGCTTTCGAAAAATTTCTAGTGTCAACATCGAACAACAAGAGTGTGGTGTTAAGTTTTGGAATTTTTTGGGGTTTGTTCGGACATTTTTATACATCAACTGTGTTTTCTAGGCATTTTATGAGCGTAATTCAAATTTGAAATACGTGCACATGCTCCAGTGCATATAAATTGGTTGAAAAATCAAATATGTGTCCTTGGGTGCATGATTAGGTCCTATCCAAGAAATGGAAATGAATTTCAAACACCAGGGCACTGTTGATTGCCGGCAAAATGTTGAGATACCTTATTTTTAAATCCTGGTAAATCCAAAACTCATCTGAAATTCATGAAACTTTTCATGGTATCATGGAGCGCATCAACATGTCGTTGTAAAAAATTTATCCCATTTGGGGGAGGTTTGGCTATAAGCTTCTCACAAACCAGACCTTCTCACAACAAGCCTGGTGGTTTCGGTAGGGAACGTGCCACCTTTGGGGACGAAACTATATCCCTTGCTTCTTATTGCTTTCGAAAAAATTCTACTGTCAACATAGAACAACAGGAGTGTTGTGTTAAGTTTTGGAATTTGTCAGGGTTCGTTTGTACATGTTTGTACATTAACTGGGTTTTCTAGGCATTTCATGTGCATAATTCGTATTTGAAATACATGCACATGCTCTAGTGCATATAAATTGGTTGAAAAATCAAATATATGTCCTTGGGTGCATGCCTAGGTCCCATTCAAGAAATGGGAATGAATTTCAAACACCAGGGCATTGTTGATTGCGGGCAAAACATTGAGATACCTTGTTTTTAAATTCTAGTAAATTCAAGACTCGTCTGAAATTCATGAAACTTGGCATGGTATCATGGAGCGGCATAAAGATGTCATGGTAAAATGTTTGTCCCATTTGGGGCAGGTTGGGGTATAAGCTTCTCACAAACCAAAGCTTTTCACAACAAACCTGGTGGTTTCGATAGTCCCATTTGGGGGAGGTTTGGGTATAAGCTTCTCACAAACCAGAGCTTCGCACAACATGCCTGGTGGTTTCGGTAGGGAATGTGCCTCCTTTGGGGATGAAACGATATTCATTGCCTCTTATTGCTTTCAAAAAATTTCTATTGTCAACAGGAGTGTTTTGTTAAGTTTTGAGGTTTTTCGGTGTTTGTTTGGACATTTTTATACATTAACTCGGTTTTCTAGGAATTTTATGTGCATAATCCAAATTTGAAATACATGCACGTGCTCTAGTGCATATAAATTGGTTGAAAAATCAAATATGAGTACTTGGGTGCATGCTTAGGTCCCATCCAATAA
This sequence comes from Triticum dicoccoides, assembly GCF_002162155.2. Classification (NCBI taxonomy): domain Eukaryota; kingdom Viridiplantae; phylum Streptophyta; class Magnoliopsida; order Poales; family Poaceae; genus Triticum; species Triticum dicoccoides. The sequence continues at coordinate 190,007,013 of NC_041388.1, forward strand.
ATGGGATGAATTTCAAACACCAGGGCACTATTGATTGCCAGCAAAATGTTGAGATACCTGGTAAATCGAAAACTCATCTGAAATTCATGAAACTTGGCATGGTATCATGGAGCGACATCAACATGTCGTGGTAAATTTTTTGTCACATTTGGTGCAGGTTTGGGTCTAAGCTTCTCACAAACCAGAGCTTCTCACAACAAGCCTGGTGGTTTCGGTAGGGAACGTGCCACCTATGGGGACGAAATGATATCCGTTGCCTCTTATTATTTCCTTTAAAAAATTTCTAGTGTCAACAACAAACAACAGGAGTGTTGTGTTAAGTTTTCGAATTTTTAGGGGTTCGTTTGGACATTTTTATACATTAACTGTGTTTTTCTAGGCATTTTATGTGCATAATTCAAATTTGAAATACATGCACATGCTCCAGGGCACATAAATTGGTTGAGAAATCAAATATGTGTCCTTGGGTGCATGCTTAGGTGCCATCGAAGAAATGGGAATGAATTTCAAACACCAGGGCACTGTTGATTGTCGGCAAAACATTGAGATACCAGGTTTTTAGATTCTAGTAAATCCAAAACTCGTCTGAAATTCATGAAACTTGGCATCCTATCATGGAGGGCATCAACATGCCGTGGTAAAAAGTTTGTCCCATTTGGGGGAGGTTTGTGTATAAGCTTCTCACAAACCAGAGCTTCTCACAACAAGCTTGGTGGTTTCGATAGGGAACGTGCCACCTTTGGGGAGGGAACGATATCCGTTGTTTCTTATGACTTTCGAAAATTTATAGTGTCAACATAGAACAGGAGGGTTGTGTTATGTTTTGGAATTTTCCGGGGTTCGTTTGTACATTTTTGTACATTAACTGGGTTTTCTAGGCATTTCATGTGCATAATTCAAATTTGAAATACATGCACATGCTCTAGTGCATGTAAATTGGTTGAAAAATCAAATATGTGTCCTTCGGTGCATGCTTATGTATCATTGAAAAAATGGGAATGAATTTCAAATACCAGGGCACTGTTGATTGCCGGCAAAACATTGAGATACCTTGTTTTTAAATTCTAGTAAATCCAAAACTCGTCTGAAATTCATGAAACTTGGCATGGTATCATGGAGCGTCATCAACATGTCATGGTAAAATTTGTGTCCCATTTGGGGCAGGTTTGGGTATAAGCTTCTCACAAACTAGAGCTTCTCACAACAAACCTAGTGGTTTCAATAGGGAACTGCCACCTTCAGGGATGAAACGATATCCATTGCTTCTTATTGCTTTCAAAAAAATTCTAGTGTCAACATAGAACAACAGGAGTGTTCTGATAAGTTTTCGAATTTTTTGGGGTTCGTTTTGACATTTTTATACATTAACTGGGTTTTCTAGGCATTTTATGAGCATAATTCAACTTTGAAATACATGCACATGCTCTAGTGCATATAAATTGGTTGAAAAATCAAATATGTGTCCTTATGTGCATGCTTAGGTCCCATCCAAGAAATGGGAATGAATTTCAAACACCAGGGCACTGTTGATTATCAGCAAAGCATTGAGATTCTTGGTTTTTAAATTCTAGTAAATCCAAAACTCGTTTGAAATTCATGAAACTTGGCATGGTATCATGGAGCGACATCAACATGTCATGGTAAAAGTTTTGTCCCATTTGGGGGAGGTTTGGGTATAATCTTCTCACAAACCAGAGCTTCTCACAACAAGCATGGTGGTTTCGGTAGGGAACGTGCCATCTTTGGGGACGAAACGATATCCGTTGCCTCTTATTGATTTCAAAAAATTTCTAGTGTCAACATAGAACAACAGGAGTGTTATGTAAAGTTTTGGAATTTTTCGGGGTTTGTTTGGATATTTTTATACATTAACTGGATTTTCTAGGCATTTTTTGTGCGTACTTCAATTTTGAAATACATGCACATGCTCCAGTGCATATAAATTAATTGGAAAATAAATATGTGTCCTTGGTGCATGCTTAGGTCCCATCCTAGAAATGGGAATGAATTTCAAACACCAGGGCAGTGTTAATTTCTGGCAAACATTGAGATACCGGGTTTTTAAATTATAGTAAATCCAAAACTCGTCTGAAATTCATGAAACTTTGCATGGTATGACAGAGCGGCATCAACATGCCATGGTCAAAATTTTGTCCCATTTGGGGTAGGTTGGGGATTAAGATTCTCACAAACCAGATCTTCGCACAACATGCCTGGTGGTTTCGGTAGGGAATGTGCCACATTTGGGGATGAAACGATATTCCTTGCCTCTTATTGGTTTCAAAAAATTTCTATTGTCAACATAGAACAACAGGAGTGTTGTGTTAAGTTTTGAGGTTTTTCGGGGTTCATTTGGACATTTTTATATATTAACTGGATTTTCTAGGCATTTTATGAGCATAATCCAAATTTGAAATACATGCATGTGCTCTAGTGCATATAAATTGGTTGAAAAATCAAATATGTGTCCTTGGGTGCATGCTTAGGTCCCATCTAAGAAATCAGAATGAATTTCAAACACCAGGACACTGTTGATTGCGGCAAAACCTTGAGATATCTAATTTTTAAATCCGGGTAAATCCAAAACTCATCTGAAATTCATGAAACTTGGCATGGTATCTGGAGCGACATGAACATGTCGTGATTGAATTTTTGCCCCATTTGGGGTAGGTTTGGGTATAAGCTTCTCAAAACAAGCCTGGTGGTTTCGGTAGGGAACGTGCCACCTTTGGGGACGAAACGATATCCGTTGCCTTTAATTGTTTCCCTTAAAAAGTTTCTAGATTCAACATCAAACAACAGGAGTGTTGTGTTAAGTTTTGAAATTTTTCGGGGTTCGTCTGGACATTTTTATACATTAACTATGTTTTCTAGGCATTTTATTTGCATAATTCAAATTTGGAATACATGCACATGCTCCAGTGCATATAAATTGGTTGAAAAATCAAATATATGTCCTTTGGTGCATGCTTAGGTGCCATCGAAGAAATGGGAATGCATTTCAAACACCAGGGCACTGTTGATTGTCGGCAAAACGTTGAGATACCAGATTTTTAAATTCTAGTATATCCAAAACTCGTCGGAAATTCAAGAAACTTGGCATGGTATCATGGAGGGCGTCAACATGCCGTGGTAAAAAATTTGTCCCATTTGGGGGAGGTTTGTGTATAAGCTTCTCACACACCAGAGGTTCTCACAACAAGCCTAGTGGTTTCGGTAGGGAACGTGCCACCTTTGCGGAGGAAACGAAATCCGTTGCTTCTTATGACTTTCGAAAAATTTCTATTGTCAACATAGAACAACAGGAGTGTTGTGTTAAGTTTTGGAATTTTCCGGAGTTCGTTTGTACATTTTTGTACATTAACTTGGTTTTCTAGGCATTTCATGTGCATAATTCAAATTTGAAATACATGAACATTCTCTAGTGCATATAAATTGGTTGAAAAATAAAATATGTGTCCTTGGGTGCATGCTTAGGTCCCATTCAAGAAATCAGAATGAATTTCAAACACCAGGGCACTGTTGATTGCCGGCAAAACATTGAGATACCTTGTTTTTAAATTATAGTAAATCCAAAACTCATCTAAAATTCATGAAACTTGGCATGGTATTATGGAGCGGCATCAACATGTCATGGTAAAAATTTTGTCCCATTTGGGGCAGGTTTGGGTATAAGCTTCTCACAAACCAAAGCTTCTTACGACAACCTGGTGGTTTGGATCGGGACCGTGCCACCTTGGGGGATGAAACGATATCCGTTGCCTCTTATTGCTTTCAAAAAAATTCTAGTGTCAACATAGAACAACAGGAGTGTTCTGTTAAGTTTTGGATTTTTTCGGGGTTCGTTTGGACATTTTTATACATTAACTTGGTTTTCTAGGCATTTTATGAGCATAATTCAAATTTGAAATACGTGCACATGCTCCAGTGCATATAAATTGGTTGAAAAATCAAATATATGTCCTTGGGTGCATGCTTAGGTCCCATCCAAGAAATTTGAATGAATTTGAAACACCAGGGCACTGTTGATTGCCGGCAAAATGTTGAGATACCTTGAATTTTTAATCCTGGGAAATCCAAAACTCATCTGAAATTCATGAAACTTGGCATGGTATCATGGAGCGGCATCAACATGTCATGGTAAAAATTTTGTCCCATTTGAGGTAGGTTTGGGTATAAGCTTCTCACAAACCAGAGCTTCTCACAACAAGCCTAGTGGTTTTGGTAGGGAACGTGCCACCTTTGGGGACGAAACGATATCCGTTGCCTCTTATTGCTTTCAAAAAATTTCTAGTGCCAACATCGAACAACAGGAGTGTTGTGTGAAGTTTTGGAATTTTTCGGGGTTCGTTTGGACATTTTTATACATTAACTGGGTTCTCTAGGCATTTTATGTGCATAATTCAAATTTGAAATACATGCACATGCTCCAGTGCATATAAATTGGTTCAAAAATCAAATATGTGTCCGTGGGTGCATGCTTAGGTGCCATCCAAGAAATGGGAATGAATTTCAAACACCAGGGCACTCTTGATTGCTGGGAAAACGTTGAGATACCAGGTTTTTAAATTCTAGTAAATCCAAAACTCGTCTGAAATTCATGAAACTTGGCATGGTATCATGGAGGGCATCAACATGCCGTGGTAAAAATGTTGTCCCATTTGGGGGAGGTTTGGGTATAAGCGTCTCACAAACCAGACCTTCTCACAACAAGCTAGGTGGTTTCGGTAGGGAACGTGCAACCTTTAGGGACGAAACGATATCTGTTGCTTCTTATTGCTTTTGAAGAATTTCTGGTGTCAACATAGAACAACAGGAGTGTTGTGTCAAGTTTTGGATTTTTTCGGTGTTCGTTTGTACATTTTTGTACATTAACTGGGTTTTCTAGGCCATTCATGTGCATAATTCAAATTTGAAATACATGCACATGCTCTAGAGCATATAAATGGTTGAAAATGTAATATGTGTCCTTGGGTGCATGCTCAGGTCCAATTCAAGAAATGGTCATGAATTTCAAACACCAGGGCACTGTTGATTGCCGGCAAAACATTGAGATTCCTTGTTTTTAAATACTACTAAATCCAAAATTCGTCTAAAATTCTTGAAACTTGGCATGGTATCATGGAGCGGCATCAACATGTCATGGTAAAAAATTTGTCCCATTTGGGGCAGGTTTGGGTATAAGCTTCTCACCAACCGGAGCTTCTCACAACATGCTTGATGGTTTCGGTAGGGAATGTCCCACCTTTGGGGATGAAACGATATCTATTGCCTCTTATTGCTTTCAAAAAATTTCTAGTGTCAACATTGAACAACAGGAATGTTGTGTTAAGTTTTCAATTTTTTTGGGGTTCGTTTGGACATTTTTATACATTAACTGGGTTTTCTAGGAATTTTATGTGCATAATTCAAATTTTAAATACATGCACATGCTCGAGTGCATATAAATTGGTTGAAAAATCAAATATGTGACCTTGTGTGCATGCTTTGGTCCCATCCAAGAAATGGGAATGAATTTCAAACACCAGGGCACTGTTGATTGTCGGCAAAACATTTAGATACATGGTTTTAAATTCTAGTAAATCCAAAACTCGTCTGAAACTCATGAAACTTGGCATGGTATCATGGAGCGTCATCAACATGTCGTGGTAAAAATTTTGTCCCACTTGGGGGATGTTTGGGTATAAGCTCAAACCAGAGCTTCTCAAAATAAGCCTGGTGGTTTCGGTAGGGAACTTGCAACATTTGGGGACAGAACAATATCCGTTGCCTCTTATTGCTTTCAAAACACTTCTAGTGTGAACATTGAACAACAGGAGTGTTGTGTTAAGTTTTGGAATTTTTTGGGATTCATTTGGACATTTTAATACATTAACTGGGTTTTCTAGGCATTTTTTGTTCATAATTAAAATTTGAAATACATGCGCAGGCTCTAGTGCATATAAATTGGTTGCAAAATCAAATATGTGTTCTTGGGTGCATGCTTAGGTCCCATCCAAGCAGTGGGAATGAATTTTAGATACTAGGGCATTGTTGATTGCCGGCAAAATGTTGAGATACCTGGTTTTTAAATTCTAGTAAATCCAAAACTCATCTGAGATTCATGAAACTTGGCATGGTATCATGGAGCGGCATCAACATGTTGTGGTAAAAAAATTGTCCCATTTGGGGGAGGTTTGGGTATAAGCTTCTCACAAACCAGCGGTTCATACAATAAGCTTAGTGGTTTCGCTAGGGAACGTGCCACCTTTGTGGAAGAAACGAAATCTGTTGCCTCTTATTGCTTTCAAAACATTTTGGCAACATAGAACAACAGGAGTGTTGTGTTAAGTTTTGGATTTTTTCGGGATTCATTTGTACATTTTGTACATTAACTGGATTTTCTAGGCCTTTCATGTGCATAATTCAAATTTGAAATACATGAACATGCTCGAGTGCATATAAATTGGTTGAAAAATTAAATACGTGTCCTTGGGTGCTTTCTGAGGTCCCATTGAAGAAATGGGGAGGAATTTCAAACACCAGGGCACCGTTGATTACCGGCGAAACATTGAGATACCTTGTTTTTAAATTCTAGTAAATCAAAAACTCGTTTGAAATTAATGGAACTTGGCATGGTATCATCGAGCGGCATCAACATGTCATGGTAAATTATTTGTCCCATTTGGGGCAGGTTCGGGTATAAGCTTCTCACAAAACAAAGCTTCTGACAACAAGCCAAGTGGTTTCGGTAGGGAACGTGCCATGTATGGGGACGAAGCAATATCTATTGCCTATTATTGCTTTCAAAAAATTTCTAGTGTCAGCATTGAACAACAGGAGTGTTGTGTTAAGTTTTCAAATTTTGGGGGGTTCGTTTGGACATTTTTATACATTAACTGGGGTTTCTAGGCATTTTATGTGCATAATTCAAATTTTAAATTCATGCACATGCTCGAGTATATATAAATTGGTTGAAAAGTCAAATATTTGACCTTGTGTGCATGCTTAGATCCCATCCAAGAAATGGGAATGAATTTCAAACACCAGGGCACTATCGATTATCGACAAAACATTTAGATACCTGGTTTTAAATTTTAGTAAATCCAAAACTCGTCTGAAACTCATGAAACTTGGCATGGTATCATGGAGCGGCATCAACAAGTCGTGGCAAAATTTTTGTCCCACTTGGGGGATGTTTGGGTTTAAGCTCAAACCAGAGCTTCTCACAACAAGCCTGGTGGTTTCGGTAGGGAACTTGCCACATTTGGGGACGGAACAATATCCGTTGCCTCTTATTGCTTTCAAAACACTTCTAGTGTCAACATTGAACAACAGGAGTGTTGTGTTAAGTTTTGGAATTTTTCGGGGTTCATTTGGACATTTTTATACATTAATTGGGTTTTCTAGGCATTTTTTGTTCATAATTAAAATTTGAAATACATGCACATGCTCTAGTGCATATAAATAGGTTGCAAAATCAAATATGTGTTCTTGGGTGCATGCTTAGGTCCCATCCAAGCAATGGGAATGAATTTCAAACACTAGGGCATTGTTGATTGCCGGCAAAATGTTGAGATACCTGGTTTTTAAATTCTAGTAAATCCAAAACTCATCTGAAATTCATGAAACTTGGCATGGTATCATGGAGCGGCATCAGCATGCTGTGGTAAAAAAATTGTCCCATTTGGGGGAGGTTTGGGTATAAGCTTCTCACAAACGAGCGGTTCATACAATAAGCTTAGTGGTTTCGCTAGGGAACGTGCCACCTTTGTGGAAGAAACGATATTTGTTGCCTCTTATTGCTTTCAAAACATTTCTATTGTCAACATAGAACAACAGGAGTGTTGTGTTAACTTTTGGATTTTTTAGGGATTCGTTTGTACATTTTTGTACATTAACTGGGTTTTCTAGGCCTTTCATGTCCATAATACATATTTGAAATACATGCACATGCTCGAGTGCATATAAATTGGCTGAAAAATTAAATACGTGTCCATGGGTACTTTCTTAGGTCCCATTGAAGAAATGGGGAGGAATTTCAAACACTAGGGCATCATAGATTACCGGCAAAACATTGAGATACCTTGTTTTTAAATTCTAGTAAATCAAAAACTCGTTTGAAATTAATGGAACTTGGCGTGGTATCATGGAGCGGCATCAACATGTCATGGTAAATTTTTTGTCCCATCTGGGGCAGGTTCGGGTATAAGCTTCTCACAAAACAAAGCTTCTGACTACAATCCTGGTGGTTTCGGTAGGGAACGTGCCATGTATGGGGACGAAACAATATCTATTGCCTCTTATTGCTTTCAAAAAATTTCTAGTGTCAGCATTTAACAATAGGAGTGTTGTGTTAAGTTTTCAAATTTTTGGGAGTTCGTTTGGACATTTTTATACATTAACTGGGTTTTCTAGGCATTTTATGTGCATAATTCAAAATTTAAATACATGCACATGCTCGAGTGTTTATAAATTGGTTGAAAAATCAAATATTTGACCTTGTGTGCATGCTTAGGTCCCATCCAAGAAATGGGAATGAATTTCAAACACCAGGGCACTATTGATTATTGGCAAAACATTTAGATACCTGATTTTAAATTCTAGTAAATCCAAAACTCATCTGAAACTCATGAAACTTGGCATGGTATCATGGAGCGGCATCAACAAGTCGTGGTAAAAATTTTGTCCCACTTGGGGGATGTTTGGGTATAAGCTCAAACCAGAGCTTCTCACAACAAGCCTGGTGGTTTCGGTAGGGAACTTGCCACATTTGGGGACGGAACAATATCCGTTGCCTCTTATTGCTTTCAAAACACTTCTAGTGTCAACATTGAACAACAGGAGTGTTGTGTTAAGTTTTGGAATTTTTCGGGGTTCATTTGGACATTTTTATACATTAATTGGGTTTTCTAGGCATTTTTTGTTCATAATTAAAATTTGAAATACATGCACATGCTCTAGTGCATATAAATAGGTTGCAAAATCAAATATGTGTTCTTGGGTGCATGCTTAGGTCCCATCCAAGCAATGGGAATGAATTTCAAACACTAGGGCATTGTTGATTGCCGGCAAAATGTTGAGATACCTGGTTTTTAAATTATAGTAAATCCAAAACTCATCTGAAATTCATGAAACTTGGCATGGTATCATGGAGCGGCATCAACATGATGTGGTAAAAAAATTGTCCCATTTGGGGGAGGTTTGGGTATAAGCTTCTCACAAACCAGCGGTTCATACAATAAGCTTAGTGGTTTCGCTAGGGAACGTGCCCCCTTTGTGGAAGAAACGATATCTGTTGCCTCTTATTGCTTTCAAAACATTTCTATTGTCAACATAGAACAACAGGAGTGTTGTGTTAAGTTTTGGATTTTTTAGGGATTTGTTTGTACATTAACTGGGTTTTCTAGGCCTTTCATGTGCATAATTCAAATTTTAAATACATGCACATGCTCGAGTGCATACAAATTGGTTGGAAAATTAAATACGTGTCCATGGGTGCTTTCTTAGGTCCCATTGAAGAAATGGGGAGGAATTTCAAACACTAGGGCATCATTGATTACCGGCAAAACATTGAGATACCTTGTTTTTAAATTCTAGTAAATCAAAAACTCGTTTGAAATTAATGGAACTTGGCATGTTATCATGGAGCGGCATCAACATGTCATGGTAAATTTTTTGTCCCATTTGGGGCAGGTTCGGGTATAAGCTTCTCACAAAACAAAGCTTCTGACTACAAGCCTGGTGGTTCCGGTAGGGAACGTGCCATGTATGGGGACGAAACAATATCTATTGCCTCTTATTGCTTTCAAAAAATTTCTAGTGTCAGCATTGAACAATAGGAGTGTTGTGTTAAGTTTTCAAATTTTGGGGGGTTTGTTTGGACATTTTTATACATTAACTGGGTTTTCTAGGCATTTTATGTGCATAATTCAAATTTTAAATACATGCACATGCTCGAGTGTATATAAATTGGTTGAAAAATCAAATATTTAACCTTGTGTGCATGCTTAGGTCCCATCCAAGAAATGGGAATGAATTTCAAACACCAGGGCACTATTGATTGTTGGCAAAACATTTAGATACCTGATTTTAAATTCTAGTAAATCCAAAACTCATCTGAAACTCATGAAACTTGGCATGGTATCATGGAGCGGCATCAACAAGTCGTGGTAAAAATTTTGTCCCACTTGGGGGATGTTTGGGTATAAGCTCAAAACAGAGCTTCTCACAACAAGCCTGGTGGTTTCGGTAGGGAACTTGCCACATTTGGGGACGGAACAATATCCGTTGCCTCTTATTGCTTTCAAAACACTTCTAGTGTCAACATTGAACAACAGGAGTGTTGTGTTAAGTTTTGGAATCTTTCGGGGTTCATTTGGACATTTTTATACATTAACTGGGTTTTCTAGGCATTTTTTGTTCATAATTAAAATTTGAAATACATGCACATGCGCTAGTGCATATAAATAGGTTGCAAAATCAAATATGTGTTCTTGGGTGTATGCTTAGGTCCCATCCAAGCAATGGGAATGAATTTCAAACACTAGGGCATTGTTGATTGCCAGTAAAATGTTGAGATACCTGGTTTTTAAATTCTAGTAAATCCAAAACTCATCTGAAATTCATGAAACTTGGCATGGTATCATGGAGTGGCATTAACATGCTGTGGTAAAAAAATTGTCCCATTTGGGGGAGGTTTGGGTATAAGCTTCTCCCAAACCAGCGGTTCATCCAATAAGCTTAGTGGTTTCGCTAGGGAACGTGCCACCTTTGTGGAAGAAACCATATCTGTTGCCTCTTATTGCTTTCAAAACATTTCTAGTGTCAACATAGAACAACAGGAGTGTTGTGTTAAGTTTTAGATTTTTTCGGGATTTGTTTGTACATTTTTGTACATTAACTGGGTTTTCTAGGCCTTTCATGTGCATAATTCAAATTTGAAATACATGAACATGCTCGAGTGCATATAAATTGGTTGAAAAATTAAATACGTGTCCTTGGGTGCTTTCTTAGGTCCCATTGAAGAAATGGGAAGGAATTTCAAACACCAGGGCACCGTTGATTACCGGCAAAATATTGAGATACCTTGTTTTTAAATTCTAGTAAATCAAAAAACTCATTTGAAATTAATGGAACTTGGCACGGTATCATCGAGCGGCATCAACCTGTCATGGTAAATTATTTGTCCCATTTGGGGCAGGTTCGGGTATAAGCTTCTCACAAAACAAAGCTTCTGACAACAAGCCAGGTGGTTTCGGTAGGGAACGTGCCATGTATGGGGACAAAACAATATCTATTGCCTCTTATTGCTTTCAAAAAATTTCTAGTGTCAGCATTGAACAACAGGAGTGTTGTGTTAAGTTTTCAAATTTTGGGGGGTTCGTTCGGACATTTTTATACATTAACTGGGGTTTCTAGGCATTTTATGTGCATAATTCAAATTTTAAATTCATGCACATGCTCGAGTATATATAAATTGGTTGAAAAATCAAATATTTGACCTTGTGTGCATGCTTAGATCCCATCCAAGAAATGCGAATGAATTTCAAACACCAGGGCACTGTTGATTGTCGGCAAAACATTTAGATACCTTGTTTTAAATCCTAGTAAATCCAAAACTCATCTGAAACTCATGAAACTTGGCATGGTATCATGGAGCGGCATCAACAAGTCGTGGTAAATTTTTTGTCCCACTTGGGGGATGTTTGGGTATAAGCTCAAACCAGAGCTTCTCACAACAAGCCTGGTGGTTTCGGTAGGGAACTTGCCACATTTGGGGACGGAACAATATCCGTTGCCTCTTATTGCTTTCAAAACACTTCTAGTGTCAACATTGAACAACAGGAGTGTTGTGTTAAGTTTTGGAATTTTTCGGGGTTCATTTGGACATTTTTATACATTAACTAGGTTTTCTAGGCATTTTTTGTTCATAATTAAAATTTGAAATACATGCACACGCTCTAGTGCATATAAATAGGTTGCAAAATCAAATATGTGTTCTTGGGTGCATGCTTAGGTCCCATCCAAGCAATGGGAATGAATTTCAAACACTAGGGCATTGTTGATTGCTGGCAAAATGTTGAGATACCTGGTTTTCAAATTCTAGTAAATCCAAAACTCATCTGAAATTCATGAAACTTGGCATGGTATCATGGAGCGGCATCAACATGTTGTGGTAAAAAAATTGTCCCATTTGGGGGAGGTTTGGGTATAAGCTTCTCACAAACCAGCGGTTCATACAATAAGCTTAGTGGTTTCGGTAGGGAACGTGCCACCTTTGTGGAAGAAACAATATCTGTTGCCTCTTATTGCTTTCCAAACATTTCTAGTGTCAACATAGAACAACACGAGTGTTGAGTTAAGTTTTGGATTTTTTCAGGATTCGTTTGTACATTAACTGGGTTTTCTGGGCCTTTCATGTGCATAATTCAAATTTGAAATACATGCACGTGCTCGAGTGCATATAAATTGGTTGAAAATTTAAATACGTGTCCTTGGGTGCTTTCTTAGGTCCCATTGAAGAAATGGGGAGGAATTTCAAACACCAAGGCACCGTTGATTACCGGCAAAACATTGAGATACCTTGTTTTTAAATTCTAGTAAATCAAAAACTCGTTTGAAATTAATGGAACTTGGCATGGTATCATGGAGCGACATCAATATGTCATGGTAAATTTTTTGTCCCATTTGGGGCAGGTTCGGGTATAAGCTTCTCACAAAACAAAGCTTCTGACAACAAGCCTGGTGGTTTCGGTAGTGAACGTGCCATGTATGGGGACGAAACAATATCTATTGCCTCTTATTGCTTTCAAAAAATTTCTAGTGTCAGCATTGAACAACAAGAGTGTTGTGTTAAGTTTTCAAATTTTTGGGGGTTCGTTTGGACATTTTTATACATTAACTGGGTTTTCTAGGCATTTTATGTGCATAATTCAAATTTTAAATACATGCACATGCTCGAGTGCATATAAATTGGTTGAAAAATTAAATATTTGACCTTGTGTGCATGCTTAGGTCCCATCCAAGAAATGGGAATGAATTTCAAACACCAGGGCACTATTGATTGTCGGCAAAACATTTAGATACCTGGTTTTAAATTCTAGTAAATCCAAAACTCGTCTGAAACTCATGAAACTTGGCATGGTATCATGGAACGGCATCAACAAGTCATTGTAAAAATTTTGTCCCACTTGGGGGATGTTTGGGTATAAGCTCAAACCAGAGCTTCTCACAACAAGCCTGGTCGTTTCGGTAGGGAACTTGCCACATTTGGGGATGAAACAATATCCGTTGCCTCTTATTGCGTTCAAAACACTTCTAGTGACAACATTGAACAACAGGAGTGTTGTGTTAAGTTTTGGAATTTTCCGGGGTTCATTTGGACATTTTTATACATTAACTGGTTTTTCTAGGCATTTTTTGTTCATAATTAAAATTTGAAATACATGCACATGCTCTAGTGCATATAAATTGGTTGCAAAATCAAATATGTGTTCTTGGGTGCATGCTTAGGTCCCATCCAAGCAATGGGAATGAATTTCAAACACTAGGGCATTGTTGATTGCCGGCAAAATGTTGAGATAACTGGTTTTTAAATTCTAGTAAATCCAAAACTCATCTGAAATCATGAAACTTGGCATGGTATCATGGAGTGGCATTAACATGCTGTGGTAAAAAAATTGTCCGATTTGGGGGAGGTTTGGGTATAAGCTTCTCACAAACCAGCGGTTCATCCTATAAGCTTAGTGGTTTCGCTAGGGAACGTGCCACCTTTGTGGAAGAAACGATATTTGTTGCCTCTTATTGCTTTCAAAACATTTCTAGTGTCAACATAGAACAACAGGAGTGTTGTGTTAAGTTTTGTGTTTTTTCGGGATTCGTTTGTACATTAACTGGGTTTTCTAGGCCTTTCATGTGCATAATTCAAATTTGAAATACATGCACATGCTCGAGTGCATATAAATTAGTTGAAAAATTAAATACGTGTCCTTAGGTGCTTTCTTAGGTCCCATTGAAGAAATGGGGAGGAATTTCAAACACCAGGGCGCTGTTGATTACCGGCAAAACATTGAGATACCTTGTTTTTAAATTCTAGTAAATCAAAAACTCTTTGAAATGAATGGAACTTGGCATGGTATCATGGAGCGACATCAACATGTCATGGTAACTTTTTTGTCCCATTTGGGGCAGGTTCGGGTATAAGCTTCTCACAAAACAAAGCTTCTGACAACAAGCCTGGTGGTTTCGGTAGGGAACGTGCCATGTATGGGGACGAAACAATATCTATTGCCTCTTATTGCTTTCAAAAAATTTCTAGTGTCAGCATTGAACAACAAGAGTGTTGTGTTAAGTTTTCAAATTTTTGGGGGTTCGTTTGGACATTTTTATACATTAACTGGGTTTTCTAGGCATTTTATGTGCATAATTCAAATTTTAAATACATGCACATGCTCGAGTGCCTATAAATTGGTTGAAAAATTAAATATTTGACCTTGTGTGCATGCTTAGGTCCCATCCAAGAAATGGGAATGAATTTCAAACACCAGGGCACTATTGATTGTCGGCAAAACATTTAGATACCTGGTTTTAAATTCTAGTAAATCCAAAACTCGTCTGAAACTCATGAAACTTGGCATTGTATCATGGAACGGCATCAACAATTCATTGTAAAAATTTTGTCCCACTTGGGGGATGTTTGGGTATAAGCTCAAACCAGAGCTTCTCACAACAAGCCTGGTCGTTTCGGTAGGGAACTTGCCACATTTGGGGATGAAACAATATCCGTTGCCTCTTATTGCGTTCAAAACACTTCTAGTGACAACATTGAACAACAGGAGTGTTGTGTTAAGTTTTGGAATTTTCCGGGGTTCATTTGGACATTTTTATACATTAACTGGTTTTTCTAGGCATTTTTTGTTCATAATTAAAATTTGAAATACATGCACATGCTCTAGTGCATATAAATAGGTTGCAAAATCAAATATGTGTTCTTGGGTGCATGCTTAGGTCCCATCCAAGCAATGGGAATGAATTTCAAACACTAGGGCATTGCTGATTGCCGCCAAAATGTTGAGATACCTGGTTTTTAAATTCTAGTAAATCCAAAACTCATCTGAAATTCATGAAACTTGGCATGGTATCATGGAGCGGCGTCAACATGTTGTGGTAAAAAAATTGTCCCATTTGGGGGAGGTTTGGGTATAAGCTTCTCACAAACCAGCGGTTCATACAATAAGCTTAGTGGTTTCGCTAGGGAACGTGCCACCTTTGTGGAAGAAACGATATTTGTTGCCTCTTATTGCATTCAAAACATTTCTAGTGTCAACATAGAACAACAAGAGTGTTGTGTTAAGTTTTGGATTTTTTCAGGGTTCGTTTGTACATTTTTGTACATTAACTGGGTTTTCTAGGCCTTTCATGTGCATAATTCAAATTTGAAATGCATGCACATGCTCGAGTGCATATAAATTGGTTGAAAAATTAAATACGTGTCCTTGGGTGCTTTCTTAGGTCCCATTGAAGAAATGGGATGGAATTTCAAACACCAGGGCACTGTTGATTACCGGCAAAACATTGAGATACCTTGTGTTTAAATTCTAGTAAATCAAAAACTCGTTTGAAATTAATGGAACTTGGCATCGTATCATCGAGCCGCATCAACATGTCATGGTAAATTTTTTGTCCCATTTGGGGCAGGTTTGGGTATAAGCTTCTCACAAATCAAAGCTTCTGACAACAAGCCTGGTGGTTTCGGTAGGGAGTGTGCCATGTACGGGGACGAAACAATATCTATTGCCTCTTATTGCTTTCAAAAAAAAATTAGTGTCAGCATTGAACAACAGGAGTGTTGTATTAAGTTTTCAAATTTTTGGCAGTTCGTTTGGACATTTTTATACATTAACTGGGTTTTCTAGGCATTTTATGTGCATAATTCAAATTTTAAATACATGCACAAGCTCAAGTGCATATAAATTGGTTGAAAAATCAAATATTTGACCTTGTGTGCATGCTTACGTTCCATCCAAGAAATGGGAATGAATTTCAAACACCAGGGCACTGTTGATTGTCGACAAAACATTTACATACCTGGTTTTAAATTCTAGTAAATCCAAAACTCGTCTGAAACCCATGAAACTTGGCATGGTATCATGGAGCGGCATCAACAAGTCATGGTAAAAATATTGTCCCACTTGGGGGATGTTAGGGTATAAGCTCAAACCAGAGCTTCTCGCAACAAGCCTGGTGGTTTCGGTAGGGAACTTGCCACATTTGGGGATGGAACAATATACGTTGCCTCTTATAGCTTTCAAAACACTTCTAGTGTCAACATTGAAGAACAGGAGTGTTGTGTTAAGTTTTGGAATTTTTCGGGGTTCATTTGGACATTTTTATATATTAACTGGGTTTTCTAGGCATTTTTTGTTCATAATTAAAATTTGAAAGACATGCACATGCTCTAGTGCATATAAATTGGTTGCAAAATCAAATATGTGTTCTTGGGTGCAAACTTAGGTCCCATCCAAGCAATGGGAATGAATTTCAAACACTAGGGCATTGTTGATTGCCGACAAAATGTTGAGATAGCTGGTTTTTAAATTCTAGTAAATCCAAAACTCATCTGAAATCATGAAACTTGGCATGGTATCATGGAGTGGCATTAACATGCTGTGGTAAAAAAATTGTCCCATTTGGGGGAGGTTTGGGTATAAGCTTCTCACAAACCAGCGGTTCATCCAATAAGCTTAGTGGTTTCGCTAGGGAACGTGCCACCTTTGTGGAAGAAACGATATTTGTTGCCTCTTATTGCTTTCAAAACATTTCTAGTGTCAACATAGAACAACAGGAGTGTTGTGTTAAGTTTTGGATTTTTTCGGGATTCGTTTGTACATTAACTGGGTTTTCTAGGCCTTTCATGTGCATAATTCAAATTTGAAATACATGCACATGCTCGAGTGCATATAAATTGGTTGAAAAATTAAATACGTGTCCTTAGGTGCTTTCTTAGGTCCCATTGAAGAAATGGGGAGGAATTTCAAACACCAGGGCGCTGTTGATTACCGGCAAAACATTGAGATACCTTGTTTTTAAATTCTAGTAAATCAAAAACTCGTTTGAAATGAATGGAACTTGGCATGGTATCATGGAGCGACATCAACATGTCATGGTAAATTTTTTGTCCCATTTGGGGCAGGTTCGGGTATAAGCTTCTCACAAAACAAAGCTTCTGACAACAAGCCTGGTGGTTTCGGTAGGGAACGTGCCATGTATGGGGACGAAACAATATCTATTGCCTCTTATTGCTTTCAAAAAATTTCTAGTGTCAGCATTGAACAACAAGAGTGTTGTGTTAAGTTTTCAAATTTTTGGGGGTTCGTTTGGACATTTTTATACATTAACTGGGTTTTCTAGGCATTTTATGTGCATAATTCAAATTTTAAATACATGCACATGCTCGACTGCATATAAATTGGTTGAAAAATTAAATATTTGACCTTGTGTGCATGCTTAGGTCCCATCCAAGAAATGGGAATGAATTTCAAACACCAGGGCACTATTGATTGTCGGCAAAACATTTAGATACCTGGTTTTAAATTCTAGTAAATCCAAAACTCGTCTGAAACTCATGAAACTTGGCATGGTATCATGGAACGACATCAACAAGTCATGGTAAAAATTTTGTCCCACTTGGGGGATGTTTGGGTATAAGCTCAAACCAGAGCTTCTCACAACAAGCCTGGTCATTTCGGTAGGGAACTTGCCACATTTGGGGACGAAACAATATCCGTTGCCTCTTATTGCGTTCAAAACACTTCTAGTGACAACATTGAACAACAGGAGTGTTGTGTTAAGTTTTGGAATTTTCCGGGGTTCATTTGGACATTTTTATACATTAACTGGTTTTTCTAGGCATTTTTTGTTCATAATTAAAATTTGAAATACATGCACATGCTCTAGTGCATATAAATAGGTTGCAAAATCAAATATGTGTTCTTGGGTGCCTGCTTAGGTCCCATCCAAGCAATGGGAATGAATTTCAAACACTAGGGCATTGCTGATTGCCGCCAAAATGTTGAGATACCTGGTTTTTAAATTCTAGTAAATCCAAAACTCATGTGAAATTCATGAAACTTGGCATGGTATCATGGAGCGGCGTCAACATGTTGTGGTAAAAAAATTGTCCCATTTGGGGGAGGTTTGGGTATAAGCTTCTCACAAACCAGCGGTTCATACAATAAGCTTAGTGGTTTTGCTAGGGAACGTGCCACCTTTGTGGAAGAAACGATATCTGTTGCCTCTTATTGCTTTCAAAACATTTCTAGTGTCAACATAGAACAACAAGAGTGTTGTGTTAAGTTTTGGATTTTTTCAGGGTTCGTTTGTACATTTTTGTACATTAACTGGGTTTTCTAGGCCTTTCATGTGCATAATTCAAATTTGAAATGCATGCACATGCTCGAGTGCATATAAATTGGTTGAAAAATTAAATACGTGTCCTTGGGTGCTTTCTTAGGTCCCATTGAAGAAATGGGAAGGAATTTCAAACACCAGGGCACCGTTGATTACCGGCAAAACATTGAGATACCTTGTGTTTAAATTCTAGTAAATCAAAAACTCGTTTGAAATTAATGGAACTTGGCATCGTATCATCGAGCCGCATCAACATGTCATGGTAAATTTTTTGTCCGATTTGGGGCAAGTTTGGGTATAAGCTTCTCACAAATCAAAGCTTCTGACAACAAGCCTGGTGGTTTCGGTAGGGAGTGTGCCATGTACGGGGACGAAACAATATCTATTGCCTCTTATTGCTTTCAAAAAAAATTTAGTGTCAGCATTGAACAACAGGAGTGTTGTATTAAGTTTTCAAATTTTTGGCAGTTCGTTTGGACATTTTTATACATTAACTGGGTTTTCTAGGCATTTTATGTGCATAATTCAAATTTTAAATACATGCACAAGCTCAAGTGCATATAAATTGGTTGAAAAATCAAATATTTGACCTTGTGTGCATGCTTACGTTCCATCCAAGAAATGGGAATGAATTTCAAACACCAGGGCACTATTGATTGTCGACAAAACATTTACATACCTGGTTTTAAATTCTAGTAAATCCAAAACTCGTCTGAAACCCATGAAACTTGGCATGGTATCATGGAGCGGCATCAACAAGTCATGGTAAAAATTTTGTCCCACTTGGGGGATGTTTGGGTTTAAGCTCAAACCAGAGCTTCTCACAACAAGCCTGGTGGTTTCGGTAGGGAACTTGCCACATTTGGGGACGGAACAATATCCGTTGCCTCTTATTGCTTTCAAAACACTTCATTTTGGGGTTCATTTGGACATTTTTATACATTTACTAGGTTTTCTAGGCATTTTTTGTTCATAATTAAAATTTGAAATACATGCACATGCTCTAGTGCATATAAATAGGTTGCAAAATCAAATACGTGTTCTTGGGTGCATGTTTAGGTCCCATCCAAGCAATGGGAATGAATTTCAAACACTTGGGCATTGTTGATTGCCAGCAAAATGTTGAGATACCTGGTTTTTAAATTCTAGTAAATCCAAAACTCATCTGAAATTCATGAAACTTGGCATGGTATCATGGAGCGGAATCAACATGCTATGGTAAAAAAATTGTCCCATTTGGGGGAGGTTTGGGTATAAGCTTCTCACAAACCAGCGGTTCATACAATAAGCTTAGTGGTTTCGCTAGGGAACGTGCCACCTTTGTGGAAGAAACGATATCTGTTGCCTCTTTTTGCTTTCAAAACATTTCTAGTGTCAACATAGAACAACAGGAGTGTTGTGTTAAGTTTTGGATTTTTTTGGGGTTCGTTTGTACATTTTTATACATTAACTGGGTTTTCTAGGCCTTTCATGTGCATAATTCAAATTTTAAAAACATGCTCAGGCTCGAGTGCATATAAATTGGTTGAAAAATTAAATACGTGTCCTTGGGTGCTTTCTTAGGTCCCATTGAAGAAATGGGGAGGAATTTCAAACACCAGGGCACCGTTGATTACCAGCAAAACATTGAGATACCTTGTTTTTAAATTCTAGTAAATCAAAAACTCGTTTGAAATTAATGGAACTTGGCATGGTATCATGGAGCGGCATCAACATGTCATGGTAAAAATTTTGTACCATTTGGGGCAGGTTCGGGTATAAGCTTCTCACAAAACAAAGCTTCTGACAACAAGCCTGGTGGTTTCAGTAGGGAACATGCCATGTATGGGGACGAAACAATATCTATTGCCTCTTATTGCTTTCAAAAAATTTCTAGTGTCAACATTGAACAACAGGAGTGTTGTGTTAAGTTTTCAAATTTTTTTGGGTTCATTTGGACATTTTTATACATTAACTCGGTTTTCTAGGCATTTTTTGTGCATAATTCAAATTTTAAATACATGCACATGCTCGAGTGCATATAAATTGGTTGAAAAATCAAATATGTGACCTTGTGTGCATGCTTAGGTCCCATCCAAGAAATGGGAATGAATTTCAAACACCAGGGCACCGTTGATTGTCGGCAAAACATTTAGACACCTGGTTTTAAATTCTAGTAAATCCAAAACTCGTCTGAAACTCATGAAACTTGGCATGGTATCATGGAGCGGCATCAACAAGTCATGGTAAAAATATTGTCCCACTTGGGGGATGTTTGGGTATAAGCTCAAACTAGAGCTTCTCGCAACAAGCCTGGTGGTTTCGGTAGGGAACTTGCCACATTTGGGGATGGAACAATATACATTGCCTCTTATAGCTTTCAAAACACTTCTCGTGTCAACATTGAACAACAGGACTGTTGTGTTAAGTTTTGGAATTTTTCGGGGTTCATTTGGACATTTTTATATATTAACCGGGTTTTCTAGGCATTTTTTGTTCATAATTAAAATTTAAAGACATGCACATGCTCTAGTGCATATAAATTGGTTGCAAAATCAAATATGTGTTCTTGGGTGCAAACTTAGGTCCCATCCAAGCAATGGGAATGAATTTCAAACACTAGGGCATTGTTGATTGCCGGCAAAATGTTGAGATAGCTGGTTTTTAAATTCTATTAAATCCAAAACTCATCTGAAATCATGAAACTTGGCATGGTATCATGGAGCGGCATCAACATGTTGTGGTAAAAAATTGTCCCATTTGGGGGAGGTTTGAGTATAAGCTTGTCACAAACCAGAGGTTCATACAATAAGCTTAGTGGTTTCGCTAGGGAACGTGCCACCTTTGGGGAAGAAACAATATATGTTGCCTCTTATTGCTTTCAAAACATTTCTAGTGTTAACATAGAACAACAGGAGTGTTGTGGTATGTTTTCGAATTTTTCGGGGTTCGTTTGGACATTTTTATACATTAATTGGGTTTACTAGGCATTTTATGTGCATAAATCAAATTTGAAATACATGCACATGCTCCAGTGCATATAAATTGGTTGAAAAATCAAATATGTGTCCTTGGGTTCATTCTTAGGTCCCATCCAAGAAATGGGAATGAATTTCAAACACCTGGGCACCGTTGATTTCTGCCAAAACATTGAGATACCTGGTTTTTAAATTCTATTAAATCCAAAACTCGTCTAAAATTCATGAAACTTGGCATGGTGTGATGGAGCGGCATCAACATGTCGTGGTTTGGGTATAATATTCTCATAAACCAGAGGTTCCCATAATAAGCCTAGTGGTTTCGGTAGGGAACGTGCCACCCTTGGGGAAGAAACGTTATCCGTTGCCTCTTATTGCTGCCAAAACATTTCTATTGTCAACATACAACAACAGGAGTGTTGTGTTAAGTTTTGGAATTTTTTGGGGTTCGTTTGAGCATTTTTATACATTAACTGAGTTTTCTAGGCATTTTTTGTGCATAATTCAAATTTGAAATACATGCACATGCTCCAATGCATATAAATTGGTTGAAAAATCAAATATGTGTCCTTGGGTGCATTCTTAGGTCCCATCCAAGAAATGGGAATGAATTTCAAACACCAGGACACTGTTGATTGCCGGCAAAACGTTGAGATACCTGGTTTTTAAATTCTATTAAATCCAAAACTCGTCTGAAATTCATGAAACTTGGCATGTTATCATGGAGCAGCATCAACATGCCATGGTAAAATTTTGTCCCATTTGGGGGTGGTTTGGGTATAAGCTTCTCACAAACAGGAGGTTCTCACAACATGCCTGGTGGTTTCGATAAGGGACGTGGCACCTTTGGGGACAAAACGATAACCGTTGCCTCTTATTCCTTTAAAAAAAATTCTAGTGTCAACATAGAACAACATGAGTGTTGTGTTAAGTTTTGGAATTTTTGGGGTTCGTTTGGATATTTTCATACATTAACTAGGTTTTCTAGGCATTTGATGTGCATAATCCAAATTTGAAATACATGCAAATGCTCCAGTGCATATAAATTGGTTTGGTGCATGCTTAGGTCTCATCCAAGAAATTGGAATGAATTTCAAACACCAGGGCATTGTTGATTGCCAGCAAAACATTGAGATACCTGGTTTTTAAATTCTAGTAAATCCAAAACTCATCTGAAATTCATGAAATTTGGCATGGTATCATGGAGCGGCTTCAACATATCGTGGTAAAATTTCTGTCCCATTTGGGGCAGGTTTGGGTATAAGCTTCTCACAAACCAAAGCTTTTGACAACAACCCTGGTGGTTTCGGTAGGGAATGTGAGACCTTTCGGGACGAAATGATATTTGTTGCCTCTTATTGCTTTCAGAAAATTGCTAGTCTCAACATTGAACAACAGGAGTGTTGTGCTATGTTTTGGGATTTCTCGAGGTTCGTTTGGACATTTTTATACATTAAATGGGTTTTCTAAGCATTTTATGTGCATAATTCAAATTTGAAATACATGCACATGCTCCACTACATATAAATTGGTTGAAAAATCAAATATGTGTCCTTGTGTGCATGCTTAGGTCCGATCCAAGAAATGGGAATGAATTTCAAACACCAAGGTAGTGTTGATTGTCGGCAAAACATTGACATACCTAGTTTTCAAATTCTAGTAAAACCGAAACTCGTCTAAATTTCATGAAACTTGGCATGGTATCATGTTGCGGCATGAACATGTTGTGTTAAATTTTTTGTCCCATTTTGGGAGGTTTGGGTATAAGCTTCTCACAACAAGCCTGGTGGTTTCGTTAGGGAACGTGCCACCTTTGGGGACGACACTATATCTTACTGCTTTCAAAAAACTTCTAGAGTCAACATAGAACAACAAGAGTGTTGTGTTAAGTTTTGGAATTTTTCGGGGTTCGTTTGGACATTTTTATACATTAACTGGGTCTTCGAGGCATTTTTTGTGCATAATTCAAATTTGAAATACATGCACATGCTCCAGTGCATATAAATTGGTTAAAAATCAAATATGTGTCCTTGGGTGGATGCTTAGGTCTCATCTAAAATAATAGGAATGAATTTCAAACACCAGGACACTGTTGATTGCCGAAAAAACGTTGAGATACCTGGTTTTTAAATTCTATTAAATCCTAAACTCGCCTGAAATTCATGAAACTTGGCATGGCATGATGGAGCAGCATCAACATGCCATGGTAAAATTTTGTCCCATTTGGGGGTGGTTTGGGTATAAGCTTCTCACAAACCGGAGCTTCTCACAACAAGCCTGGTGGTTTCGATAGGGAACGTGGCACCTTTGGGGACAAACTGATATCCATTGCCTCTTATTGTGTTCAAAAAATTTCTAGTGTCAACATAGAATAACATGAGTGTTCTGTTAAGTTTCGGAATTTTTTTGGTTCATTTGGACATTTTTATGCATTAACTAGGTTTTCTAGGAATTTTATGTCCATAATTCAAATTTGAAATACATACAAATGCTGCAGTGCATATAAATTGGGTGAAAAGTCAAATATGTGTCCTTTGGTGCATGCTTAGGTGTCATCCAAGAAATTGGAATGAATTTCAAACACCAGGGCACTGTTGATGGCCGGCAAAACATTGAGATACCTGGTTTTTAAATCCAAGTAAGTCCAAAACTTGTCTCAAATTCATGAAATTTGGCATGATATCATGTCGTGGTAAATTTTTGTCCCATCTGGGGCAGGTTTGGGTATAAGCTTCTCACAAACCAAAGCTTCTGAAAACAAGCCTGGTGGTTTCGGTAGGGAATGTGCCACCTTTGGGGACGAAACGGTATCTGTTGCCTCTTATTGCTTTCGGGGTTCGCTTGGACATTTTTATACATTAACTGGGTTTTCAAGGATTTTTTTGTGCATGATTCAAATTTGAAATACATGCACATGCTCCAATGCATATAAATTGGTTTATAAATCAAATATGTGTCCTTGGGTGCATGCTTAGGTCCCATCCAAAAAATGGGAATGAATTTCAAACACCAGGGCACTGTTGGTTGCCAGGAAAACGTTGATATACTTCATTTTTAAATTCTATTAAATCCAAAACTCGTCTAAAATTCATGAAACTTGGCATGGTATCATGGAGTGGCATCAGCATGCCATGGTAAAATATTTGTCCCATTTTGGGGAGGTTTGGGTATAAGCTTCTCACAAACCAGAGGTTCTCAGACAAGCCTGGTTGTTTCGGTAGGGAACGTGCCACCTTTGGGGAAGAAACAATATCCATTGCCTCTTATTGCTTTCAGAAAAATTCTATTGTCAACATAGAACACCAGGAGTGTTGTGTTAAGTTTTGGAATTTTTCGGGGTTCGTTTCAACATTTTTATAGATTAACTGGGTTTTCTAGGCATTTTATGTGCATAATTCAAATTTGAAATACATGCACATGCTCCAGTGCATATAAGTTGGTTGAAAAATCAAATATGTGTCCTTGGGTGCATGCTTAGGTCCTATCCAAGAAATGGGAATGAATTTCAAACACCAGGGCACTGTTGATTGTCGGCAAAACATTGAGATACCTGGTTTTAAAATTCTATTAAATCCAAAACTCATCTGAAATTCATGAATCTTGGTATGGTATCATGGAGCGGCATCAACATGCCGTGGTAAAATTTTTGTCCCATTTGGGGGAGGTTTGGATATAAGCTTCTCACAAACTAGAGCTTTTCACAACAAGCCTGGTGGTTTCGGTAGGGAATGTGCCACCTTTGGGGACTAAACGATATCCTTTGCCTCTTATTGCTTTCAAAAAAATTCTAGTGTCAACATAGAACAACAGGAGTGTTCTTTTAAGTTTTGGAATTTTTTGGTGTTCATTTGGACATTTCTATACATTAACTAGGTTTTCTAGGCATTTTATGTGCATAATTCAAATTTGAAATACATGCAGATGCTCCACTACATATAAACTGGTTCAAAAATCAAATATTTGTCCTTGGGTGTATGTTTAGGTCCCATCCATGAAATGGGAATGAATTTCAAACACTAGGGCACTGTTGATTGCCAGCAAAACGTTGAGATACCTGGTTTTTAAATTCTAGTAAATCGAAAACTCATCTAAAATTCATGGAGAGGCAACAGCATGTAATGGTAAAAAATTTGACCATTTAGGGCAGGTTTTGGTATAAGCTTCTCACAAACCAGAGCTTCTCACAACCAGGCTAGTGGTTTCGGTAGGGAACGCGCCACCTTTTGGGGTCAACATAGAACACCAGGACTGTTGTGTTAAGTTTTGGAATTTTTCGGGGTTCGTTTGGACATTTTAATACATTAACAGGGTTAGGCATTTCATGTCCATAATTCAAATTTGAAATACATGCACATGCTCCAGTGCATATAAATTGGTTCAAAAATCAAATATGTGCCCTTGGGTGCATGCTTAGGTCCCATCCAAGAAATGGAAATGAATTTCAAACACCAGGGCACTGTTGATTGCCAGCAAAACGTTGAGATACCTGGTTCTTAAATTCTAATAAATCCAAATCTTGTCTGAAATTCATGAAACTTGGCATGGTATCATGGAGCCGCATCAACGTGCCGTGGTAAAAATATTGTCCCATTTGGGCGAGGTTTGTGTGTAAGCTTCTCACAAACGAGAGCTTCTCACAAAAGCCTGGTGGTTTCGGTAGGGAACGTGCCACCTTTGGGGATGAAACGATATCCGTTGCCTCTTATTGCTTTCAAAAACTTTCTAGGGTCAACATAGAACAATATGAGTGTTGTGTTAGGTTTTGGAATTCTTCGTGGTTCATTTGGACATTTTAATACATTAATTGGGTTTTCTAGGCATTTTATGTGCATAATTCAAATGTGAAATACATGCACATTCTCTAGTGCATATAAGTTGGTTGAAAAATCAAATATCCGTCCTTGGGGGCATGGTTAGGTCCCATGCAAGAAACAGGAATGAATTTCAAACACCAGGGCACTATTGATTGCCGGCAAACCGTTGAGATCCCTGGTTTTTAAATTCTAGTCAATCCAAAACTCGTCTGAAATTCATGAAACTTGGCATGGTATCATGGAGCGGCATCATCATGCCGTGGTAAACATTTTGTCCCATTTGGGGGAGGTTTGGGTATAAGCTTCTCACAAACCAAAGCTTCTCACTACAAACCTAGTGGTTTCGGTAGGGAACATGCCACCTTTGGGGACGAAACGATATTTGTTTCCTCTTATTACTTTCAAAAAAAATCTAGTGTCAACATTGAACAACATGAGTGTTGTGTTAAGTTTTGGGATTTCTTGGGGTTCATTTGGACATTTTTATACATTAACTGGGTTTTCTAGGCATTTTAAGTGCATAATTCAAATTGAAATACATGCACATGCTCCAGTGCATATAAATTTCAAACACCAGGGCAGTGTTGATTGTCGGCAAAACATTTAGATACCTGGTTTTAAATTCTAGTAAATCCAAAACTCGTTTGAAACTCATGAAACTTGGCATGGTATCATGGAGCGGCATCAACAACTCGTGGTAAAAATTTTTTACCACTTGGGGGATGTTTGGGTATAAGCTCAAAAAATGGGAATGAATTTCAAACACCAGGGCACTATTGATTGTCGGCAAAACATTTAGATACCTGGTTTTAAATTCTAGTAAATCCAAAACTTGTCTGAAACTCATGAAACTTGGCATGGTATCATGGAGCAGCATCAACATGCCTTGGTAAAATTTTTGTACCATTTGGGGGATGTTTGGGTATAAGCTTCTCACAAACCAGAGGTTCTCACACAAGCCTAGTGGTTTCGGTGGGGAACGTGCCACCTGTGGGGAAGAAACAATATATGTTGCCTCTTATTTCTTTCAAAACATTTCTAGTGTCAACATAGAACAACATGAGTGTTGTGTTAAGTTTTGGAATTTTTCAGGGTTCGTTTGGACATTTTTATACATTAACTGGGTATACTAGGCATTTTATGTTCATAAATAAAATTTGAAATACATGCACATGCTCAAGTGCATATAAATTGGTTGAAAAATCAAATATGTGTCCTTGGGTATATGCTTAGGTCCCATCCAAGAAATTGGAATGAATTTCAAACACCAGGGAACTATTGATTGCCAGAAAAACATTGAGATACCTGGTTTTTGAATTTGGCATGGTATCATGGAGCGGCATCAACATGTCGTGGTAAAATTTATGTCCCATTTGGGGCAGGTTTGGGTATAAGCTTCTCACAAACCAAAGCTTCTGACAACAACCCTGGTGGTTTCGGTAGGGAATGTGCGACCTTTGGGGACGAAATGATATCTGTTGCCTCTTATTGCTTTCAAAAAATTGCTAGTCTCAACATTGAACAACAGGAGTGTTGTGCTAAGTTCTGGGATTTCTCGGGGTTCGTTTGGACATTTTTATACATTAACTGGGTTTTCAAGGCATTTTATGTGCATAATTCAAATTTTAAATACATGCACATGCTCCAGTGCATATAAATTGGTTGAAAAATCAAATATGTGTCATTGTGGGCATGCTTATGTCCGATCCAAGAAATGGGAATGAATTTCAAACACCAAGGTAGTGTTGATTATCGGCAAAATGTTGAGATACCTGCTTTTTAAATTCTAGTAAAATCGAAACTCGTGTGAATTTCATGAAACTTGGCATGGTATCAAGGAGCGGCATGAACATGTTGTGGTAAAATTTTTGTCCCATTCAGGGGAGGTTTGGTTATAAGCTTCTCACAACAAGCCTGGTGGTTTCGGTAGGGTACGTGCCACCATTGGGGACGACACTATATCTTACTGCTTTCAAAAAACTTCTAGTGTCAACATAGAACAACAAGAGTGTTGTGTTAAGTTTTGGAATTTTTCGGGGTTCGTTTGGACATTTTTATACATTAACTGGGTTTTCGAGGCATTTTTTGTGCATAATTCAAATTTTAAATACATGCACCAGTGCATATAAATTGCTTAAAAAATCAAATATATGTCCTTGGGTGGATGCTTAGGTCCCATCTAAAAATGGGAATGAATTTCAAACACCAGAGCATTGTTGATTGCCGGCAAAACGTTGAGATACCTAGTTTTTAAATTCTATTAAATCCAAAACTCGCCTAAAATTCGTGAAACTTGGCATGGCATGATGGAGCGGCATCAACATGCCATGGTAAAATTTTGTCCCATTTAGGGGTGGTTTGGGTATAAGCTTCTCACAAACCGGAACTTCTGACAACAAGCCTGGTGGTTTCGACAGGGAACGTGGCACCTTTGGGGACAAAACGATATCCGTTGCCTCTTATTGCTTTCAAAAAATTTCTAGTGTCAACATAGAATAACAGTAGTGTTGTGTTAAGTTTCGGAATTTTTCGGGGTTCGTTTGGACATTTTTATGCATTAACTAGAGTTTCTAGGCATTTTATGTGCATAATTCAAATTTGAAATACATGCCAATGCTGCAGTGCATATAAATTGGGTGAAATGTCAAATATGTGTCCTTTGGTGCATGCTTCGGTCTCATCCAAGAAATTGGAATGAATTTCAAACACCAGGGCACTGCTGATTGCCGGCAAAACATTGAGATACCTGGTTTTTAAATCCTAGTAAATCCAAAACTTGTCTCGAATTCATGAAATTTGGCATGGTATCATGGAGCGGCATCAACATGTCGTGGTCAAATTTTTGTCCCATTTGGGGAAGGTTTGGGTATAAGCTTCTCACAAACGAAAGCTTCCGACAACAAGCCAAGTGGTTTCGGTAGGGAATGTGCCACCTTTGGGGACTAAACGATATCTATTGCCTCTTATTGCTTTCAAAAAAATCTAGTGTCACCATTGAATAACAAGAGTGTTGTGTTAAGTTTTGGGATTTCCCGAGGTTCGTTTGGACATTTTTATACATTAAATGGGTTTTCTAGGCGGTTTATGTGCATAATTCAAATTTGAAATACATGCACATGCTCCAGTGCATATAAATTGGTTGAAAAATCAAATATGTGTCCTTGTGTGCATGCTTAGGTCCCATCCAAGAAATGTGAATGAATTTCAAACACCAGGGTAGTGTTGATTGTCGGCAAAATGATGAGATACCTGGTTTTTAAATTCTAGTAAAACTGAAACTCATCTGAAATTCATGAAACTTGGCATGGTACCATGGAGTGGAATGAACATGTTGTGGTAAAATTTTTGTCCCATTTGGGGGAGGTTTCGGTATAAGCTTCTCACAAACCAGAGCTTCTCACAACAAGCCTGGTGGTTTCGGTAGGGAACGTGCCACCTTTGGGGATGAAACAATATCTGTTTCCTCTTACTGCTTTCAAAAAACTTCTAGTGTCAATGTCGGTGTACTAAAGTAGGGGTACCTTAGTATCCCGAACTTGTGCACAGGCAGTTGTAGCACCCCGCGGCAAGGCTTGCCGGGTGATCGCCAAGACCCTCCGTGGTTCCCTTGAGACCATTCAAGGACAAAGTACTCAAACCAAGGCCCCGGCAAGAGGAGCTTGCCGGGAAGGCCAACCAAGGCCCCGGCAAGAGGAGCTTGCCGGGAAGGCCAACCCAGGCCCCGGCAAGAGGATCTTGCCGGGAAGAGACAAGACCCCGGCAAGAGGAGCTTGCCGGGAAGGCCAGCCAAGGCACCACAAGAAACTTGCCGCGACGCACCACACGTCCCGACAAGATCCGGCGAGCGACAAGCTCCCAAACACGACAAGACGACGACCGCGGCAAGGAGCTTGCCGCGGGAAACCCCCACTTCGTGCCCACGCTCCAGCACACCTGCTAACGTGTCGCTCTAGGACTCTCCCAAGCACACGTGGCAGGAGGCCGTGCAGCTAGGGGTGCGAGGTGGCAAACAGGCGCTGACAAGATAACCATCGTGGCAAACGGTGGAGCTCCTAACGGTCACTTTTCTGCACTGTTGGGCGACTCAGACGGGCATTTAATGCCCTCGTCCCCTGCCATCAGAGTTAGGTAGGGTGCACTGTAGAGGCAGTCGTACCAACCCCGCTTTTTACGTTTTTACCCTCCTCTGCGTTGCCACCTGTCGGTGACCCCTTGAGAGTATAAAAGGAGGCCCCAGCGCAACGTAGAAGGGGTTCGGATTCTGGGCAGTTAGAGGTTCGGCTCATTGGAGACACCACAGACACTCCCACACTCAGTCTGGCAGCGTCCATCACTCCTGAGCAAGGATTCAATACAACCAAACAAGCAGCAGTAGGGTTTTACGCATCCGTGCGGCCCGAAGCTGGGTAAAAACTGCTCGTGTGTACCGCCTCGATCCGCTCTTTGCTCGACCTCCGCGCTCACCGAATCGAAAGGGGCTCGGCCCGCCGGTCCCCATAGGTGTTGGTGGATCAGCAATCCCCGACATCTTTGGCGCCCCAGGTAGGGGGCGTCGAGGTTGTGTGAACCTGATCCGATGTTCACACGAGCTAGATCTTCATTCCCTTCATCAACATGCCACCGAAGAAGAAGACTTCGGCGGCAGCCGCTCCGTCCACGTCGTTTCCCCCACCATTGGAGCAAACGGATGGTGGAATGGACGCCGGCGGAAGAATGGACGTCGACGAGGAAGCTCATAATGCGGCTAGGTCCAAGAATAAGGCTGCACAAACCTCGGCGACCGTAGATGTTCCGCGCCACTCTCAAGAGGCGCAAGATCAACAGCGTCATGGCACTAGCAGTGCCATACGCATGATAGCCCAAGGCCAAGCTGGTGGATCTCGAGGCGCTCAAGACCAGCATGCATGCCAGCATGCTGGCACGAGCGAGGCACGGCCGCCTGGACGGGATACTGCTCTTTCTAACATCGTTAGAAGTTCGAGCACGTACCGCTCCTCGCGCCGTCCGCCACTGCGACCCACCACTCCAGCAGAAGCTTTGGCGCGAGCTCAACTGCTCCTAGACTATCCTCCGACGGCGGACAAGACCGACGAATGGAGGGCCACCATCCAGAGCCTCATCGGCTTCGCCAACGGCGACACTGCGCGGCAACCAAGCACCTCGCTGCCGCGGCAGGACAGCCGGACGCGAGCCGATGGCAACAAGACCGGGGGAGGTGCGACTTCCATGCAATCACCGCCCCGAAGGCCAAGATCGCCGACTCGCCGGATCTACCTCGACAGCGACTCCACCGCATCGTCGGATCCGCGAGCTCGTCGCGATCAGCGCCAAGTTCTTCATGATCGACAACAGGAGGACGCTCGAACTCGCATCGAGCGCCGAAGAGAAGCGCGACGTCAGTCCGACAAGCGCGCTGGGCCCTCTGTTGACATGCATGCGCCAGGGGAACCAGGCGATCTGCCGTACGCGGTAGGTTGCCCTGCGTTCACCCGTGAGCTGCGGCAAGTCCAGTGGCCCAGTACAAAGAACTTCAAGCCAGACGTACCGGAGAAGTACGATGGCAAGACGCATCCGTCGGAGTTCCTCAGCATCTACACCATTGCGGTGCAGGCTGCCGGGGGACGAGATGACAAGATCCTTGCCAACTACTTCCTGCTGGTGCTCAAGCCCAATGTCAGATCCTGGCTCATGCACTTGCCGGACAACTCCATATCCTCCTGGGCTGATCGGTGCCATTAGTTTGTCGGCGCCTTTACAGGCGGACACAAACCACATGGTCAAGAGAGCGATCTTCATCTGCTCGCCCAGAAGGAAGGAGAACCCCTGCGCAAGTACATTCAGAGATTCAGCAGTGTGCAGCACAACATCCCAGACGTCCACCCTGCCGTGGTGATCAGCGCGTTCCATCAGAACGTGCGGAACCGCAGGATGCGGGAGGAAATGGCGATTTGCAAGATCAGGGACGTCAGTGAGTTATATGCACTGGCCGACAAGTGTGCACATGTTTAAGAAGGGAGAAGACTCCCCGGAGAGAATATAGGAGCAGGGGGATCTGACAGTGAAGATGCTGCCCAGGCAAGGAAAAACCGGCGGCGAAACAACAGAAAGAGGAAAGGCAAAGAAGTGCTAGTTGTCGAGCAGTCCGGCAACGGAGGCGGCGCCAAGGAAGCTAAAGCTGGTGGCTCTGACAAGGAGGCCCAGCCTGTGGCGGCCGCCGACAAGCAGGACAGCTCCGGCAAGCAGTATTGTAAGATTCACCGCACCAAGGGTCATGATCTCCAGAACTGCAAGAAAGTCGAATAGCTTGTCGAGCAACAGAAAGCTGAGTACGAGTGGCCCGACAAGGAGAAGACCCAGGAAGGAGCTGGTGGATCCGGCAAGAAGCATCCCGGCCGAGGAGGACGCCGCGGCAAGGCCAAGCAGCGGCAAGGAGATAGGCCTCCCCGCGGCCGCGACAAGGATGAAGATGACGAAGACGATGAAGATATGGATGATGACGAGGCCGACGAGCAGGAATTTCAGAAAGCCACAGAGGTCCTGTGCGTTGACGGTGGCGCCTCTCTGCATACTTCGCACCGCCAACTCAAGCAGTGGATGCGGGAAGTAAACGCAACAGAACCACCCGTCGAGTCGCGTAGGCCTCTGAAATGGTCCAGCACGCCTATCATCTTTGACATTGAGGATCATCCTGACCGCGTGACTGCGGTCGGGTGCTTGCCGATGTTGGTTTCACCAACTATACGCAACCTCAAGGTCACGAAGATGCTAGTTGATGGCGGGGCCGGCTTGAATCTGATCTCCTCCGCGGTCCTTCAAAAACTCTAGATCCCTGACAGCGAGCTCGAAGAGACCGGTACCTTCCAAGGAATTAACCCGGGAAGGAGCAAGCCGAAGGGGAAGATCACGCTGCCGGTCACATTTGGCAGCGAGCTGAATTTCAGAACTGAGAGGGTCACATTTGACATTGCCGACTTTCCATTACTTTATAATGGAATCCTTGGCCGTCCAGCACTCGCCAAGTTCATGGCAGCCTCTCACTATGCATACAACATGCTCAAGATGCCAGGCCCAATAAGTGTCATCTCTGTCCCTGGCGACAAGAAGGATGCTCTTATCTGTGCCGACAAGATCTACCGGGAAGCAGCAGCCGCAGCTGATCAGAACACACTTGCCGCTGAAGCTCCCGGGGGGAAGAGGAAGACCAAGTCCGGCAAGAGCTCTGATGCCTACTCCGGCAAGCGCACCTCTTCGGAGTGCTGCGCTACCGTCGAGGACGCACCATCGAGCTCCACCGGCAAGCGCAAGAAAGCAATGGCAGCTCCACCTGAGACCAAGAAGGTGTCCGCCAAGGAGGACGGCACTGGTGGTACCTTCACCATCAGTGCCACGCTCGGCCCTAAATAGGAAAGCGCGCTCATTGCTTTCCTGCGGGCGAATGTCGACGTGTTTGCATGGCAACCGTCTGATATCCCCGGTGTTCCCAGGAAAGTAATCGAGCACCACCTTGCCGTTTGTCCTCATGCGCGGCCCGTCAAGCAGAGAGTCAGGAAGCAGGCAGTGGAGCGCCAAGAGTTCATTGCAGAAGAGATCAGGAAATTGGAAGCAGCAGGCCTTGTTAGAGGAGTGCTCCATCCCACGTGGTTGGCCAATCCTGTAGTCGTGCGCAAGGCGAATGGGAAATGGAGGCTTTGTATAGACTTCACTAATGTCAATAAAGCTTGTCCCAAAGATCCATTTCCCTTGCCGCGCATTGACCAGATTGTTGACTCCACAGCTGGATGTGATTTGCTTTCATTCCTTGATGCATACTCAGGATACCATCAGATCTTCATGGCAGAAGAGGATGAAGAGAAAACCGCATTTATCATCCCATGTGGCACGTACTGCTTCGTACGGATGCCTTTCGGTTTGAAGAATGCTGGTTCAACATTTGCAAGGGTAGTCCACCACGCTTTTGAGCCGCAAATGCACAGGAATGTGGAAGCCTACATGGATGATATAGTGGTCAAGAGCAAGGACAAGGCTACCCTGATCCAAGATTTAGACGAGACATTTGCAAATCTGCGCAAGATCAACCTCAAGCTCAATCCCGAGAAGTGCGTGTTTGGAGTCCCTTCCGGCAAGCTTCTCGGGTTCTTTGTGTCTCAGCGGGGAATTGAAGCCAACCCCGACAAGATCAAGGCCGTCGAGCAGATTGAAGCACCAAAGCGCGTCAAGGATGTACAAAGGCTTGCCGGTTGCGTGGCTGCTCTCAGCAGGTTTATCTCCAGATCTGCTGAGCGCGCCCTGCCATTTTTCAAAATTTTGAAAAAGGCAGGTCCAATGAAATGGACTCCGGAAGCGGAGGCTGCGCTGCAGGACTTGAAAAGATACCTGTCCTCCACTCCAACACTTGTCGCACCTAAGCCACAAGAGAAGTTGCTGTTGTATATAGCGGCAACCAATCAAGTGGTTAGTGCTGTGTTAGTGGCGGAGAGGGAGGCGGATGATGAGCTAGCAACCACGGCAGTTCCATCCAGCGACAAGCAGGGGGCTTCGCCGACAAGCTCTGGTCCGGCAAGCTCTTGTCCCGATAAAGATGGATCTGCGTAGACACACAACGAGATGCAGAAGAAAATGGTGCAGCGCCCAGTTTACTTTGTCAGTTCCCTTCTGCAGGGAGCCAGATCAAGGTACTCTGGAGTGCAGAAGTTGCTTTTCGGCCTCCTCATGGCCTCGAGAAAGCTGCGCCATTACTTCCAAGTACATGAGATCACAGTCGTTACTCGCTTTCCGCTGAAAAGGATACTGCAAAATCCAGAAGCAACAGGCAGGATTGTCGAGTGGGCGCTGGAACTGTCAAGCTTTGGCCTCAAGTTTGAGAGCACTTCAACTATCCAAAGTAGAGCATTGGCAGAGTTCATAGCAGAGTGGACGCCAACCCCAGACGAAGAAATTCCAGAAACGAGCATCCCCGACAAGGAAGCAAGCAAAGAGTGGCTGATGTACTTTGATGGTGCCTTTTCACTTCAAGGCGCCGGCGCTGGTGTGCTGCTTACCGCACCCACCGAAGAGCACCTCAAGTACGTAGTCCAGATGCACTTTCCCAAGGAACAAGCAACAAACAATACTGCAGAGTATGAGGGATTGCTTACCGGTCTCAGGATCGCGGCAGACCTTGGGATCAAGAAGCTCATTGTCAGGGGTGACTCGCAGCTTGTCGTCCGCCAAGTAAACAAGAATTATCAGAGTCCGATGATTGAAGCTTACGTTGACGAAGTGAGAAAGCTAGAAGAGCGCTTTGACGGCCTACAAATGGAGCACGTTCCAAGAGCTCAGAACGCCATTGCTGACGGCCTGTCAAAATGCGCCGCACTTAAGCTACCTGTGGAACCAGGGGTCTTTGTGCTCAAGCTGACTCAATCGTCTGTAACACCGTCAACTGGACAGAGCAAGAAGAGGAAGTTGATTCCTGGCGACCGCCTGCCGGCAGAGCTTCCCGAAGCCGCCGCCAAGAAGGTCCCTAGGATCAACGCCGAAGGTGCTGAGGAGCAGTCTGCTCCGGCAAGCCCTAGGGTTTGCTCCGACGAAGCAGAAGCTCCCGGTAAGTTTTTCTCCGGCAAACTTGTCGGGGAACGTCAAGCTCCGGCAAAGGTGCAGTTCCTCGCCGTAGAAGCGGACGTTCCCGCAGCAGCTGAGAGCAACGCCGAGAACGCTGAGGAGCAAGATGCTCCGGCAAGCCCCAGGGTTTGTTCCGTCGAAGCAGAAGCTCCCGATGAGTTTTGCTCCGGCAAGCTTGTCGGGGAACATCAAGCTCCGGCAGAGCCGCAGGTTCTTGCCGTAGAAGCGGATGTTCCCGCAGCGACAGATTCGCCTTTAGTCCTTGTTGTTGAGCCACAAGCTCCAGCATGGGCACAGCAGATTGTCCATTTCCTTCAGACATGAGAGCTTCTCGAAGAGCAAGAAGAAGCGGAAAGAGTAGCCCGGCAGTCAAGTATGTACCAGTTTGTCGATGTCATACTGTACAGAAGAAGACTCAACGGTGTGAAATTGAAGTGTATTCGCCGGGAAGATGGACAACAACTGTTGGCAGAGATGCATGGAGGCATATGTGGTCACCACATTGGCGCAAGAGCAATTGCCGGCAAAGCATTCCGACAAGGCTTCTTCTGGCCGACAGCCCTCCAGGATGCAACTGCACAAGTAACCAAGTGTGAAGCGTGCTAGTTCCATTCCAAGCAGATACACTAGCCAACTCAAGCTCTCCAGACGATCCCTTTATCCTGGCCATTTTCGGTCTGGGGGCTCGATATCCTCGGCCCCTTCCCCCGAGCTGTCGGGGGCTTTGAGTACTTGTACGTCGCAATCGACAAGTTCTTCAGGTCGATTGTTTGCCGTTTCGGGATCCCTAACAGGATCATCACCGACAGCGGCACGCAATTCACGAGCCGCACCTTCATGCAGTACGTCCAAGACCTTGGCGCCAAGGTCTGCTTCGCTTCTGTTGCTCATCCGAGAAGCAACGGTCAAGCAGAGAGGGCAAATGCTGAAGTGCTGCGCGGGCTCAAGACCAGAACTTTCGACAGGCTGCACAAGTGCGGAAAGAACTGGATCGAGGAGCTGCCGGTGGTTCTTTGGTCGATCAGAACGACACCAAATCGAGCCACTGGCTAGGCACCCTTTGCTCTAGTCTATGGAGCAGAGACAGTTACCCCCACGGAACTCGTATACGGGTCACCTCGAGTGCTCGCTTATGATGGCCTCGAGCAAGAGCGGCTGCGACAAGATGACGCGCTGCTCCTTGAGGAAGATCGTCTTCAAGCTGCTGTACGAGCTGCTCGATACCAGCAAGCTTTGCGCCGCTATCATAGCCGTAAAGTTAAAGCCAGAAGCTTCGAGGAAGGCGACCTTGTTCTTCGGCGCGTTCAATCCGCCAAGAATTCCAACAAGTTGACGCCGAAGTGGGAAGGCCCTTATCGGGTGAGACGAGTCACAAGGCCTGGCGCTGTCCGCCTTGAGACCGAAGATGGCGCACCAGTGAGCAACTCCTGGAACATCGAGCATCTTCGTAAGTTTTACCCGTAAGGCGCGGTTGTCGGACCCTGTCCGGCAACCACCTTTCTGTACAAGTCTTGCCACTCTTGCATGTAATCTTTTGTACAGAGCCAGGCGCAGACCCTGAGCACCAGTAAATGAAGCGCTGACACCCCGGGGTTAGAGCATGCATGCTAGGTCGAGTCTCCTCCTTGGTTAGGGTTGATAGTGCCTAACAGCGGCTAACCCCTAGCTTAGAGGTCGAGTGTCCGTCCCTTTGCTTTTCCTTCGTTCGCAGGGCTCGCATATCCTGGCCAGACTGTTTAAGGACTAGAAGGAGAAGAAGGGCGCGCCGGCACCTGGGCCCCGGCAAGCCAGTATCGCTGGGGGCTGCAAGTGCCAAGAATCGTCCACGGCAAACCAGAGTTGCCGGGGGCTGCAATATCAGATAAGTCTTCCATCCCTCATCATGCATCCTCTTATGGACTGGGGAATGCGAAACCGCGTTTCTTCCCGGAAACTGTCGTGCTCCCTCAGCTCTAGGCCCTGGGGCTCGCTCCCGGGGCCAAGTTTGGTCGTAGTCGCGGCAGCAAAGGGATAGAATGAGGAGGCCACACCCACCTCGTTCCCGCCTCCGTCGAAGGCGTGAGAAAGGTCGAGCGACATGGGAAGGCGGCAGGGCCTGTTGCCGGGAGATGAAATATCTGTCCGAGGGATACCAAGGATTTGCTCCTTGGCGCGGGTTCAACCCACGAGACAAATAACCCGGCAAACATCCCCTTTTCATTAAAAAACATCCCACTCAGGTACAGTCCATAGAGGATGAAAAACATGAAAGAGAGGATTACAAGTTTTAGATACAGCTAAGGCTCGAAGGCTTACAAATTAAAAAGATAAGATGCCCGTAATCCCTTTCCTGTCCCTCTCTTCAGGAGGCAGGTCAAGGAGGCGAAACGGGCAAAAGGAGCGCCTAGGCGAGCTACGGGTGCCAGAAGACACCAAGAGAACATCCCGGGGGCCGTCCTAAGGCTGGACGGCGATGGCGACGCTGGAAGCGGGGCTCGAAGACGGGGCGGCAGGACGTCAGCATGTTGTCGAAGGCACCACGCCCTCGTACTCCGACCTGACGGCCTTGTCGCCAGCCCTCTTCCCCTTCCACAGCCTCCCTACGCCAGCCGCCCAAGGAGACGACCCCGGGGAGTTCAAGGAGCCGGCGACACGGATGATGGGGTCGCCGGTGCCGCGCGAAGCGGCGCCCGACGCCTAGTCGGACCCGCCACCCCGCCGCCCGCTACCCTCATCGTCGCTGTCGCTCTCCTCCTCGTCACTCTCGCTCAAGGAGGAGCCTTCGCTATCGGAGGAGCTGTCCACGCAGCACTTCGCCCGAGTGCCGAAGCACCCGAAGACCTTGACGGAGAGGAGATCGCCCTCCATCAACTTAAAATGGAGGGTAAACCCCTCCATCAGGCTGTGGATACGGGCGAACGTCTTCCACCCTCGATCAAGATACATCACATTAGGGGCTGGGAATACAACGCGGATTCGCGTTCCGCTGATCCCACAGCACCTCATGTGTAGTCTCAGTGTCTCGGGCGGGTCCAACTCCATCGCGCTTGCAAACGGAGCTGGAAGCCGGAGGCCACGACGAGGCGCCCGGTGCAGCCTGACGAAGAACTCGCAAGGGTCGTCCCCTATATGGACCACCGTAGGGGGAGGAACCGCCGGTGGAGACGAAGCTGGCGCGCCGCCCCGTCCGCCTCTTCCCCGAGCGCCTCGACCTCATCCTCGACCTCGTCCCCGACCTCGCCCCCTCCCTCTTCCCCTTATGGCTGGCTCTGCCACCACGCGCGCGGGAGGGGGAGAGGTGCGCTGTCTGGCGGCGACCCTCGCCGCCACCGATGAAGGGCCAGGGTTCCCTTTCTCCATGGCGAATGAGAGAAAGGGAAGCAGAAGCTAAAGAAAGGAGGAGATGAGAGAGTGCGGGCTTCTGTGCTCCCCTCCCGCTCTTTATAAAGGAGCGAGGTGGGGGCTCAGCCGCCCTGCTCAGCGAATCAAGGCATGGGAAGAGCAGGGAGTCGGGGCCGACCCGCTGCCTCTGCTCGCGTTCCCCGCTCCCACCGTCCGCGACCCCAAGTGCATGGGAGCCGCGTGGCGGAGATGCAGAACCGAGGCGACGAATGAGGCGGCCTCGCCCCACCCCGTGATCGCGGGGAGTGGGCGCCTCGAAAACCGCGCATCGGCCTCGTCTAGTAAATGCACCACGCCCCCATGCCTACCTCCATTTAGGGAGGAGGGCGTGAACCGTCCCCTTCATCATGGCTTGACGCATGCCCGCGGGGCTTAGCCCTGCGCACGCTGCCCACGTCACCCACGACGCCGCGTTTGACGCGTGCCGTTTTGGGCGTGCGCGGTGGAAGCGGAGAGATATGCGGCGTGACCTAGGCCGCGCGTGCCCGTGCACTGTTTTGGGCCTGGCCCAACAGCGCTCGGCACCGTGTATGGCCCAGGCCCGGGGGCTCCTGTCGGTGTACTAAAGTAGGGGTACCTTAGTATCCCGAACTTGTGCACGGGCAGTTGCAGCACCCCGCGGCAAGGCTTGCCGGGTGATCGCCAAGACCCTCCGTGGTTCCCTTGAGACCATTCAAGGACAAAGTACTCAAACCAAGGCCCCGGCAAGAGGAGCTTGCCGGGAAGGCCAACCAAGGCCCCGGCAAGAGGAGCTTGCCGGGAAGGCCAACCCAGGCCCCGGCAAGAGGATCTTGCCAGGAAGAGACAAGACCCCGGCAAGAGGAGCTTGCCGGGAAGGCCAGCCAAGGCACCACAAGAAACTTGCCGCGACGCACCACACGTCCCGACAAGATCCGGCGAGCGACAAGCTCCCAAACACGACAAGACGACGACCGCGGCAAGGAGCTTGCCGCGGGAAACCCCCACTTCGTGCCCGCGCTCCCGCACACCTGCTAACGTGTCGCTCTAGGACTCTCCCAAGCACACGTGGCAGGAGGCCATGCAGCTAGGGGTGCGAGGTGGCAAACAGGCGCTGACAAGATAACCATCATGGAAACGGTGGCGCTCCTAACGGTCACTTTTCTGCACTGTTGGGCGACTCAGACGGGCATTTAATGCCCTCGTCCCCTGCCGTCAGAGTTAGGTAGGGTGCACTGTAGAGGCAGTCGTACCAACCCCGCTTTTTACGTTTTTACCCTCCTCTGCGTTGCCACCTGTCGGTGACCCCTTGAGAGTATAAAAGGAGGCCCCAGCACAACGTAGAAGGGGTTCGGATTCTGGGAAGTTAGAGGTTCGGCTCATTGGAGACACCAGAGACACTCCCACGCTCAGTCTGGCAGCGTCCATCGCTCCTGAGCAAGGATTCAATAAAACCAAACAAGCAGTAGTAGGGTTTTACGCATCCGTGCGGCCCGAAGCTGGGTAAAAACTGCTCGTGTGTACCGCCTCAATCCGCTCTTTGCTCGACCTCCGCCCTCACCGAATCGAAAGGGGCTCGGCCCGCCGGTCCCCATAGGTGTTCGTGGATACCTGGTTTTTAAATCCTAGTAAATCCAAAACTTATCTCAAATTCATGAAATTTGGCATGGTATCATGGAGCGGCATCAACATGTTGTGGTCAAATTTTTGTCCCATTTGGGGCAGGTTTGGGTATAAGCTTCTCACAAACCAAAGCTTCCGACAACAAGCGAGGTGGTTTCGGTAGGGAATGTGCCACCTTTGGGGACGAAACGATATCTGTTGCCTCTTATTGCTTTCAAAAAAATCTAGTGTCAACATAGAACAACATGAGTGTTGTGTTAAGTTTTGGAATTTTTTGGGGTTCGTTTGGATATTTTTATAAAATAACTGGGTTTTCGAGGCATTTTTTGTGCACAATTCAAATTTTAAATACATGCACATGCTCCAATGCATATAAATTGCTTAAAAAATCAAATTATGTCCTTGGGTGGATGCTGAGGTCCCATCTAAAAATGGGAATGAATTTCAAACACCAGAGCATTGTTGATTGCCGGCAAAACATTGAGATACCTAGTTTTTAAATTCTATTAAATCCAAAACTCACCTGAAATTCATGAAACTTGGCATGGCATGATGGAGCGGCATCAACATGCCATGGTAAAATTTTATTCCATTTGGTGGTGGTTTGGGTATAAGCTTCTCACAAACCGGAGCTTCTAACAAAAAGCCTGGTGGTTTCGACAGGGAACGTGGCACCTTTGGGGACAAAATGATATCCGTTGCCTCTTATTGCTTTCAAAAAATTTCTAGTGTCAACATAGAATAACAGTAGTATTGTGTTAAGTTTCGGAATTTTTCGGGGTTCGTTTGGACATTTTTATGCATTAACTAGATTTTCTAGGCATTTTATGTGCATAATTCAAATTTGAAATACATGCAAATGCTGCAGTGCATATAAATTGGGTGAAATGTCAAATATGTGTCCTTTGGTGCATGCTTCAGTCTCATCCAAGAAATTGGAATGAATTTCAAACACCAGGGCACTGTTGATTGCCGGCAAAACATTGAGATACCTGGTTTTTAAATCCTAGTAATCCAAAACATGTCTCAAATTCATGAAATTTGGCATGGTATCATGGAGCGGCATCAACATGTCGTGGTCAAATTTTTGTCCCATTTGGGGCAGGTTTGGGTATAAGCTTCTCACAAACCAAAGCTTCCGACAACAAGCCAGGTGGTTTCGGTCGGGAATGTGCCACCTTTGGGGACGAAACGATATCTGTTGCCTCTTATTGCTTTCAAAAAAAATCTAGTGTCAACATTGAATAACAAGAGTGTTGTGTTAAGGTTTGGGATTTCCCGAGGTTCGTTTGGACATTTTTATACATTAACTGGGTTTTCTAGGCGTTTTATGTGCATAATTCAAATTTGAAATACATGCACATGCTCCGGTGCATATAAATTGGTTGAAAAATCAAATATGTGTCCTTGTGTGCATGCTTAGGTCCCATCCAAGAAATGGGAATGAATTTCAAACACTAGGGTAGTGTTGACTGTCGGCAAAACGATGAGATACCTGGTTTTTAAATTCAAGTAAAACCAAAACTCATCTGAAATTCATGAAACTTGGCATGGTACCATGGAGTGGCATGAACATGTTGTGGTAAAAAATTTGTCCCATTTGGGGGAGGTTTGGGTATAAGCTTCTCACAAACCAGAGCTTCTCACAACAAGCCTTGTGGTTTCGGTAGGGAACGTGCCACCTTTGGGGATGAAACAATATCTGTTTCCTCTTACTGCTTTCAAAAAACTTCTAGTTTCAACATAGAACAAGAGTGTTGTGTTAAGTTTTGGAATTTTTTGGTGTTCGTTTGGACATTTTTATACATTAACTGGGTTTTCGAGGCATTTTTTGTGCATAATTCAAATTTTAAATACATGCTCCAGTGCATATAAATTGCTTAAAAAATCAAATATATGTCCTTGGGTGGATGCTTAGGTCCCATCTAAAAATGGGAATGAATTTCAAACACCAGAGCATTGTTGATTGCCGGCAAAATGTTGAGATACCTAGTTTTTAAATTCTATTAAATCCAAAACTCGCCTGAAATTCATGAAACTTGGCATGGCATGATGGAGCGGCATCAACATGCCATGGTAAAATTTTGTCCCATTTGGGGGTGGTTTGGGTATAAGCTTCTCACAAACCGGAGCTTCTGACAACAAGCCTGGTGGTTTCGACAGGGAATGTGGCACCTTTGGGGACAAAACGATTTCCTTTGCCTCTTATTGCTTTATAAAATTTCTAGTGTCAACATAGAATAACAGTAGTGTTGTGTTAAGTTTCGGAATTTTTCGGGGTTCGTTTGGACATTTTTATGCGTTAACTCGATTTTCTAGGCATTTCATGTGCATAATTCAAATTTGAAATACATGCAAATGCTGCAGTGCATATAAATTGGGTGAAATGTCAAATATGTGTCCTTTGGTGCATGCTTCGGTCTCATCCAAGAAATTGGAATGAGTTTCAAACACCAGGGCACTGT
The DNA here is from genome assembly GCF_002162155.2 of Triticum dicoccoides. NCBI lineage: Eukaryota > Viridiplantae > Streptophyta > Magnoliopsida > Poales > Poaceae > Triticum > Triticum dicoccoides. The sequence goes on from NC_041388.1 coordinate 190,050,201, forward strand.
TGATTGCCGGCAAAACATTGAGATACCTAGTTTTTAAATCCTAGTAAATCCAAAACTTGTCTCAAATTCATGAAATTTGGCATGGTATCATGGATTGGCATTGACATGTCGTGGTCAAATTTTTGTCCCATTTGGGGCAGGTTTGGGTATAAGCTTCTCACAAACGAAAGCTTCCGACAATAAGCCAAGTGGTTTCGGTAGGGAATGTGCCACCTTTGGGGACGAAACGATATCTATTGCCTCTTATTGCTTTCAAAAAAATCTAGTGTCACCATTGAATAACAAGAGTGTTGTGTTAAGTTTTGGGATTTCTCAAGGTTCGTTTGGACATTTTTATACATTAACTGGGTTTTCTAGGCGTTTTATGTGCATAATTCAAATTTGAAATACATGCACATGCTCCAGTGCATATAAATTGGTTGAAAAATCAAATATGTGTCCTTGTGTGCATGCTTAGGTCCCATCCAAGAAATGGGAATGAATTTCAAACACCAGGGTAGTGTTGATTGTCGGCAAAACGATGAGATACCTGGTTTTTAAATTCTAGTAAAACCGAAACTCGTCTGAAATTCATGAAACTTGGCATGGTACCATGGAGTGGCATGAACATGTTGTGGTAAAAATTTTGTCCCATTTGGGGGAGGTTTGGGTATAAGCTTCTCACAAACCAGAGCTTCTCACAACAAGCCTGGTGGTTTCGGTAGGGAACGTGCCACCTTTGGGGATGAAACAATATCTGTTTCCTCTTACTGCTTTCAAAAAACTTCTAGTGTCAACATAGAACAAGAGTGTTGTGTTAAGTTTTGGAATTTTTCGGGGTTCGTTTGGACATTTTTATACATTAACTGGGTTTTCGAGGCATTTTTGTGCATAATTCAAATTTGAAATAAATGCACATGCTCCGGTGCATATAAATTGGATGAAATATCAAATATGTGTCCTTGGGTGCATGCTTAGGCCCCATCCAAAAAATGGGAATGAATTTCAAACACCAGGGCACTATTGATTGCTGGCAAAACATTGAGATACATGGATTTTAAATTCTATTAAATCCAAAACTCTTGTGAAATTCATGGAACTTGGCATGGTATCATGGAGCGGCATCAACATGCCATGGTAAAATTTTGTCCCATTTGGGGGTGGTTTGGGTATAAGCTTCTCACAAACCAAAGCTTCTGACAATAACCCTGGTGGTTTCGACAGGGAACGTGGCACCTTTGGGGACAAAACGATATCTGTTGCCTCTTATTGCTTTCAAAAAATTTGTAGTGTCAACATAGAATAACAGTAGTGTTGTGTTAAGTTTCGGATTTTCGGGGTTCGTTTGGACATTTTTATGCATTAACTAGATTTTCTAGGCATTTTATGTGCATAATTCAAATTTGAAATACATGCAAATGCTGCAGTGCATATAAATTGGGTGAAATGTCAAATATGTGTCCTTTGGTGCATGCTTCGGTCTCATCCAAGAAATTGGAATGAATTTCAAACACCAGGGCACTGTTGATTGCCGGCAAAACATTAAGATACCTGGTTTTTAAATCCTAGTAAATCCAAAACTTGTCTCAAATTCATGAAATTTGGCATGGTATCATGGAGCGGCATCAACATGTCGTGGTCAAATTTTTGTCCCATTTGGTGCAGGTTTGGGTATAAGCTTCTCACAAACCAAAGCTTCCGACAACAAGCGAGGTGGTTTCGGTAGGGAATGTGCCACCTTTGGGGACGAAACCATATCTGTTACCTCTTATTGCTTTCAAAAAAAATCTAGTGTCAACATTGAAAAACAAGAGTGTTGTGTTAAGTTTTGGGATTTCTTTGGGGTTCGTTTGGACATTTTTATACATTAACTGGGTTTTTGAGGCATTTTTTGTGCATGATTCAAATTTGAAATACATGCACATGCTCTAGTGCATATAAATTGGTTGAAAAATCAAATATGTGTCCTTGTGTGCATGCTTAGGTCCCATCCAAGAAATGGGAATGAATTTCAAACACTAGGGTAGTGTTGATTGTCGGCAAAACGATGAGATACCTGGTTTTAAATTCTAGTAAAACTGAAACTCGTCTGAAATTCATGAAACTTGGCCTGGTATCATGGAGCGGCATCAGCATGCCATGGTAGAAATTTTGTCCCATTTGGGGCAGGTTTTGGTATAAGCTTCTCACAAACCAGAGCTTCTCACAACAAGCCTGGTGGTTTCCATAGGGAACGTGCCACCTTTGGGGTCAACATAGAACACCAGGACTGTTGTGTTAAGTTTTGGAAATTTTCGAGGTTCGTTTGGACATTTTTATACATTAACAGGGTTAGGCATTTCATGTTCATAATTCAAATTTCAAATACATGCACATGCTCCAGTGCATATAAATTGGTTCAAAAATCAAATATGTGTCCTTGGATGCATGCTTAGGTCCCTTTCAAGAAGTGTAAATGTATGTCAAACAACAGGGCACTGTTGATTGTCGGCAAAACGTTGAGATACCTAGTTTTTAAATTCTATTAAATCCAAAACTCGTCTAAAATTCATGAAACTTGGCATGGTATCATGGAGCAGCATCAACATGCCATGGTAAAAATATTGTCCCATTTGGGGGAGGTTTTTGTATAAGCTTCTCACAAACGAGAGCTTCTCACAACAAGCCTGATGGTTTCGGTAGGGAACGTGCCACCTTTGGGGACGAAACGATATCTGTTGCCTCTTAATGCTTTCAAAAACTTTCTAGGGTCAACATAGAAAAACAGGAGTGTTGTGTTAATTTTTGGAATTCTTCGGGGTTCGTTTGGACATTTTAATACATTAATTGGGTTTTCTAGGCATTTTATGCGCTTAATTCAAATTTGAAATACATGCACATTCTCCAGTGCATATAAATTGGTTGAAAAATCAAATATCCATCCTTGGGTGTATGGTTAGGTCCCAACCAAGAAACAGGAACGAATTTCAAACACCACGGCACTATTGATTGCCGGCAAAACATTGAGATACCTGGTTTTTAAATTCTAGTAAATCAAAAACTCATCTGAAATTCATGAAATTTGGCATGGTATCATGAAGCGGGATCAACATGTCGTGGTAAAATTTGTGTCCCATTTGGGGGAGGTTTGGGTATAAGGTTCTCACAAACCAAAGCTTCTCACAACAAACGTAGTGGTTTCGGTAGGGAACATGCCACCTTTGGGGACGAAACGATATATGTTTCCTCTTATTACTTTCAAAAAAATTCTAGTGTTAACATTGAACAACATGAGTGTTGTGTTAAGTTTAGGAATTTCTCAGGGTTCGTCTGGACATTTTTATACATTAACTGGGTTTTCTAGGCATTTTTGTGCATAATTCAAATTTGAAATACATGCACATGCTCCAGTGCATATAAATTGGTTGAAAAATCAAATATGTGTCCTTGTGTGCAAGCTTAGGTCCCATCCAAGAAATGGGAATGAATTTCAAACACCAGGACACTGTTGATTGCCGGCAAAACGTTGAGATACCTGGTTTTAAAATTCTAGTAAATCCAAAACTCATCTGAAATTCATGAATCTTGGTATGGTATCATGGAGCGGCATCAACATGCCGTGGTACAATTTTTGTCCCATTTGGGGGAGGTTTGGGTATAAGCTTCTCAAAAACTAGAGCTTTTCACAACAAGCCTGGTGGTTTCGGTAGGGACGTGCCACCTTTGGGGACGAAACGATATCACTTGCCTCTTATTGCTTTCAAAAAATTTCTAGTGTCAACATAGAACAACAGGAGTGTTCTTTTAAGTTTTGGAATTTTTCAGTGTTCATTTGGACATTTTTATACATTAACTGGGTTTTCTAGGCATTTTATGTGCATAATTCATATTTGAAATACATGCTAATGCTCCAGTGCATATAAATTGGTTCAAAAATGAAATATGTGTCCTTAAGTGCATGCTTAGGTCCCATCCAAGAAATGGGAATGAATTTCAAACACCAGGGCACTGTTGATTGCCAGCAAAACATTGAGATACCTGGTTTTAAAATTCTAGTAAATCCAAAACTCATCTGAAATTCATGAATCTTGGTATGGTATCATGGAGCAGCATTAACATGCCGTGGTACAATTTTTGTCCCATTTGGGGGAGGTTTGGGTATAAGCTTCTCAAAAACTAGAGCTTTTCACAACAAGCCTGGTGGTTTCGGTAGGGAACGTGCCACCTTTGGGGATGAAACGATATAACTTGCCCCTTATTGCTTTCAAAAAATTTCTAGTGTCAACATAGAACAACAGGAGTGTTGTTTTAAGTTTTGGAATTTTTCGTTGTTCATTTGGACATTTTTATACATTAACTGGGTTTTCTAGGCAGTTTATGTGCATAATTCAAATTTGAAATACATGCTGATGCTCCAGTGCATATAAATTGGTTCAAAAATCAAATATGTGTCCTTGGGTGCATGCTTAGGTCCCATCCAAGAAATGGGAATGAATTTCAAACACTAGGGCACTGTTGATTGCCAGCAAAACGTTGAGATACCTGGTTTTTAAATTCTAGTAAATCAAAAACTCGTCTAAAATTCATGAAACTTGGCCTGGTATCATGGAGCGGCATCAGCATGCCATGGTAGAAATTTTGTCCCATTTGGGGCAGGTTTTGTTATAAGCTTCTCACAAACCAGAGCTTCTCACAACAAGCCTGGTGGTTTCCGTAGGGAACGTGCCACCTTTGGGGTCAACATAGAACACCAGGACTGTTGTGTTAAGTTTTGGAAATTTTCGAGGTTCGTTTGGACATTTTTATACATTAACAGGGTTAGGCATTTCATGTTCATAATTCAAATTTCAAATACATGCACATGCTCCAGTGCATATAAATTGGTTCAAAAATCAAATATGTGTCCTTGGATGCATGCTTAGGTCCCTTCCAAGAAGTGTAAATGCATGTCAAACACCAGAGCACTGTTGATTGTCGGCAAAATGTTGAGATACCTAGTTTTTAAATTCTATTAAATCCAAAACTCGTCTGAAATTCATGAAACTTGGCATGGTATCATGGAGCAGCATCAACATGCCATGGTAAAAATAATGTCCCATTTAGGGGAGGTTTTTGTATAAGCTTCTCACAAACGAGAGCTTCTCACAACAAGCCTGATGGTTTCGGTAGGGAACGTGCCACCTTTGGGGACGAAACGATATCTGTTGCCTCTTAATGCTTTCAAAAACTTTCTAGGGTCAACATAGAACAACAGGAGTGTTGTGTTAATTTTTGGAATTCTTCGGGGTTCGTTTGGACATTTTAATACATTAATTGGGTTTTCTAGGCATTTTATGCGCTTAATTCAAATTTGAAATACATGCACATTCTCTAGTGCATATAAATTGGTTGAAAAATCAAATATCCCTCCTTGGGTGCATGGTTAGGTCCCAACCGAGAAACAGGAACGAATTTCAAACACCAGGGCACTATTGATTGCCCGCAAAACATTGAGATACCTGGTTTTTAAATTCTACTAAATCAAAAACTCGTCTGAAATTCATGAAATTTGGCATGGTATCATGAAGCGGGATCAACATGTCGTGGTAAAATTTGTGTCCCAATTGGGGGAGGTTTGGGTATAAGGTTCTCACAAACCAAAGCTTCTCACAACAAACCTAGTGGTTTTGGTAGGGAACATGCCACCTTTGGGGACGAAACGATATATGTTTCCTCTTATTACTTTCAAAAAAATTCTAGTGTTAACATTGAACAACATGAGTGTTGTGTTAAGTTTAGGAATTTCTCAGGGTTCGTCTGGACATTTTTATACATTAACTGGGTTTTCTAGGCATTTTTGTGCATAATTCAAATTTGAAATACATGCACATGCTCCAGTGCATATAAATTGGTTGAAAAATCAAATATGTGTCCTTGTGTGCATGCTTAGGTCCCATCCAAGAAATGGGAATGAATTTCAAACACCAAGGTAGTGTTGATTGTCGGAAAACATTGAGATAACTGGTTTTAAATTCTAGTATAACCGAAACTCGTCTGAAATTCATGAAACTTGGCATGGTATCATGGAGCGGCATGAACATGTTGTGGTAAAAATTTTATCCCATTTGGGGGAGGTTTGGGTATAAGCTTCTCACAACAAGCCTGGTGGTTTCGGTAGGGAACGTGTCACCTTTGGGGACGAAACAATATCTATTTCCTCTTACTGCTTTCAAAAAACTTATAGTGTCAACATATCTGTTTCGGTAGGGAACGTGTCACCTTTCGGTAGGGAACGTTTCACCTTTGGGAATTTTTTGGGGTTCGTTTGGACATTTTTATATGTTAACTAGGTTTTCGAGGCATTTTTCTTCCATAATTCAAATTTGAAATAAATGCACATGCTCCAGTGCATATAAATTGGTTGAAAAATCAAATATGTGTCCTTGGGTGCATGCTTAGGTCCCATCCAAAAAATGGGAATGAATTTCAAACACAAGGGCACTGTTGATTGCTGGCAAAACATTGAGATACCTGGTTTTTAAATTCTATTAAATCCAAAACTCTTAGGAAATTCATGAAACTTGGCATGGTATCATGGAGCGGCATCAACATGCCACGGTAAAATTTTGTCCCATTTGGGGGTGGTTTGGGTATAAGGTTCTCACAAACCAGAGATTCTCACAAAAAGCCTGGTGGTTTCGATAGGGAATGTGCCACCTTTGGGGACAAAACAATATCCATTGCCTCTTATTGCTTTCAAACAAAATTATAGTGTCAACATAGACCAAGAGTGTTGTGTTAATTTTTGGAATTTTTCGGGGTTCGTTTCGACATTTTTAAATATTAACTAGGTTTTCTAGGCATTTTATGTGCATAATTCAAATTTGAAATACATGCAAACGCTCCAGTGCATATAAAACGGTTGAAAAGTCAAATATGTGTCTTTTGGGGCATGCTTAGGTCTCATCCAAGAAATTGGAATGAATTTCAAACACCAGGGCACTGTTGATTGCCGGCAAAGCATTGAGATACCAGGTTTTTAAATTCTAGTAAATCCAAAACTCGTCTGAAATTCATGAAATTTGGCATGGTATCATGGAGCGGCATCAACATGTCATGGTAAAAATTTTGTCCCATTTGGGGCCAGTTTGGTTATAAGCTTCTCACAAACCAGAGCTTCTCACAACAAGCCTGGTGGTTTCGGTTGGGAATGTGCCACCTTTCGGGATGAAATGATATCCTTTGCCTCTTACTGATTTCAAAAAACTTCTAGTGTCAACATAGAACAACAAGAGTGTTGTGTTAATTTTTGGAATTTTTCGGGGTTCGTTTGGACATTTTTATACATTAACTGTATTTTTGAGGCATTTTTTTGTGCATAATTCAAATTTGAAATACATGCACATGCTCCAGTGCATATAAATTGATTGAAAAATTGAATATGTGTCCTTGGGTGCATGCTTAGGTCCCATCCAAAAAATGGGAATGAATTTCAAACACCAGGGCACTGTTGATTGCCGGCAAAACATTGAGATACCAGGTTTCTAAATTCTAGTAAATCCAAAACTCGTCTGAAATTCATGAAATTTGGCATGGTATCATGGAGCGGCATCAACATGTCGTGGTGAAATTTTTGTCCCATTTGGGACAGGTTTGGTTATAAGCTTCTCACAAACCAGAGCTTCTCACAACAAGCCTGGTGGTTTCGGTTTGGAACGTGCCACCTTTGGGGACAAAACGATATCATTTGCCTCTTACTGATTTCAAAAAACTTCTAGTGTCAACATAGAATAAGAAGAGTGTTGTGTTAATTTTTGGAATTTTTCGGGGTTTGTTTGGACATTTTTATACATTAACTGGGTTTTTGAGGCATTTTTTGTGCATAATTCAAATTTGAAATACATGCACATGCTCAAGTGCATATAAGTTGATTGAAAAACCAAATATGTGTCCTTGGGTGCATGCTAAGGTCCCATGCAAAAAATGGGAATGAATTTCAAACACCAGGGCACTCTTGATTGCCGGCAAAACGTTGAAATACTTGGTTTTTAAATTCTATTAAATCCACAACTCGTCTGAAATTCGCGAAACTTGGCATGGTATCATGGAGCGGCATCAGCATGCCATGGTAAAATTTTGTCCCATTTGGGGGAGGTTTCGGTATAAGCTTCTCACAAACCAGAGGTTCTCACAACAAGCCTGGTTGTTTCGGTAGGGAACGTGCGACCTTTGGGGAAGAAACAATATCGATTGCCTCTTATTTCTTTCAAAAAATTTCTATTGTCAACATAGAACAACATGAGTGTTGTGTTAAGTTTTGGAATTTTTCGGGGTTCGTTTCAACATTTTTATACATTAACTTAGTTTTCTAGGCATTTTATGTGCATAATTCAAATTTGAAATACATGCACATGCACCAGTGCATATAAATTGGTTGAAAAATCAAATATGTGTCCTTGGGTGCATGCTTTGGTCCATCCAATAAATGGGAATGAATTTCGAACACCAGGGCGCTGTTGATTGCCGGCAAAATGTTGAGATACCTGGTTTTAAAATTCTAGTAAATCCAAAACTCATTTGAAATTCATAAATCTTGGTATGGTATCATGGAGCGGCACCAACATGCCGTGGTAATATTTTTGTCCCATTTGGGGGAGGTTTGGGTATAAGCTTCTCACAAACTAGAGCTTATCACAACAAGCCTGGTGGTTTCGGTAGGGAATGTGCCACCTATCGGGACGAAACGATATCATTTGCCTCTTATTGCTTTCAAAAAATTTCTATTGTCAACATAGAACAACAGGAGTGTTGTTTTAAGTTTTGGAATTTTTCGGTGTTCATTTGGACATTTTTATACATTAACTGGGTTTTCTAGGCATTTTATGTGCATAATTCAAATTTGAAATACATGCTGATGCTCCAGTGCATATAAATTGGTTCAAAACTCAAATATGTGTCCTTGGGTGCATGCTTAGGTCCCATCCAAGAAATCGGAATGAATTTCAAACATTAGGGCACTGTTGATTGCCAGCAAAACGTTGAGATACCTTGTTTTTAAATTCTAGTAAATCGAAAACTCGTCTAAAATTCATGAAACTTGGCTTGGTATCATGGAGCGGCATCAGCATGCCATGGTAAAAAATTTGTCCCATTTAGGTCAGGTTTTGGTATAAGCTTCTCACAAACCAGAGCTTCTCACAACAAGCCTGGTGGTTTCGCTAGGGAACGTGCCACCTTTGGGGTCAACATAGAACACCAGGACTGTTGTGTTAAGTTTTGGAATTTTTCGGGGTTCGTTTGCACATTTTTATACATTAATAGGGTTAGGCATTTCATGTTCATAATTCAAATTTCAAATACATGCACATGCTCCAATGCATATAAACTGGTACAAAAATCAAATATGTGTCCTTGGGTGCATGCTTAGTTCCCATCTAAGAAGTGGAAATGAATGTCAAACACCAGGGCACTGTTGATTGCCGGAAAAACGTTGAGATACCCGGTTTTTTAATTCTAATAAATCCAAAACTCGTCTGAAATTCATGAAACTTGGCATGGTATCATGGAGCGGCATCAACATGCCGTGGTAAAAATATTGTCCCATTTGGGGGAGGTTTGTGTATAAGCATCTCACAAACGAGAGCTTCTCACAACAAGCCTGATGGTTTCGGTAGGGAATGTGCCACCTTTGGGGATGAAACGATATCTGTTGCCTCTTATTGCTTTCAAAAACGTTCTAGGGTCAACATAGAACAACATGAGTGTTGTGTTAAGTTTTCGAATTCTTCCGGGTTCGTTTGGACATTTTAATACATTAATTGGGTTTTCTAGGCATTTTATGTGCATAATTCAAATTTGAAATACATGCACATTCTCCAGTGCATATAAATTGGTTGAAAAATCAAATATCCGTCCTTGGGTGCATGGTTAGGTCCCATCCAAGAAACAGGAATGAATTTCAAACACCACAGCACTGTTTATTGCCGGCAAAACATTGAGATACCTGGTTTTTAAATTCTAGTAAATCCAAAACTCGTCTGAAATTCATGAAATTTGGCATGGTATCATGGAGCAGCATCAACATGCCGTGCTAAAATTTTTGTCCCATTTAGGGGAGGTTTGGGTTTAAGGTTCTCACAAAAAGACTAGTGGTTTCGGTAGGGAACTTGCCACCTTTTGGGACGAAACAATATCTGTTGCCTCTTATTGCTTTCAAAAAAATTCTAGTGTCAACATAGAACAACAGGAGTGTTGTGTTAAGTTCTGGAATTTTTCGGGGTTCGTTTGGACATTTTTATACATTTACTGGGTTTTCTAGGCATTTTATGTTCATAATTTAAATTTGAAATACATTCAGATGCTCTAGTGCATATAAATTGGTTGAAAAATCAAATATGTGTCCTTGGGTCCATGCTTAGGTCCCATCCAAGAAATGGGTATAAATTGCAAACACTAGGGCACTGTTGATTTCCCGCAAAACATTGAGATACCTGGTTTTTAAATTCTAGTAAATCGAAAACTCGTCTGAAATTCATGAAATTTGGCATGGTATCATGGAGCGGCATCAACATGGCGTGGTAAAGTTTTTGTCCCATTTGGGGCAGGTTTGGGTATAAGCTTCTCACAAACCGAAGCTTCTCACAACAAACCTAGTGGTTTCGGTAGGAAACATGCCACCTTTGGGGACGAAACGATATCTGTTTCCTCTTATTACATTCAAAAAAATTCTAGTGTCAACATTGAACAACATGAGTGTTGTGTTAAGTTTTGGGATTTCTCGGGGATTCGTTTGGACATTTTTATACATTAACTGGGTTTTCTAGGCATTTTATGTGCATAATTCAAATTTGAAATACATGCACATGCTCTAGTGCATATAAATTGGTTGAAAAATCAAATATGTGTCCTTGTGTGCATGCTTAGGTCCCATCCAAGAAATGGGAATGAATTTCAAACACCAGGGTAGTTTTGATTGTCGGCAAAACATTGAGATACCTGTTTTTTAAATTCTAGTAAAACCAAAACTCGTCTGAAATTCATGAAACTTGGTATGGTATAATGGAGCGGCATGAACATGTTGTGGTAAATTTTTTATCCCATTTGGGGGAGGTTTGGGTATAAGCTTCTCACAAACTAGAGCTTCTCAACAACAAGCCTGGTGGTTTTGGTAGGGAACGTGCCACCTTTGGGGACGAAACAATATCTGTTTCCTCTTACTGCTTTCAAAAAACTTATAGTGTCAACATAGAACAACAAGAGTGTTGTGTTAAGTTTTGGAATTTTTTGGGGTTCGTTTGGACATTTTTATACATTAACTAGGTTTTCAAGGCATTTTTGTTGCATAATTCAAATTTGAAATAAATGCACATGCTCCAGTGCATATAAATTGGTTTGAGAAATCAAATGTGTGTCCTTGGGTGCATGCTTAGGTCCCATCCAAAAAATGGGAATGAATTTCAAACACCAGGGCACTATTGATTGCTGGCAAAACATTGAGATACCTGGTTTTTAAATTCTATTAAATCCAAAACTCTTATGAAATTCATGAAACTTGGCATGGTATCATGGAGCGGCATCAACATGCCACGGTAAAATTTTGTCCCATTTGGGGGTGGTTTGGGTATAAGGTTCTCACAAACCGGAGCTTCTCACAACAAGCCTGGTGGTTTCGATAGGGAATGTGGCACCTTTGGGGACGAAACGATATCCATTGCCTCTTATTGCTTTCAAAAAAATTATAGTGTCAACATAGAACAGGAGTGTTGTGTTAAGGTTTGGAATTTTTTGGGGTTCGTTTGGACATTTTTATACATCAACTAGGTTTTCTAGGCATTTTATGTGCATAATTCAAATATTAAATACATGCAAACGCTCCAGTGCATATAAAATGGTTGAAAAGTCAAATATCTGTCTTTTGATGCATGCTTAGGTCTCATCCAAGAAATTGCAATGTATATCAACCACCAGGGCATTGTTGATTGCCGGCAAAACATTGAGATACATTAACTGGGTTTTCTAGGCATTTTATGTGCATAATTCAAATTTGAAATACATGCAAATGCTCCAGTCCATATAAAATGGTTAAAAAGTCAAATATGTGTCTTTTGATGCATGCTTAGGTCTCATCCAAGAAATTGGAATGTATATCAAGCACCAGGGCATTGTTGATTGCCGGCAAAACATTGAGATACATTAATTGGGTTTTCTAGTCATTTTATGTGCATAATTCAAATTTGAAATACATGCACATGCTCCAGTGCATATAAATTGGTTGAAAACTCAAATATGTGTCCTTAGGTGCATGCTTAGGTCCCATGCAAGAAATGGGAATGAATTTCAAACACCAGGGCACTGTTAATTGCCAGCAAACCATTGAGATGCATGGTTTTTAAATTCTAGTAAACCAAAAACTCGTCTGAAATTCAGTAAACTTGGCAGGGTATCATGGAGCGGTATCAACATGCCGTGGTTTCAGTAGGGAACGTGCCACCGTTTGGGATGAAACTATATCCGTTGCCTCTTATTGCTTTCAAAAAATTTCTAGTGTTAACATAGAACAACAGGAGTGTTGTGTTAAATTTTGGAATTTTTCGGGGTTCATTTGGACATTTTTATACATTAATTGGGTTTTCTATGAATTTTATGTGCATATTTTAAATTTGAAATACATGCAGATGCTCCCGTGCATATAAATTGTGTGAAAAATCAAATATGTGTCCTTGGGTGCATGCTTAGGTCCCATCCAAGAAATGGGTATGAATTTCAAACACCAGGGCACTGTTGATTGCCGACAAAATGTTGAGATACCTGGTTTTTAACTTATATTAAATCCAAAATTCGTCTGAAATTCATGAAACTTGGTATGGTATCATGGAGCGGCATCGACATGCCGTGGTACAATTTTTGTCCCATTTGGGGCAGGTTTTGGTATAAGATTCTCACAAACCAGAGCTTCTCACAACAAACCTGGTGGTTTCGGTAGGGAACGTGCCACCTTTGGGGATGAAACGGTATCCATTGCTTCTTATTGCTTCCAAAAAATTTCTAATGTCAACACAGAAGAACAGAAGTGTTGTGTTGAGTTTTGGAATTTTTTGGGGTTCGTTTGGACATTTTTAGAAATTAACTTGGTTTTGTACGCATTTTAAGTGCATAATTCAAATTTGAAATACATGCACGTTCTCCAGTGCATATAAATTGTTTCAAAAATCAAATATGTGTCCTTGGGGGCATGCTTAGGTCCCATCCAAGAAATGGGAATGAATTTCAAACACCATGGCATTGTTGATTGCCGGCAAAACGTTGAGATACCTGGTTTTAAATTCTAGTAAATCCAAAACTCGTCTGAAATTCATGAAACTTGGCATGGTATCATGGAGCGGCGTCAACATGTCATGGTAAAAAATTTGTCCCATTTGGGGTAGGTTTGGGTATAAGCTTCTCACAAACCAGAGCTTCTGACAACAAGCCTGGTGGTTTCGGTAGGGAACGTGCCACCTTTGGGGACGAAACTATATCTATTGCCTCTTATTGCTCAAGAAAAATTTCTAGTGTCAACATAGAACAACAGGAGTGTTGTGTTAAGTTTCGGAATTTTTCGGGGTTCGTTTGGACATTTTTATACATTAACTGGGTTCTCTAGGCATTTTATGTGCGTAATTCAAATTTGAAATACGTGCACATGCTCGAGTGCTTATAAATTGGTTGAAAAATCAAATATGTGTCCTTGGGTTCATGCTTAGGTCACATCCAAGAAATAGGAATGAATTTCAAACACCAGGGCTCTATTGATTGCCAGCAAAACATTGAGAAACATGGTTTTAAATTCTAGTAAATCCAAAACTCGTCTGAAATTCATGAAACTTGGCATGGTATCGTGGAGCGGCATTAGCATGTCGTGGTAAAATTTTTCTCTCATTTGGGGGAGGTTTTGGTATAAGCTTCTCAAAAAGCAGAGGTTCTCACAACAAGCCTGGTGGTTTCAGTAGGGAATGTGCCACCTTCGGGGACGAAACGATATCCGTTGCCTCTTATTCTTTCAAAAAGTTTCTAGTGGGAACATCGAACAACAGGAGTGTTGTGTTAATGATGTAGGGTAGAACCCTTATCGGCCGATCTTTCATGAAAGGAGCGGCTCCCGCGAAGAACACGAAGAAGACAAGTGGGAAATGAGCGAAAACACAAGGGAAAACATGAGAGAATAACTAAACCAACACGAAATAGTCACACATGTGCTAGATCCTCGAGTAGATAAGAGATCACACGATCCACGGAAAACTAAGGACGATACAAAGGTAGCCGGTCTTCTCCGTGATGAGGTCTTGAAACCACAAGGGGATCTTCCCTTAGCGGGGTCTTGAATTCAAAGGGATCTTCTCCGAAGAGGGGTCGCGGTCTCTCTCGTGGAGTAGTTCCAATGTGGATGAGCAATGCTCTATCTCTAAATATGAGCTAAACCAATGCTAATCCTAGCTAGGATGAATAGGAGGTCTATTTATAGTCTTAGTGCAATTGGGGGGCGAAAGGAGTGGGTACATGGGCTTCAGGACCGAAACTGGACACAACCTGGTACCGGACGTCCCATTGGACCGGTCGTCCAATGTCTCATGGGCGGCCGGACATCCGGTGGTTGCCAGTCGTCCGCTCGTTCTAGCTCGGATTCTGGTGTAGCGGATTTCCGGAGGAGGCCGGTCGTCCGGTGGCACTGGTCGTCTGCTTGTTTGGCTCGGGTGCTGGGGCACCGGTCGTCCGGTCCGGGCCGGACATTCGCTAGCTGGAGTTTGGCTGGATCTTCAGGCTCCGGACTTCCGGTCCCGACCGGTCGTCCGGTGGCTGGGACTTCTTCTCCAGCTCTCCTTCTTCTTCGTCTTCATGTCCATCTTCCTATTCTGATCCTCCTTGTTCATTAGCTTCTTCATGGCCAACTCCTAGATACCCAAGTATGCACAATGTCTCCGTTTGAGGTAGTATCCATGTCTCATGAGCATCGAAGTGGAAATGTGAGAGGAGAGATGTCACCTCGGTTTCGAGATCTCTCGCACGTGCTCGTGTCATGGGTCTGGTAGGCACTTGGTGAGACGATGGTAGGTCC
The DNA here is from genome assembly GCF_002162155.2 of Triticum dicoccoides. Taxonomy (NCBI): domain Eukaryota; kingdom Viridiplantae; phylum Streptophyta; class Magnoliopsida; order Poales; family Poaceae; genus Triticum; species Triticum dicoccoides. The sequence continues at coordinate 190,065,229 of NC_041388.1, forward strand.
ATGGGGATGACCTTGCGATGCTCCGCATCATCTCCCCTCCCTTGGGGAAGATCCGTCCTCGGATCAAATTCTTCATCACCAGGGTAGGGAGAGAGATCTTAGACGTTGAAGATGCCGCTCACAGAGTACTTGTCGCGTGGGATGTCGATCTTGTATGCGTTGTTCTTGTAGCGTGCAAGCACTGTTGGTGTCAAAACCGGCGGATGTCGGGTAGGGGGTCCCGAACTGTGCGTCTAAGGCGGATGGTAATAGGAGGCAGGGGACACGATGTTTTACCCAGGTTCGGGCCCTCTTGATGGAGGTAAAACCCTACGTCCTGCTTGATTAATATTGATGATATGGGTAGTACAAGAGTAGATCTACCACGAGATCAGAGAGGCTAAACCCTAGAAGCTAGCCTATGGTATGATTGTATGTTGTCCTACGGACTAAAACCCTCCGGTTTATATAGACACCGGAGAGGGCTAGGGTTACACAAGGTCGGTTACAAAGGAGGAGATACACATATCTATATTGCCTAGCTTGCCTTCCACGCCTAGTAGAGTCCCATCCGGAAATGAGACGAAGTCTTCAATCTTGTATCTTGATAGTCTAATAGTCCGGCCAAAGGATATAATCCGGCTGTCCGGAGACCCCCTAATCTAGGACTCCCTCAGTAGCCCCCGAACCAGGCTTCAATGACGATGAGTCCGGCGCGCAGTGTTGTATTCAGCATTGCAAGGCGGGTTCTTCTCCAATCTGGAAGTGTTCGTAAGCAGTGTCCGGCTCCATAGATGTTGAACCTCTTGGCTTCTGTGCCCAATAAGGGTTATCTCCCACGCATCGAATGAATACTAGGCGCTAGGGCATTTTTAAATTCGCCCCCCTAGCCAGATAAATAAATTCTCTATTAAAGGGATGGGGATTCTTAGATCTGATCCATACCATCCTCCCCCAGCGATAGTCCATCAGAGCACGTTTCGGAAAGATCCATTCCAGCATGGCCGACCTCCACGGCTCCTCCTCCCGCCCCCGTAGCCCTAAGCCCGATGATTGGGAGAGGTGTTCAGTCCCACACAGTCGATTGGTCGACCTGCAGACTAAGGGATTCCTCCCTCCGGCGTATATGGTTCCCGTTCGAGCTGGGCTTGCCACCTACAATGGCGGGGAGCAAGCGGAGAGCTTTCCCTGTCCCTCCATGGGGGAACGGGTCGGCCTTATTCCTTATTTACCAAGGGGACTCGGATTTCCAATTCATCCATTCCTCCACGGGCTCCTGGAGTTCTACGGCCTCCAATTACACAATCTCACCCCTGCCTCTGTTCTACATATCGCCAGCTATGTTGCTCTCTGCGAGTTGTTCCTGGGCTGCGAGGCTCACTTCGAGTTATGGAAAAGGCTATTTCGCCTTGTCCCTCGCATACAAGGGAGATCACTTTATCAAGTGGGCGGAGCCAAACTATGGCGCATCGCCGATACCGGATACCCGTCCGGCACCCCGAAGAAGTCGTCCGAAGACTGGTCTTCAGAATGGTTTTATATGGAGGACGGTTCCCCTTCCAGACCCTGTTCGGCGGGGTCTTCCTGAGTTCAACAATGCCCCGCTAAAGAAGCGCCGAAGTGGGTGCCCATGGAGCCCCCAGGCGGAATACAACAGAGAAGTCCTCTATCTGATGAACCGGATCAAACCAATGGCTCAAACAGGACTGACGATGATCGAAGTCATGTCGATTTGCATAATGGGAGGAGTGCAACCACTTCAATACTGAGGTCACCCCTTGTGGTCTTATAACGGGGCGGATGACGCCACCCGCTGCGGGCGTAAGGGTCCGGACAATGCTACCGCGTTAGCGAAGATTCTCTCTGAATTGTTCAAGGGTGAGGAAGAGGAGTTCACCTGCATCAAGCCACGGGGCGGATTCTCCATGTACAATCCTCCAAGATGGGTAAGTTATATCTCCCTGCTCCCATTTTTCCCGCACTCTTTGTCGTAAGTATTCGCCTTGCCACTTTGTGGCAGGAATTGTGAAAAGCCATAAAGGAGGTCAACAGCCCTTCTCCACAACCAGAGGTCCCTGACCAGGCCCTCGACTCCAGACTTGAATAAGATTCGGTTATATTTGTGGAGCTGATAGACCGGCAGTTCTATCAGTTAAGCTACGACGATGTCATGGTGGCTATTACGGCCGACTATCCCGGACTGCTCCCTGCATCGCAAGTAAGAAAAACCAAAAATCCCAACTCCAAAACTAGGATCCCCTTTTAGGCACTTCACCAACCATACACACATGGCATCTTTACAGGGAAGGCATTCAGGATGCCCTGCCGAACCCGCAGCAACACGCCAACAGGAGGCATCGAGGCCGGGTAGGCCAAAAAGGAAGACGGTCAGGACGGAGACGCCGGCGCAAAGGTACAACAAACCCCGCTCCATGGTCGTCGTCTTTCTCGAAATGTAATGACGCCCGTGTTTCTTTAACAGAAAAAACGCTCGTCGGAATATGTCCGGCGAGGTTGCCGATCACGCTTCCACCAATCGGGCGCCAGGACCGGACATGGAGGCAGAAGTCGATATGGGGTAGGCGCCGGATAACCCCCCTACAGAGGATGCAGATACATTATCCGCTACAAACTCAGAAGTGGAAAGCGCCATGAATCATAGGCGCCACCGGGCCGTACTCCGTGACGCTTTTTTCTCACCAGAGGCGTTTGATGCCTTCAATTCTGGAGAGGCGTACCTCCGTGCCGCTCAAGATGGTCTAGCTAGAGCCATGGATCAATATATAAAGGATGTACGGGTGAGTGAATCTAATGATTTATATGTATCAGTAGCCCCTGAGACCTGAAACAGTTAGCAGAACTGATTTAAGGATCATCTTTATTGTGCAGGTTCTTACAGAGAAGAATACTAGGCTATCCCAGGAGCTGGAGGAATGCAAGACCCAACTGCGGGCCGCTGTTGCCGCATTGCAGGAAAAGAAAAGGCCTCCCACTGGTAACATTTTTTTAAATAATGACGGTTACCATATAGTGTGCGGCGTGGCTGCAGATCTAACAATTGATGTTGCAGATGAATCCGGAGAAAATCTGGGGGACCAGCATGTTATGCGGCAGCTAGAGGCTGGCAAACGTGTGCTGACTGAGGTTATGTGGGAGAAAAACAATCTCCAAGACGCTAATATAAAGCTGAACGTGGAACAAAAAGACGTTCGGGGCCAGCTTGCAGACTCCGAGAAGGAGAATAAGAGGCTTCGGCACGACATTTTCAGTAAGTGCTTGAACGAATCGTTTTGAAGGTATTCGGCGAAGAAGCCGACTAACAGCGTTATGTCTGTAGGTATGCTGACGGGTCGTCCCACGGAGGAAATGCCCGGGTCTGCGGGTGATCTTCTGTCCGAGCTGTCACATCTGCACGAACAAGTTCGGCAGGTGATGCAGGGTGTTGCCCAGCCCTTGTGGCCGTCCGTCTCCCTGCCAGAGGGCATTGCAGAGCTTGCGGAGAAGCTCAAAGGAGCACGGCGGCGCTTCCGACTATGGAAGACATCAGCCTGCCGACAGGGTGCCAGAGAAGCCTGGGCCATGGTGAAGACCCGGTATACCAAAGCAGACCCAAATCACATGGCCGAGGTCGGACCTGTGGGGCCCGACGGAAAAGAGGTCCCCGTTAGCTTAGTTTATGGGCAAGTAGAATTAGCCGCAAAGTATTCCCAACAGGATTGTAAGCTAGACCGCCTGTTGGATGGTATAGAAGAAGAATTTAGTCAGTCTGCATGACTATGCAATTAAAGTGACATGTATAATGCCTTCTAGCCGGATTGTAGATCATTTGTCGTTGCGGACCTTTTCGCTTCAGCCTCCGGGCCCAATAGTCTGGAGTGTATCCGAATACCCGCTCAGTTATATAAGAACCGGGGTATGCGTGGAGACCAGGCGTAGGGATCATTAGTGCTTTATCAGACAAGTGCCCAACAAGTTATGTTATATTACATGGGTAGTAAGAAACATCTTCCAGGGAGAATAGTTCCGTTAAGGGTTCCTTTCCCTGGGTAAGCATGCCCTAAACTGTATGTCCAGACTGCGATAGGAAACGTAGGAAAAACATCTGGGGGCAGATATGAAAAATAAAAATCATCTTTTGTTCAATGACTGAATATTCCCTTAAGAACGCTAGCTTTCGGCTTCACCCAGTCTGAGGTACACATCCGGCTGACCCGGCAGTAACAATCACAGAGGTGCTCCCCTTATGCCCTAGCCGAATTAACGGGAATGTAGGGCATAAATACAGGAGCCAGGCAACCCAGCTTGGCCAAAACATAAGTCATATCGATGCATATAATGGTGAAAAAAAAGGTACATGCGGAAGTATAACACATGTGTTGGGCATGAAGCCTAGATAAATAATTTAAGCTTTTGTGAAAGAAGCCCCCAGGTATGAAGAGTGCGGCTTAGAACATCTGTAATTTGCAAGCGAGGCACAAGGTGACCCTTGAAGGTCTAGAGAAGAAAGAAAGAGAGAAAAACAAGACAGATAATGTATATGCAAAAAATGGACAAAGGGAGGGGACTAACATAGAGGCTGGTGCTAGGCGTAGAATGTTTGGAGCCTGGCCGTGTTCCATGGGTTCGGCTCGAGTCTACTAGTCGATGCATCAAGCAGTCGGTACGCTACACCGGTCAAAACTTGGTCAATAATGAAGGGACCTTCCCATTTGGGCTCGACCTTGTTCTTTTTCTTATCCGGCAGGCGTAGAACTAGTTTGCCAATGTTATAAGTTTTGGCCCGTACTTCTCTGCTTTGGTATCTGCGATCCTGTTGCTGATAACATGCGGAACAGGCTTTGGCTACGTCGCGCTCCTCCTCCAGGGTGCACAGACTGTCCTGCGGATCAAGCTCGGCTTCTCTTTCTTCATGCATGCGCACTCGAGGTGAGTCATGAATTATGTCACAGGGCAAGACTGCCTCTGCGCCGTACACCATAAAGAAGGGTGTGTATCCGGTACTATGATTCAGCGTGGTCCACAGCCCCCAGAGTACGGAGTCGAGCTCCTCTACCCAGTGCATGTTAGACTCCGTTAAGGTGCGCACTAATCTGGGTTTAATGCCGCTCATTATAAGACCGTTTGCTTGCTCGACTTGACCATTGGTTTGTGGTTGATAGACAGAAGCATAATCGAGCTTGATGCCCATTTTGCTGCACCAGAGTTTTACCTCGTCAGCCGTGAAGTTCGTGCCATTATCTGTGATGATGCTGTGGGGGACGCCATAATGGTGTACCACCCTGGATATGAAGTCCATCACCGGTCCGGATTCGGCTGTTTTAACAGGTTTGGCCTCTATCCATTTGGTGAATTTGTCCACCATGACCAATAAGTATTTTTTCTTGTGGGTTCCCCCTTTAAGGGGTCCAACCATGTCAAGCCCCCAGACCGCAAAGGGCCATGAAATGGGGATTGTTTGGAGGGCGGTGGGTGGCATGTGGTTTTGATTTGCAAAGAGCTGGCAACCGGCGCAACGCTGGACCAAGTCCTGTGCATCTGCCCGGGCCGTTGGCCAATAGAATGTTGTTCAGAAGGCCTTGCTTACAAGAGCCCGGGCTGTGGCGTGATGACCGTCGAGTCCGGCGTGAATTTCTGCCAAAAGATTCCGCCGTTCCTCTTTGTAGATGCACCTTTGAAGGACTCCGGTAGTGCTTTTTTTGTACAATTCTCCCTCATGGACCCTGTAGGCCTTGGATCGCCGCACTATGCGGCGTGCCTCATTTTGGTCCTCCGGAAGTTCCTGTCTAGTTAGGTAGGCCAGGAATGGTTCTGTCCACAGGGCAATAATGGCCATTATTTCATGGGCTGAAGGTGTTATTTCGGTGGCGGAGCCTCCGATTGTGTCAGAGAGTTCGATATCAGGTATTTTGGCCGGGTCCGGACTGTTGTTACCGGTGTCCCCTTCCCATACTACGGATGGCTTGAACATCCTTTCCAAAAATATGTTGGGGGGACCGCATCATGTTTTGCGCCGATGCGGGCGAGGATATCCGCCGCTTGATTGCTTTCCTGAGCCACATGGTGAAATTCGAGGCCCTCGAACCGAGATGACATTTTTAGGACAGTGTTTCTATAGGCCACCATTTTCGGATCCTTGGCATCAAAATCTTCGTTTATTTGGGATTTTGCGAGGTTTGAATCCCCACGCACCTCTAGGCATTGAATGCCCATGGAGACTGTCATCCGGAGACCATGCAACAGAGCTTCGTATTCGGCTGCATTGTTGGAGTCTGTATACAATATCTGCAGTACGTACCGAACGGTATCTCCGGTTGGGGACGTCAGGACGACGCCAGCCCCTAGACCAGCTAGCATTTTAGAACCGTCGAAGTGCATGATCCAATTGGAGTATGCGCCATACTCTTTAGGGAGTTCGGCCTCCGTCCATTCGGTGACGAAGTCGGCCAATACTTGCGATTTAATGGCTCGTCGAGGTTTGTATGTTATGTCGAACGGCACGAGCTCAGTGGCCCATTTGGCAATCCGGCCCGTAGTGTCGTGGTTGTTTATAATATCATTAAGTGGCACTTCCGAGGCTACTGTAATCGAACACACTTGAAAGTAGTGTCATAGTTTCCGCAATGCCATGAATACCGCATATGCTATCTTTTGGTAATGCGGGTACCCTGATTTGCATGGAGTGAGGACAGTGGATACATAGTATACCGGCTTTTGGAGAGGGAATTTGTGTCCGTCCGCTTCCCGTTCAACAACGAGCACCACGCTTACAACTTGATGAGTTGCCGCAATGTACAACAGCATTGGTTCACCGATGTTTCGCGCGGCCAGGATTGGGTTGGTTGCCAAAATGGCCTTTATTTCTTCCAATCCGGTTGTGGCCGCGTCCGTCCACTCGAAGTGTTCGGTGCGCCGAAGGAGGCGATAAAGGGGTAAAGCCTTTTCTCCTAAGTGGGAGATAAAGCGGCCTAGAGCCGCCACACATCCAGTTAACTTCTGGATTTGTTTGAGGTCTGTTGGGGTAGCCAATTGTGAGAAAGCTCGGATTTTGGCGGGATTAGCTTCAATACCTCTACTGGAGACAATGAATCCCAGGAGCTTTCCGCCTGGTACGCTGAAAATGCATTTTTCCGGATTGAGCTTGATGTCATATGTACGGAGGTTGTTGAATGTGAGCCTCAAGTCGTCCATCAAGGAGTCGACGTGTTTGCTTTTTACGACCACATCGTCTATGTATGCCTCTACTGTTTTGCCGATTTGTTTCTCTAGACATGTCTGAATCCTGCGCTGATATGTTGCGCCGGCGTTTTTGAGCCCAAAAGGCATTGTGTTAAAACAGAAGGGATCGTATGGTGTGATGAATGCCGTTGCGGCTTGGTCGGACTCCGCCATCTTGATTTGGTGGTAACCGAAGTATGCATCTAGGAAACACAATGACTCGTGTCCTGCGGTAGCATCAATGATTTGATGGATGCGTGGGAGGGGAAGGGATCCTTTGGGCAAGATTTATTGAGGAAATCGACACAAAGGCGCCAGGATTTGTCCTTCTTTGGTAGCATCACCAGGTTTGCTAGCCAGTCCAGATGTTTTATTTCTCTGATGAGTCCGGCCTCCAATAACTTGGCTAGTTCCTCTCCCATGGCATGTCTCTTAGGTTCGGAGAAACACCGAAGAACTTGCTTGACCAGCTTGAATCCCTTTAGGATATTGAGGCTATGCTCGGCCAGCCCGCGTGGGATTCCTGGCATGTCTGAGGGATGCCAGGCGAATATGTCCCAATTCTCGTGCAGGAACACTCGTAGTGCGGCATCCACAGTGGGGTTTAACTGTGCCCCGATGGAGGCTGTTTTTGTAGGGTCCGTTGGGTGGACTTGGAATTTGACTATTTCATCCGCTGGTTTCAAAGAGGTGGACTTGGATCTCTTGTCGAGTATCACGTCATCCCTGTCCACTATGGAGCGTAACGTGGTTAATTCCTCGGCCGAGAGGGCTTCGGATAATGCCTCGAGGGCCAATGCAGTTGTTTTGTTTTCGGTGCGGAGTGCTGTGTCTGGATCACTGGCGAGAGTGATGATTCCGTTGGGCCCGGGCATTTTAAGCTTCATGTACCCGTAATGGGGTACGGCTTGGAAGATTGTAAACTCCTCCTGTCCTAAAAGAGCGTGATAGCCACTGCTGAATGGGGCCACTTGGAATGTAATTTCTTCGGACCTGTAATTGTTCGGCGTGCCGAATACCACATCTAGTGTGATTTTCCCAGCACAGCATGCTTCCCAACTGGGGATAATTCCTCTAAAGGTTGTGCTACTTTGCTCGATGCGGTTCCAGTGTATTTCCATCTTTTGAAGAGTTTCCTCATAGATGAGGTTTAGTCCGCTGCCGCCGTCCATGAGTACTTTGGTGAGTCGAAAGTCGTCCACGATTGGACTGAGGACCAGTGCGGCTGGTGCTCGGGCTGTTCGGAATTTAGGTTCATCATTGGCATTGAAGGTAATAGTCGTGTCACTCCATGGATTTATTGCTGCTACGTGGCAAATTTCGGCCATGCTGCGGAGTGTTCGCTTGCGCCTATTATTTGATGCAAAGGTCTCGAACACTGTTAAAACCGTATTGTTATCCACAGGACGGTGCTCTATGGTATTTGGGATAAGAAGATCCTCACCACTTTTGGCCACCTGCCGGAGTATCCAACATGCTCTAAGGTTGTGCGCTGGTATTATATCCGCTGTGCTATGAATTTTGTAGAGTCCGTTGAGCCATCCCTCCAGTACGGTTCCATGCCCTATAGAGGGTTTTTGCTTTTTGGTAGTTGACCTGGGTGTATTGTGATAATGCACCCTTTTATTTTGGACTGGGTTTGTATTCAGGGCCGGATTATCCCAAAAGTTTGTTTCGGTTTTCCAGGCACTTTCCATTGCACAGTACTTTCGTACTATGGACGCCAAGTCAGCGAAGCGTGTTATCTCACGGCGACAGTCCTTATCTCACGGCGTTAAGGATTCCCTTGTCCGTGCAATTATTGCAGAAAAATAAGATTGCGTCTTCCTCGCGACAGTCCTTAACCTTGTTCATCGCAAAGAGGAATCTGGCCCAATAGTGATGTACTGTTTCCTGGGGCTCTTGCCTGATGTGGGAAAGATTGCTTATGTTTGGGTGGGTGGGTGGAATTGAATCTGAATCCTTACCCGATCTGGGATCCAGGGGCCGAGGAGTTCCCAATTTTGGAAGTTCCGGTTCCGGGGTGTTACCCGATAATCCTGGTCCGCTACCTAACTCTAAGTTCATGGATTGGATGTTGTCCTCCCGCGAAGGGGCGTCCGGCTCGGAGAGCTCAGGAATCCGGACATAGTTGGTCCTCAAGATAGAGGAAAGGTCACCGCATTGTTCCTCCACCACTACAATATGATGGGTGACCGGTGGAGAGTTAATCTCTCTTTGATCGGGTTGAAGCCCAATCCGATCATAGTCCGTAGCGACTCCCAAGGCGGCGATGCGATCCAAGAGCTCGTTTAAGGAGGCGAGCTCCATTGGATCCATCTGTTCGGCGAGTGCCGATTTGACGCGGAGGCTGTTTTCGATGACCCGAGATGTCATCGTCGGCGCGGTGGCCGAACAGGCGGTCATGATGAACCTGCCTAGGCGGAGAGTTTGGCCGACAGCCAAATCTCCCCCAATAGTAGTACCGTCTTTAAAGACGAGATGAGACATCCTTCCTTCTAGTGACGGCACAGAGGAACTCTCAATGAAAGCACCAATGTCAGTGTCAAAACCGGCGGATCTCGGGTAGGGGGTCCCGAACTGTGCGTCTAAGGCGGATGGTAATAGGAGGCAGGGGACACGATGTTTTACCCAGGTTTGGGCCCTCTTGATGGAGGTAAAACCCTACGTCCTGCTTCACTGATATTGATGATATGGGTAGTACAAGAGTAGATCTACCACGAGATCAGAGAGGCTAAACCCTAGAAGCTAGCCTATGGTATGATTGTATGTTGTCCTACGGACTAAAACCCTCCGGTTTATATAGACACCAGAGAGGGCTAGGGTTACACAAGGTTGGTTACAAAGGAGGAGATACACATATCCATATTGCCTAGCTTGCCTTCCACGCCAGTAGACTCCCATCCGGACATGAGATGAAGTCTTCAATCTTGTATCTTGATAGTCTAACAGTCCGGCCAAAGGATATAATACGGCTGTCCGGAGACCCCCTAATCCAGGACTCCCTCAAGCACCTTGAAGGGTCCATCCGCTCATGGTCGAAGTTTGGACTTGCGTTCTTGGGGAAAGCGTTCCTTGCAAAGGTGTAGCCACACAAGATCTCCAATGTTGAATACCATAGGGCGCTTGTTGATGTTGAGCTTGGTTGAAAGTCGTTGTACTTGGCGCTTGATGGTATGCCTTGTATCTTCATGCACCTTCTTGAGATGATTCACACGTGCACTTGCGTCCAAATTGATGCGCCCTTGGAGTGGTAGAGGAAGAATGTCCAATGGTGACAATGGGTGGAATCCGTAGATGACCTTGAAGGGGGACTTGCTGGTTGTTGAGTGTTTTGCTCGGTTGCAGGCGAACTCGACGATAGGTAGAGACTCCTCCCACTCCCTGATGTTCTTCTTGATGAGTACTCAAAGTAGAGCGGAGAGTGTGCGGTTTGTCACCTTCGTTTGGCCGTCAATTTACGGATGATACACCATGGAGAAGAGTAGCTTGATTCGGAGCTTGGCGCATAGGGTCTTCCAAAAGTAGCATAGGAACTTGACGTCGCGGTCAGAGACCATCATCTTTGGCACTCCATGTAGACGCAATATTTCCCTACAAAAGAGATTGGCAACATGTGAAGCATCGTCTATCTTGTTGCATGGTATGAAGTGTGCCATCTTATAGAATCGGTCCACAACTACAAATACCGAATCCTTTACATTTCTAATCCTAGGAAATCCGAGTACAAAATCCATGCCGATATCTTCCCATGGTTGATATGGAATTCGGAGAGGCATGTAAAGGCCATGGGATTGAGCTTTGGACTTAGCTTTGCGACATGTAGAGCATCAGTTGGTGAAGCGGTTGACGTCACAAAACATCTTAGGACAATAGTAGTTCTTGGAGAGTGTGGCGAAAGTCTTGTCGCGTCCAAAATGTCCCATTAAGCCTCCTCCATGAGATTCTTGCAAAAGCAACAAACGAAGAGAAGACTCGGGGATGCAAAGCTTGTTAGCTCTCATAAGATATCCATCTTTGATGTAATAGCGTTCCCAAGAGGTGTGCGTCAAACACTTGGCATAAGGAGTAGCAAAAGTAGGATCATGCCCATACAAGTCTTTTATGTGCTCAAAGCCAATGACATCCAATTCAAGTTGAGTAACAAGCATGCATATGCAGGAAAGAGCGTCCACCACAATGTTTTCTTTACCTTTAATGTACTTGATGACATAAGGAAAAGACTCAATAAATTCACTCCATTTAGCATGATGCTTGTTCAACTTGGTTTGGCCTTTAAGGTACTTAAGCATTTCATGATGGATATGAATGATAAATTCATGAGGGCGAAGATAGTGTTCCCATTCATGCAAAACACAGACTAAAGCATATAGCTCTTTGTCATAGATGGGGTAATTGAGTTGCGCGCCAGAGAGTTTCTCACTAAAGTAAGCTATGGGGCGCTTCTCTTGCGTTAACACACCTCATATGCCATTACCACTAGCATCGCAATGAATCTCAAAGGGCTTGTCAAAGTTGGGTAAAGGAAGCACAGGAGCATGAGTAAGCAAATTCTTAAGCCCATTGAAAGCGGGATCTTGGGATGGTCCCCAAACAAAAGGCATGTTTTTCTTGATCAAAGCATGCAAAGGTGAAGCAATGGTGCTAAAATCTTTCACAAAGCAACGATAGAAATCTGCAAGGCCAAGAAAACTTCACACTTGTTGCAAGTTGGTTTGTTGGGCCATGTCTTAATGGCATTGATCTTGGAATCATCAACATGAACACCCTTAGAGGAAAAAACAAAACCCAAGAAAACGAGCTTATCCGCGCCGAAGAGGCACTTTTCCATGTTAGCAAAGAGATTCTTGTTTGGAAGAGTTTGCAAAATAGTTTGAACATGGGTGACATGATCTTGAAGAGATTTGCTACAAACAAGGATATCATCGAAGTAGACCACAACAAACACACCTATGTAAGGGCGAAATACATGATTCATAAGACGCATAAAAGTACCCAGTACTTCCGATAGACCCATAGGCATGACTAACCACTCATATAACCCAAACTTGGTTTTGAAAGCAGTTTTCCATTCATCACCCTCTTGTATGCGGATTTGATAGTAACCACTCTTAAGATCAATCTTGGAGAATATAGTGGCACCACTAAGTTCATCAAGCATATCATCAAGGAATGGAATGGGATACGTACAGCGAACGGTGATAGCATTGATAGGTCTACAATCGGAGCACATGTGAAAGCTACCGTCTCGTTTTAGCACAAGAATGACCAGGACGACACAAGGGCTCAAACTTTCATGCACATGTCCATGGTCTATGAGATGCTTTACTTGCCTTTGTATTTCTTTGGTTTCTTCGGGGTTGACGCGGTATGGAGCTTTGTTCGGAAGAGGTGCTCCGGGGACGAGGTTGATGCGGTGCTCGATTCCTTGTAGTGGAGGTAGTCCCGGAGGTAGCTCGTCAGGGAAATCATCTTGAAATTCCTGTAAAAGAGAAAACAACACTAAAGGTAGAGCGTGAGAGGTGTTAGCTTGTGTTGCATTGTCCTTGCACAAAAGGACATAGTGTAGGACACTCGATGGGTTCTCACGCACTCCTCTTATCCCACTTTTGGTGGCAAATCGGACTAATTTCTTCTTGTCGCTCATCGTGGAGGCGCTCGATTTGGGCTTGTGGCGCTCACTCTCTTTTTGGTCGCTCGCTCTATCACTATTCTCTCCAAGATGGGTGGCTTGCTTGTCGGCGATCACTTAGCTTGGAGACATGGGGAGAAGTACGTACTCCTTTCCTTTCATCTTGAAGATGTAGTGGTTCGTTTGGCCATTGTGGATGACACCTCTATCAAATATCCATGGGCGTCCAAGAAGAAGGTGGCAAACGGTCATTGGAACGACGTCACACTCCAAAGTGTCTTCGTAGGTGCCAATTTTGAAGGAGACTTGTACTCGATGCTCGACTTGGATAGTGCCGGAGTCGCTAAGCCATTGGACTTTGTAGGGATGTGGGTGCTTCATCTTGGACAATTGGAGCTTGGAGCAAAGTTCTTCACTTGCGAGGTTATGACAACTCCCTCCATTGATGATGACCTTGACGGATCGTCCATTGATGTCGGCCTTGGTATGAAAAATGTGGCATCGTTGGTCTTCTTCTTGGTGATGTTGGAGAGTCAAACCTTGGAGACAACAAGAGCGGGACTTGAATCTTCATCGCAATAGAATTGTTCTTCTTCATCATTCACTTGCCGGTGCATGGCGACTTGCTCGAGGGCGTCCATTTCTCCTTCACTCATTGAGTCGTAAGTGCCATTGTCATCGAGGATCATGGTCCGCTTGTTGGTGCACTCATAGGACTTGTGGCCTCGGCCTCCGCATGTGAAGCATTTGAAGGAACTTGTCTTGATGGTCTCATCGATGGGGGTTCATGATGATGAAGCTCTCGGCTTGAAGTTGCTTGTAGTAGGAGGATGACTTGGAGTTGACGAAGCTTTCTTGGAACTCGACTTGTCGACATTGCTTGTAGAAGGCTTGGTAGATGTTGTTGGAGTCATTTAAGCTTGGGTGTTGGAGAAGCCATATGACTTGGATGAGAACTTGGCATAATTGTAATCGTCTTGCACTTGATGTTCCACCTTGGAGCTTGATGCACTAGCTCAATGATCTTCGAGTATGGTTGGAAGTCGATGATCTTCTTGGTAGGACGGTTGATTCCATTCAAGAAACGTGCCATTGTTTTCTCATCATCTTCCATAACATTGTCCCTTATCATGTCAATCTCCATCTCCTTGTAGTACTCTTCAACGCTCTTTGTTCCTTGCTTGAGTAGTTGAAGTTTCTTGAAGAGGTCGTGGTTGTAGTAGGTAGGCACAAAGCACGCTCTCATGACATCCTTCATTTGTGCCCAACTAGTGATGGGTGGTTCGCCTCTTGCCTCTCGGCGCTCGATAACTTGTTCCAACCAAATGAGGACATAGTCTTGGAACTCAAGGGATGCCATCGCGATCTTCTTCTCTTCGTCATAGTTGTGCAAACAGAAGATTTTGTCGACCTTCAATGCCCATGAAAGATACTCTTCGGGATTGTTGCTTCCATTGAACTTGGGCATGGTGAATTTTAGCTTGCCATAGCATTGCTCTTCATTGTGTTGGGGTTAGCGATGATGACGCCCATGTTGTTGATAATTGTCAAGCTCGTGTTGCTCTTGGCGAGGATGGTTGTCAACCTCATGTTGCTCTTGTCATGGAGGATTTCCATTGTCTTCATGCTCTTGGTGAACTTGATGTTCGTGGCGAGCATGTGGAGGATCTTGTCGAGCTCGAGGAGGAACTTGAGGAACTTGACGATGCACGTGAGCTTGAAATCTTCGTTCATGAGCTTCTTCACGAAGTGCTTCTTCATATTCACGAGCTTGTCTGCCTCGGTTGGCTATGGCTCGACTTGCATCTTCGAGGGCTTGTTGCGCCTCAAGTGCTTGAGCATCTCGCAATTGTTGCTCTTGACGTTGTGCCTCGGCATCTTGTGCTTCTTGATGTAGACGCGCTCTCTCTTCCACTTCATGTTGGCGTTGTCGTTTCCTTTCTCGTGCTAGCGTGAAAGCCTCTTGGGTTTGAGGTTGTTAGTGCTCTTGAGAGTTGGTGTCGCATAGAGGATTGAGGCTTGCTTGACATGTTCGATGTTGGTGTACTTGAGCCGGAGACGGTGAAGTCGGAGTGTCGACTTGAGCTGCTCCTTCTTGATGCGGACGAAGTGGAAGAAGAGCGGTTCAGCAACAAAGTGCGAATCTCGTCAATTCTTGCGTCGTTCTCTTGCTTGTGATCGTCGAGCTTGTGGTCGAAGCAGTCCCTTGTACGTTGCTCAGAGAGTCGCAAGTCGGTGGCGAGGTTGTCGATGCATTCACTCATTGCTTGTGCTCTTGATGCAAAGCAAGTTGTGCACCAAACAGGTGGCTCTTGGTGATGTAGGAGTTCATGTCGTCGTCGTGCTCAATGAAGAGTGGGTTGGTAGAAGTACTTGGCCTATCCATCATTCCAAGAGAAAAATGTGAGTGGTAGAAAGAGAAGAACGTATAGCAAATGTACCTTGACCGAAGTTTAGAGTAGATCAATGATCATTCCAATGTGGACAAGGAAATAGCACAATTGGTACCAATTCGTGTCGATTTCTCACACCTACACAAGTAAAAGCTTATGTCGGAGCCTGGTTAGGATGGTGGCACAAAATTTGATGCAGTTGTAATTGAGCTTCAATAATGTTGGAAAAGATTTGCAGGTTCGCAATGCAACAAGTAAACCAAGCAATGTAAGGTACACGGAAACACACACACAAAAAGATAAGTGGGGTCGTGCAACCAAGGATGAGCCAAAATGTGGAATCCACAAAAATGCTCTTGTTGCACAACACTAGAGAGACGCTAGCACAATTGCACAATAGGCGGATACAAGACTTGTGCACAACCTACTAAGCAAAAATGCAATGACTTCTATCCCAAGTATGCTATATGCAAGGTGTTTCTATGATATGATCCAAGATGACAATCTTACTATTGTATGATGCTATGCTTATTGCTTAAAAAGCTCTCTGCTTATATTTCCCTTTTGCTTAAAAGCTTGTTTGGCTCTTTGTTGTTTGAGCTCTTTTCTCATGCAATGCTTGACGAACCAACATAGAAATTGTGTATGCGATGACAACTTTGTGACAGAAGATATGATACCAAGATATGCAACAATGATGTATGTATGCTATGGGAAGTATGATCACTAATGTGCACAAGTCTCATTGCCGGTAATACTCAAAAGCTAGTCTCGATGGGTAAGCGATGCAAAGGAGTAAGGCTATGATGGCTATCAAAGTAATGGCAGGAGTGATATGTCCAATACCAAGACGAGGTTACCGTTCTTGCATACGGTATGGTGTCAAAATGGTAGCACGAATACCAAGATGTAGTCGAGGTGGTCGTTGTTGATGACGCGTCTGTGGCGAAGATGAGCGGCGGTGATGTTGATGTCGAACCCCTAGATAGCCGAAACACAAAAGGACACGAAACCGCAACTCAAATTCTCAAAGCGCGAAGTGGCAACTGGTGTCAGAGTGTTAAACGGGTAAGCAATGGTGGTGGTATGCGGAAGTGGTGATGGTGTATAGTGGTGGGAGTGCGTATGCGGAAATGTGGGCGGTGGTGGTGACTAAACTAAAAAAATCAGTTTCATTAGGGAACTTCGGACGTCCGGTGGTGAGAGGTCGTTCGGTCGTCGGACGTCCGGTGCCTAGTGTCAGGACCCCGATTCGAAGTCACATCGATCTAGCCGGTAACACCTCGTATCACTTTGCGGCCTCACGCACGGTATTCCCACGGGTGTCGCCTTACCATGGCTCGGGAGCGTTTGCGCCTTTTGGCTCACGTATATGATAGTGTCGCTAGCATCCATATGACAGAGAACCCGGGCCGACATGGCTAGTCGTGAACCCAAAGCGGCAATAACCTATGGGGACAGGTATACATGAATCACATCGAGCATGTCGGTCAGCAGCGTGTGAATCCGGGCTGTAGCACTGGGCTAACAGGACTCCAGGAACCCGGGCTGTAGCAGGCTAGGAAGGACTCCGGATGTCACCGCGTGACATTTACCCGAAGGGACAGACACAGGAACGAAGTGAAACACATGCCGGCCAGTCAAGTGTCCTGAGCAGTAGTGCTGGGCTAACAGGACTCCGGTGAACCGGGCTGTAGCAGACTACTATGGCTCATGGAAGCACTAGACTACATTTCCCCATAAGAGAGGCTGCCAAGGACAAACAAATAGATTGTCGGATCCCACACATACCAAGCATTTCAATCATACACACAATATGCTCGATATGTGTAAATACAACATGGCATCACAACATAACTATACAACTCAAGTAATTATTCATTAGGCTCCATGGAGCGAGATATTACAAACATGGGTCTCATGACCCAACAATTAGCATACAATTCAAGCACATGCGGAAGCTTAAAATGTCTGAGTACAGACATCTACAAATGAAAAAGGCTAAGAAGCCTGACTATCTACCAGATCCTGCCGAGGGCACAAGATCGTAGCTGAAGAATCAAGCTAAACGTCGAAGTCCATGCGGAACTGCTAGCGAGACTGAAGTCTCTCTACAAAACACAAATTAAGCAAACGTGAGTACAAAGGTACTCAGCAAGACTTACATCAAAACTAGCTACATATGCATCGGTATCAACAAGGGGGGGGGTGGAGTTTAACTGCAGCAAGCCAGCTTTGAATCAGTGGCTAACCTGAACTACGACTGCAAGCAACTCTTTTGAGGTGGCGCACACAAGTCCACATATTCACCATTCAATACACCACTATGGATCCGCTCCCGTCTCCCTACGAGAAGGCCATCCATAGCACTCACACTTATCTTGCGAGTTTTAGAGTATCCACTTTCACTTGTCTATGAACTGTTATAGGCAACCCAGAAGTCCTTTACCACGTACACGGCTATTCGAATAGATCATTTATAACCCTGCACGGGTGTACTTCGTCACACATGTTTCCACCACTTAGCGTCTGCACACGACATGTGCTCCGCAGACTTCAAGCGAAAGCCAACGTGGGTGTAGACCATGACCTGACTAACCGCACAAGTCTCTAGTGCAGGTTTATCGCCTATTCGGGTTCCATCCGCAAGGAAATCCAGCCGGGGTGTCCTCAACGGCCCCAAACGATGTGTACAGGGTCCCGAGACGCCAAACAGGCGCCCGGCATACCCGGCCACGGTGTATCTACCGCACATAGCCCACCCCTAGGGTCAGCACTATGCACGGCCGCCAACATATAACCTACAAACACTAGAAACTAGTTGCAACTCCTGGACAAAGGACGAGAGGGGTCAGTAAGTCGAGCGGGGTCATATTTCAGGGCCCAATGTGTGGTAGTAACTGTTTCATGGATCACAAACACAGAGCTCAGTTCCTGAGGACGGCTTCAATGAGACAACCCACCATGTACTCCTACATGGCCTCTCACCGCTACCTTTACCAAATCGTGTTCACACACTTAGCTCTCAACAGTAGGACATGGTTACACACCTCCGATTCATCCCTGATGAATCAGACCTAACTCAACTCTAAGCAGTAGCAGGCATGACAAACAAACATGAATGAGTAGGCACATCAGGGCTCAAAGAACTCCTACTCATGCTAGTGGTTTTCATCTATTTACTGTGGCAATGACAGGTCATGCAGAGGAAAGGCGTTCAATTACCGCAGCATGTAACAGTTGAATTGTTATTGTCCTAATGCAGTAAAAGAGAGCAGGAGCGAGAGAGTGGGATTTTATCAGAATGAACAAGGGGGTTTTGCTTGCCTGGCACTTCTGAAGATATCATTGGGTCTTCATCAGTGTCAACGATCACAGCGTCGGTACAACGTCTATCGAGAGGGGACAACCACCGGCAACAGAGAAGGAACACAATCAATGCAATGCACAACATGATGCATGATAATGACATGGCAATATGTTGTTGATTGAGCTAATGCAACTAGCCACACAATTAAATGAAGTTGGTTTGAACCCAAAGTTCAAATTCAAACTCCACATGTGGTTATTTAAATACCATTCATTTGATTTGTCCTAAACAGTGGCCATAAGTTGTTCTAACATGCATGAAAATGGTACAGATGGATAGATTGGATTTTTCCGATAATTTTTCATATATAATTTATTTCATTTGGAGTTACGGTTTAATTTCTATGATTTTTAGAAGTTTTGGGCATTTTCTGGAATTTCCTGAAAAGGAATAAATCCAGAAAATGAGTTATTGCATCAGCACTGCGTCACTGTGACATCAGCTGGTCAACAGTGCCTAACTAGAGTCAAACCTGATAGTGGGACCCATATGTCATTGACTCAGCTAATTAATATAGTTAATTAACCTTAAATTAAGCCTAACTAAAATGTCAGTGGGGCCGGGGCCCACATGTCAGCGGCTAACCTAACTATCAGGGCTAATTAGCACTAATCTAATCTAGCTACAGATTAACAGAGACGGGCCCGCATGTCAGTGACCCTAGGGGGTCAAACCCCAGGTCTAACGAGTCAACTTCGCCGGACTTGGTCCACGGCTCATCGCCGACGACGCCAGAGACGGCGGAGGCGCTCGGAATCGCAACTCAGGCAACCAAATGAGCGGCGGAGAGGCTCTACGGGGAGCTGGCGATCGCGCGCATCTAACGGGGCAAGCGGGAGCAGCTGGGGTGGACTGAGCTCGTCGGAAGGGAGCTCGCAGCGGCGGCCGGAGTTCGGCCAACGGCGGTTTGCGCGTTGCGGGGCATGTCCGGACCCGTGGATGGTCGTGATCGACCCGCGGAAGTGCAACGAGTGCAGCGGTGGGCTCGGACGCGTGCTTGCACGGTTGTGGTCACGGTGGCGACATGGCCGGCGGCGAGGAGTTATCGGCTCCGATGGCTATGGTGGTTAGAAGGCGCGGACGAGCACGGGGAGAGAGGGGAAAGGACCGGGATCTCACGGTGAGGCTGACGATAGGCTCAGCTGGCTCGGGGACGACCGGAAGGCGATGAATCCGTCGATGGATACCAGCGGCCGTGCTCGGGGAAGACGACTCGTGGTTGCGATGTGGGGCTCCCGCGGTGGCGTGGCTCGGGGTGGAAGATAGAGGGGATTGAGGCGGAGCCTCAGGGCATGTCGGAGAGCCGAGGGGGAGGCGGTGGCCACGGTGGTGCACGTCTGCGGCGACGGGCGCATTTGGAGAGAGAGCGGAGAAGGGGGAGGGAGCCGTGGGAGAGTGACAGGTCTAGGGGAAGGGCGGGGTGATGCACGTGCGCTCGGGGTAGACTCCAGCGGTGGCAAGCAAGCAGGAGGTGGCCGGACGTGTGCTCGCGCGCGCCGGCCACGCGCTCATCCTCTTGGCAAGGGGAAGAAGACAGGGAGGAGCCCCTGGTGGGCTGGGCCGGCCAGCTACAGTGCTGGGCCGGTTGGTAGGCGCCAGGTAAATTTCTCTACTCTGTTTAATTTCTGTTCTATTTCCTTTTATTAATTCATTTTGCCACTGTTTTGAACTCCAAACAATTGAAAACAGTGACAACATTCCTCTGAATATTTTTATATTGCACAATGGGATTATCCAGTGGCACCTAAATTATTTCAGAGTTATCTAAAATTATATTCCATATATTAAGAATATAAACCTAAATCCAAATACAATATTGAGTTAAATTCAATGCCCAAATAATTCCTTAAAAATTTTCATTATTTTTGGTTTGGAACAAAGCCCTTGCCAAAAATACCAAATATCAGTAAGGATCATTTTTGGTTTCAATGAATGCAAATTTTAGTTGAACCTAGTTTGATTGAAGTGGTGCTAGGGTTTCAACATCCCCATTTCAAATTTCCATGAAAGTTAAACATGATGCAGGCAGGATGCAAACACTAGGCAGCCCAGAAGCTAGGGATGTGACAACTCACCCCTACTAAACAACAATCTCGTCCCGAGATTCAAGTCGTGAGGTAAGAAGACAAAGGGACACAAGCTAATACAATCTTCACGATCCAGATGTCTTTCTCGCGGATGTGGATTCATTGCATCACCTTGATCTCGACGTCTTGCTTTGAAAACTACATCCAACATGACAACGAGGAGAAAGGGAGGATTTTAGAAGAATTGATCTTCTTGAAGTTCGAGCAACTTAGGATCATCTTGATGATCACAAGATCAACTCACGGGATGAGACATAGAAACATCTCTGGAGCTGAGAGGCAAAACTTGCACCAGGAGTGACAGAAGAAACAATTTGACGAGGGTTTCAAAGTAGCGAGGGAAATTTCCATGATTCCAAAACGGGGCACCTCGGGGAAGGTGACTCGAAGAACTATTCCCTTAAGTGTCAAAAATAATTACTTTTGATCCATAGATCATTGAAACTCTCTATACCAGCCTAAGGCAACTCTCAATCGATCGTCTGGAAGAGTTCAAAGGAGTGGCATACTCAGACTAGGATGGATGATGTGGACTAGCTTGTTGAAGACAATGCAATGGATGATTTTTGCTTATCATCGGAAATGGATGGGACCCGTGGTAGGACCACTTTTGAAGATGATCCTTGACAGCAACTGCTAAGAAGGACAACCCATAGGAAATTGGCACAATGGGGTGCAAATTGGGAACAAAATGCAAATGTTGAGAATGTTCCAACCATCATATCTGCCTGAGATTCTGATCTGGTTAGAAACAGGATACTTCAGACTCACATGTCTGAAAAGAAGAGTTTCAACACAAGTCGACGAGATAACATTGCGAGACTCTCGGGAGATGAACTACGATAGCAAGCTCCAAAACATGAGCAGGTTTTGCTACAGACCTGTGAACACACTGTCCTAGACAAGCGTGACCACGTGGCAGTCTTATAATAAAACACTACCGAGTTCAGGGGGGAACCATAATTGAGGATATTAAAGTCCTTGCATAAGGCATGCTCTTAAGAAGGAACTTCCTTTCCTTGAACCAATCAATCAGTGGCTTGGTGTGCTAGGAGATACACATGGAATGAAGATGATCAGTCTATCAGACCATAGAATACTTCGCACATGCATGACTGACTTGGGATGATTCCAGAGGAAGCAAAACAAACTTTCTCGAATTCACGGCGGCAGCTCACATCAAATGCACGTGAATCAAAGAGGTCACTTCTTTCATCCAAACATATACTTCATGAACGGGGCATGAAGAAAATGCTTACACAAGTTTCCAACACTAGCTGGATGTTCAACACAAATCATGGAGGAGACAAAATGCTGCTGATGGGCTCAATAGAAACTCATCGGAATTTCCAAATCACTGGACTTCCACCATTATGTGAACAATGTGATAGTATTGGTCAGACCAAAAGATGTAATGGTGTATGCTCGAGGAGTCAACCGAGAGTAGACAACATTACGAATATTGTTGGTTCTGATTTGATTTGAGGATAGCCCACACTCAAATCAAGGTTGGACAAGACGATAGATTCAAGAACTGATCACGAGGATCAATCAATGAAGATATCATCTTTCTTCAACACACACACAACACAAGGATATCCCTTCCGAAATGAACTAACTGGAAAAAGCTTTCATCTTCCAAGTCTGCAAGTTGTTGTTTAGCTCAACCGACTAGTTCGGGGTATCCATCATAGAACCTTGGAGAATGTGTGGTTTGCAAGAAACCAACTTGATCACGAACTCAACATAGCGGTCGGGTGACAACCTGGTAATACTTCCGAGAAGATATTAGGAACATCACGAACCACCATATGTATCTAAGCTCGAGATCAATCTTGCTTTTCAAGGCAAGATGACATGATCAGAAGAGCAAGGGATTCAATCCTAACTCAAAGATCAAGGAGTGCACCAGGAAATATGGACTAGGTAGCAAGATTAATCTTAGAATGGTAGTTCAATAACCATCACGCTAGGAATGAGAATATTGTCCATTTACTACCAAGCAACGAGTTGCTCAGAGTATTGATTTCACACATCACGATTCACTTGTCAGCATTCTGGTTACAATAACATGGAAACCGAGGAATGAAAAATGATGGCAAGAAGTATCACTATGTCAAGAATGTATAAGAGATGGTGCAATTCTCATGACATTCCTGGCATAAAGTGGGTAATACTTCAGGGTAGAACATAACAAAACTTGATTGCATTTGATCTGCGGAATACAACTGCTTTGACCCAATCCTGGATATGGATGAGGTACTGGAGTTTGTTTCTCCTAGTCATTCTGAAATAGAATGGCTTAATGGACCACAAGAATAATAAGCATCGATAACATGGATGCACAATTACTCCTGACTATCAATTGATAGGCGATGGTCGGAATACAAATGAAGAGGGACAACTAAAGAGGACGTATATCTTTCTGAGTTGTGGATGCATAGATTAATATGTCGAACCAAGTTCAACAAGTTTCTTCCTGATAACCCATGCAGGAAGGTAGGACTGGCAGAATCACAATTATGAATGGAGAACTCCTCCAGAGTACTCTGATTGTGATATTTTGGTTCAAAGAACTTCTGCCTTAATGGTTCATGGTATTGGAAGAAAGAAATACCACGGACCTCGAGGACTGTCGCAAGGTTACTAATATCCTAAAGGAATGAGCAAACACTATCAACAGGAGGTAAGTAGGGTGAATCTCGGGTTCAAGAACCCAGGAATAGAATACCTACTACTAAATGGCATCACGGGATGCTTTCGAGAATGGTGGCCAGAATCATCACACCGGGACACAAAACATGGCTAGATTACTAGGTGACTCCCTAAAACACCTAGGGTCATGATAATAGCTCCAACATATATGTCAAGGCAACATAGTACCTCAACTCACCGATAGTGTGATTAATCTGGCCCAAAAGGACATCGGAAACGGGAAGAAGGGATTTACAAATGCATCAGACTATTTAGAAACCTGGGATGACTCGGACAGCATAACGACTGTAAATGCTCAAAAATATTTGAGACATCCTACAAAATGGTGGCATAACCAATCAACATCACAATATCAAGGTTCCGAGACCAATTATGAACACACGGAAGTAATAGAAACTGAACTGAGACTTGAATCCAACAATCCTACAAGTCTACAGATTAGTAACACGTGATCCTGATAGAAAGATGAGAAGCTTAGTTCTTAATCCCCATAGAAGGGAAGAGGGTGACTCAGATCAGAAGGGCATAAGGTAAAGGAGTAAAAAGAGCCTTACGTTCCCTTCCACAATCAATTCCCTTATATAGCTAAAGCATTTCTAGACTCAACTTCGACCAGTTTGGCTTTGTAATCCTAGAGGCAGTCAGGCTCTGATACCAACGCAATCAGGACCCTGATTCCAAGTCACATCGATCTAGCCGGTAACACCTCATATCACTTTGCGGCCTCACACACGGTATTCCCACGGGTGTCTCCTTACCATGGCCCGGGACCGTTTGCGCCTTTTGGCTCACGTATATGATAGTGTCGCTAGCATCCATATGACAGAGAACCCGGGCCGACATGGCTAGTCGTGAACCCAAAGCAGCACTAACCTATGGGGACAGGCATACATGAATCACATCGAGCATGTCGGTCAGCAGCGTGTGAATCGGGGCTGTAGCACTGGGCTAACAGGACTCCGGGAACCCGGGCTGTAGAAGGCTAGGCAGGACTCCGGATGTCACCGCGTGACATTTCCCCGAAGGGACAAACACACGAACAAAATGAAACACATGCCGGCCAGTCAAGTGTCCTGAGCAGTAGTGCTGGGCTAACAGGACTCTGGTGAACCGGGCTGTAGGAGACTACTAGGGCTCATGGAAGCACTAGACTACATTTCCCCATAAGAGAGGCTACCAAGGACAAATAACTAGATTGTCGGATCCCACACATACCAAGCATTTCAATCATACACACAATATGCTTGATGTGTGTAAATACAACATGGCATCACAACATAACTCAACAACTCAAGTATTTATTCATTAGGCTCCGAGGAGCGAGATATTACAAACATGGGTCTCATGACCCAACAATCATAGCATACAATTCAAGCACATGCGGAAGCTTAACATGTCTGAGTATAGACACCTACAAATGAAAAAGGCTAAGAAGCCTGACTATCTACCAGAGCCTGCCGAGGGCACAAGATCGTAGCTGAGGTATCAAGCTAAACGCCGAAGTCCACGCAGAACTACTAGCGAGACTGAAGTCTCTCTACAAAACACAAATTAAGCAAACGTGAGTACAAAGGTACTCAGCAAGACTTACATCAGAACGAGCTACATATGCATCGGTATCAACAAGGGGGGGGGTGGAGTTTAACTGCATCAAGCCAACTTTGGCTCAGTGGCTAACCCGAACTACGACTGCAAGCAACTCTTTTGAGGTGGCGCACACGAGTCCACATATTCACCATTCAATACACCACTATGGATCCGCTCCCGTCTCCCTACGAGAAGGCCATCCATAGCACTCACACTTATCTTGCGAGTTTTAGAGTATCCACTTTCACTTGTCTATGAACTGTTATTGGCAACCCAGAAGTCCTTTACAGCGGACACGGCTATTCGAATAGATCATTTATAACCCTGCAGGGGTGTACTTTGTCACACATGTTTCCACCACTTAGCGTCTGCACACGACATGTGCTCGGCAGACTTCAAGCGAAGCCAACGTGGGTGTAGAGCACGACCTGACTAACCGCACAAGTCTCTAGTCCAGGTTTATCGCCTATTCGGGTTCCATCCGCAAGGAAATCCGGCTGGGGTGTCCTCAACGGCCCCAAACGATGTGTACAGGGTCCCAAGACGCCAAACGGGCGCCCGGCATACCCGGCCACGGTGTATCTACCGCATCATAGCCCACCCCTAGGGTCAGCGCTACGCATGGCCGCCAACACATAACCTACAAACACCATAAACTAGTTTCAACTCCTGGACAGAGGACGAGAGGGGTCAGTAAGTCGAGCGGAGTCATACTTCAGTCCCGATGCATGGTAGTAACTATTTCATGGATCACAAACACAGATCTCAGTTCCTGAGGACGGCTTCAATGAGACAACCCACCATGTACTCCTACATGGCCTCTCACCGCTACCTTTACCAAATCATGTTCACACACTTAGCTCTCAATAGTAGGACATGTTTACACACCTCCGATTCATCCCTGATGAATCAGACCTGACTCAACTCTATGCAGTAGCAGGCATGACAAACAAACTTGAATGAGTAGGCACATCAGGGCTCAAACAACTCCTACTCATGCTAGTGGGTTTCATCTATTTACTTTGGCAATGACAGGTCATGCAGAGTAAAGGGGTTCAATTACCGCAACAAGTAACAGTTGAATCATTGTTGTCCTAATGCAGTAAAAGAGAGTAGGAGCGAGAGAGTGGGATTGTATCGGAATGAACAAGGGGGTTTTGCTTGCCTGGCACTTCTGAAGATATCATTGGGTCTTCATCAGTGTCAACAATCACAGCGTCGGTACAACATCTATCGAGAGGGGACAACCACCGACAACAGAGAAGGAACACAATTAATGCAATGCACAACATGATGCATGATAATGACATGGCAATATGTTGTTGATTGAGCTAATGCAACTAGCAACACAACTAAATGAAGTTGGTTTGAACCCAAAGTTCAAATTCAAACTCCACATGTGGTTATTTAAATACCATTCATTTGATTTGTCCTAAACAGTGGCCTTAAGTTGTTCTAACATTCATGACAATGGTATAGATGGATATATTGGATTTTTCTAATAATTTTTCATATATAATTTATTTCATTTGGAGTTACGGTTTAATTTCTATGATTTTTAGAAGTTTTTGGCATTTTCTGGAATTTCCTGAAAAAGAATAAATTCAGAAAATGAGTTATTGCGTCAGCACTGCGTCACTGTGACGTCAGCTGGTCAACAGCGCCTAACCAGAGTCAAACCTGATAGTGGGACCCATATGTCATTGACTCAGCTAATTAATATAGTTAATTAACCTTAAATTAAGCCTAACTAAAATGTCAGTGGGGCCGGGGCCCACATGTCAGCGGCTAACCTAACTATCAGGGTTAATTAGCACTAATCTAACCTAGCTAAAGATTAACAGAGACGGGCCCGCACTTTAGTGACCCTGGGGGGGTCAAACCCCAGGTCAAACGAGTCAACCTCGCCGGACTTGATCCACGGCTCGTCGCCGGCGACGCCAGAGACGACGGAGGCGCTCGGAATAGCAACTCAGGCGACCAAATGAGCGGCGGAGAGGCTCTACAGGGAGCTGGCGATCGCGCGCATCTAACGAGGCAAGCGGGAGCAGCTGGGGTGGACTGAGCTCGTCAGAAGGGAACTCGCGGCGGCGGCCGGAGTTCGGCCAACGGCGGTTTGCGCATTGCAGGGCATGTCCAGAGCCGTGGATGGTTGTGATCGAACCGCGGAAGTGCAACGAGTGCAGCGGTGGGCTCCGATGCGTGCTTGCACAGCCGTGGTCGCGGTGGTGACATGGCCGGCGGCGAGGAGCTATTGGCTCCGATGGCTATGGTGGTTAGAAGGCGCGGACGAGCACGGGGAGAGAGGGGAAAGGACCGAAAGCTCACGGTGAGGCCGACGACAGGCTCAGCTGGCTCGGGGACGACCGGAAGGCCATGAATCCGTCGATGGAGTCCGGTGGCCATGCTCGGGGAAGATGACTCGTGGCGGCGATGTGGGGCTCCCGCGATGGCGTGGTTCGGGGTGGAAGATAGAGGGGATCGAGGCGGAGCCTCTGGGCATGTCGGAGAGCCGAGGGGGAGGCGGTGGCCACGGTGGTGCACGTCGGCGGCGACGGGCACGTTCAGGGAGAGAGCAGAGAAGGGGGAGGGAGCCGTGGGAGAGTGAGAGGTCCAGGGAAAGGGCAGGGCGATGCACGTGGCGCTCGGGGTAGACTCCAGCAGCGGCAAGCAAGAAGGAGGTGGCCGGACGCGTGCTCGCACGCGCCGGCCACGCGCTTGTCCTCCTGGCAAGGGGAAGAAGACAGGGAGGAGCCCCTGGTGGGCTGGGCTGGCCAGCTACAGTGCTGGGCCGGTTGGTGGGCGCCAGGTAAATTTCTCTGCTCTATTTTATTTCTGTTCTGTTTCCTTTTATTAATTCATTTTGCCACTATTTTGAACTCCAAACAATTGAAAACAGTGACAACATTCCTCTGAATATTTTTATATTGCACAATGGGATTATCCAGTGGCACATAAATTATTTCAAAGTTATCTGAAATTATATTCCATATATTAAGAATATAAACCTTATTCCAAATACAATATTGAGTTAAATTCAATGCCCAAATAATTCCTTAAAAATGTTCATTATTTTTAGTTTGGAACAAAGCCCTTGCCAAAAATACCAAATATCAGTAAGGATCATTTTTGGTTTCATTGAATGCAAATTTTAGTTGAACCTTGATTCAAGTGGTGCTAGGGTTTCAACATCCCCATTTCAAATTTCCATGAAAGTTAAACATGATGCAGGCAGGATGCAAACACTAGGCAGCACCAGAAGCTAGGGATGTGACACCTGGGCACTGTTCGGGCACGGGATGAACTTCACGTGGGCGGGGTGGATGAGGTGAAATTCGTCGAATCCGGGCGATTTCGTGGATGGAAAGGGTGGGGAAAGGGGGGAAAAGCTAGATCCACTCAAAACAAAGCAAATCCACAGATCAAATCCAACAAAATTTGAACACACCAACAAATTACAAAAACATTTTGGGGCTATTTTTGTGGGGAATTTTTGAATTAGGGACAAAATCAACAAAAACTAGGCTAGCAACACAACAGAGAGGCTCCGAAATCGTGATCAACTTGGCTCTATATACCAAGATGATGCAGGGTAGAACCCTAATCGGCCGATCTTTCACGAAAGGAGCGGATCCCGTGAAGAACACGAAGAACACAAGGGGGAAAATAAGGGGAAACACAAGGGAAAACACGAGAGAATCACTAAACCAACACGAAATAGTCACACATGTGCTAGATCCTCGAGTACATAAGAGATCACACGATCCACAGACAACTAAGGACGATACAAAGGTAGCCGGTCTTCTCCCTGAGGATGTTTTGAATCCACAAGGGGATCTTCCCTCAGCGGGGTCTTGAATCCAAAGGGATCTTATCCGAAGAGGGGCCGCGGTCTCTCTCCTGGAGTAGATCCGATGTGGATGAGCAATGCTCTATCTCTAAATATGAGCTAAACCAGTGCAAACCCTAGCTAGCAAGAATAGGAGGTCTATTTATAGTCTTAGTGCAAATGGGGGGGCGAAAGGAGGGGGTACATGGGCTTCGGGCCCGAAAATGGGCACAACCAGGTACCGGACATCCGTTGGGGACTGGTCGTCCGGTGTCTCATGGGCGGCCGGACGTCCGGTGGTTGTCGGTCGTCCGCTTGTTCTGGCTTGGATTCTGGTGTAGCGGATTTCCGGAGGAGGCCGGACGTCCGGTGGCACCGGTCGTCCGCTCGTTTGGATCGGGTGCAGGGGCACCAATCGTCCAGTCCGGGCTGGACGTCCGCTCGCTGAGGTTCGGCTGGAGCTTCAGGCTCCGGACGTCCGTCCTGACCGGTCATCCAGTGGCTGGGACTTCTTCTCCAGCTCTCCTTCTTCTCCGTCTTCACGTCCATCTTCCTCTTCTGATCCTCCTTGCTCCTTAGCTTCTTCACGGCCAACTCCTTGATACCTCATTATGCACAATGTCCCCGTTTGAGGTAGTAGGCATATCTCATGCGCATCGAAGTGGAAAAGTGAGAGGAGAGATGTCACCGCGGTTTCGAGAGCTCTCGCACGTGCTCGTGTCATGGGTCCAGTAGGCACTTGGTGAGATGATGGTAGGTCCATGTGGATGACCTTGGGATTCTCCGCATCAGTTAACTTTTGCATTTTTTCAGGGTTCGTTTGGACATTTTTATACATTAACTGTGTTTTCTAGGCATTTTATGTGCATAATTCAAATTTGAAATACATGCAGATGCTCCAATGCAAATACAATGTGTGCTTGGGTGCATGCTTAGGCCCCATCCAAGAAAAGGGAATTAATTTCAAACACAAGGGCATTGTTGATTGCCGGCAAAACATTGAAATGCCTGGTTTTCAAATTCTAGTAAATCCAAAACTCGTCTGAAATTCATATATCTTGGTATGGTATCATGGAGCGGCATCATCATGCCATGGTAAAATTTCTGTCCCATTTTTGGCAGGTTTTGGTATAAGCTTCTCACAAACTAGAGCTTCTCACAACAAGCCTGGTGGTTTCGGAAGGGAACGTGCCACCCTTGGGGACGAAATGATATCCGTTGCTTCTTATTGCTTTAAAAAAATTCTAATGTCAACATAGAACAACATGAGCGTTGTGTTAAGTTTTGGAATTTTTAGGGGTTCGTTTGGACATTTTTATACATTAACCGGGTTTTCTAGGCATTTTATGTGCATAATTCATATTTGAAATACATGCATGTGGTCTAGTGCATATAAATTGGTTGAAAAATCAAATATGTGTCCTTGGGTGCATGCTTAGGTCCCATCCAAGAAATGGGAATGAATTTCATACACCAGGGCACTGTTGATAATCGGCAAAACATTGAGATACCTGGTTTTTAAATTCTAGTAAATCCCAAACTCATCTGAAATTCATGAAACTTGGCATGGTATCATGGAGCGGCATCAACATGTCGTGGTAAATTTTTGTCCCATTCGGGGCAGGTTTCGGTATAAGCTTCTCACAATCGAAAGCTTCTCACAACAAGCCTGGTGGTTTCGGTAGGGAACGTGCCACCTTTGGGGACGAAACATTTTTCTTGCCTATTATTGCTTTCAAAAAAATTCTAGTGTCAACATTGAACAACAGGAGTGTTGTGTTATGTTTTGGGATTTTCCAGGGTTCATTTGGACATTTTTATACATCAAGTGGGTTTTCTAGGCATTTTATGTGCATAATTCAAATTTGAAATACATGCACATGCTCCAGTGCATATAAATTGGTTGAAAAATCAAATATGTGTCCTTGTGTGCATTCTTAGGTCCCATCCAAGAAATGGGTTTGAATTTCAAACACCAGGGCCCTATTGATTGTTAGCAAAACGGTTAGATACCTGGTTTTTAAATTCTAGTAAATCCAAAACTCGTCTGAAATTCATGAAACTTGGCATGGTATCATGGAGTGGCATCAACATGCCATGGTAAATGTTTGGTCCCATTTGGGGCAGGTTTTGGTATAAGCTTCTCACAAACCAGAGCTTCTCACAACAAGCCTAGTGGTTTCGGTTGGGAACGTGCCACCTTTGGGGATGAAACGATATCGGCTGCCACTTGTTGCTTTCAAAAAACTTCTAGTGTCATCTTAGAACAACAAGAGTGTTGTGTTAAGTTTTGGATTTTTTGGGGTACGTTTGGACATTTTTATACATCAACTAGGTTTTCGAGGCATTTTTTTGAGCATAATTCAAATTTGAAATACATGCACATGCTCCCGTGCATTTAAATTGGTTGAAAAATCAAATATGCGTCCTTGGGTGCATGCTTAGGTCCCATCCAAGAAATGGGAATGAATTTCAAACAGAAGGGTACTGTTGATTGCCGGCAAAACATTGAGATGTCTGGTTTTTAAATTCTAGTAAATCAAAAACTCGTCTAAAATTCATGAAACTTGGCATAGTATCATGGAGCGGCATCAACATGTCGTGTTAAAATTTTTGTCCCATTTGGGGGAGGTTTGGGTATAAGGTTCTCACAATAAGCATGGTGGTTTCGGTAGGGAACATGCCACCTTTGGGGACGAAACGATATCCGTTGCCTCTTATTTCTTTCAAAAAATTTCTAGTGTCTACATAGAACAACAGGAGTGTTGTGTTAACTTTTGGAATTTTTCGGGGTTCGTTCAGACATTTTTTATTAATTAATTGGGTTTTCTAGGCATCATATGTGCATAATTCAAATTTGAAATACATGCTCATGCTCGAGGGCATATAAATTGTTTAAAAAAATCAAATATGTGTCCTTGGGTGCATGCTTAGGTCCCATCCAAGAACTGGGAATGAATTTCGAACACCGGGACACTATTAATTGCCGGCAAAACATTCAGATACCTAGTTTTTAAATTGTAGTAAATTCGAAACTCGTCTGATATTCATGAACTTGGCAAGGTATCATGGAGCGGCGTCAACATGCCATGGTAAAAAAATTGTCCCATTTGGGGGAGGTTTGCGTATAAGCTTCTCACAAACCAAACCTTCTCACAACAAGCCTGGTGGTTTCTGTAGGGAACGTGCCACCTTTGGGACGAAACGATATATGTTGCCTCTTATTGCTTTCAAAAAATTTCTAGTGTCAACATTGAACAACAGGAGTGTTGTGTTAAGTTTTGGGATTTCTCGGGGTTCGTTTGGACATTTTTATAGATTAGCATG
The DNA here is from genome assembly GCF_002162155.2 of Triticum dicoccoides. Taxonomy (NCBI): domain Eukaryota; kingdom Viridiplantae; phylum Streptophyta; class Magnoliopsida; order Poales; family Poaceae; genus Triticum; species Triticum dicoccoides. The sequence continues at coordinate 190,097,363 of NC_041388.1, forward strand.
TTTTTCTAGGAATTTTATGTGCATAATTCAAATTTTAAATACATGCACATGCTCCAGTGCATATAAATTGGTTGAAAAATCAAATATGTGTCCTTGGGTGCATTCTTAGGTCTCGTCCAAGAAATGGGAGTGAATTTCTAGCACCATGGCACTGTTGATTGCCAGCAAAACGTTGAGATACCTGGTTTTTAAATTGTAGTAAATCCAAAACTCACCTGAAATTCATGAAACTTGGTATGGTATCATGGAGCGGCATCACCATGCCATGGTAAAAAATTTGTCCCATTTGGGGCAGGTTTTGGTATAAGCTTCTCACAACAAGCCTGGTGGTTTCAGCAAGGAAGGTGCCAGCTTTGGGGACGAAATGATATCCATTACTTCTTATTGCTTTCAAAAATATTCTAATGTCAACATAGAACAAGAGGAGTGTTGTGTTAAGTTCTGGTATTTTTCCGGGTTCATTTCGATAGTTTTATACATTAACTAGGTTTTCTAGGAATTTTATGTGCATAATTCAAATGTGAAATACATGCACGTGGTCCAGTGCATATAAATTGGTTGAAAGATCAAATATGTGTCCTTGGGTGCATGCTTAGGTCCCATCCAAGAAATGGGAATGAATTTCAAACACCGGGGCACTGTTGATTGCCGGCAAAACGTTGAGATACCCACTACTAGGAAAAGGGCTATAGATGAAATTGACACTAATGGCGCACCAGAGAAGTGGTGCGCCACTACTATATACTAATGGCGCACCATGTGCCGATAAGCCATTAGTGTGGAAGACACTAATGGCGCACCAGACACAAGGTGCGCCACTAGTAACAATTTTTTTTTCATTTTTCCAAACATACTAATGGCGCATCCGGGCAAAGTGCGCCATTACTAGTTCTAATTAGTAATGGCACACTAGCCATAGAGAGCGCCACTACTGTTTTTTTACTCTTTTTTGAAAAACTACTAATGGCGCACCGTGGCACAGTGCGCCATTACCA
>NC_041388.1:190098932-190103336 GCF_002162155.2 Triticum dicoccoides
ATATATATAATTTTTTTATTTTTTTGCAAAACTACTAATGGCACACGGCCAGCAGGTGCGCCATTAGTATGTTGGGTTACTAATGGCGCATGGCTGGGTGATGCGCCATTAGTAACCTGGGATCAGCTAGATATTTCGGACAGCCACACACTCACTTTCCCCACTTCATTCCCTCCACCTCCTTCTCCAAGCTTGTCGGCTGCCTCCTCCTCCTCACCTCATTTGCACCATAGATTCATCAAAATTAAGTGGTGAAATTACCTTTTTTGATAGGTAAGTAAGGGGAAATCTATCTTCATGTTGTAGATCTACGTTTTTTCTCCCTAGCTCGCTCCAACAACGTGCGCATGCACTTTTTGTGGCCTAGCTAGATCTATGTATGTTTGTGGTGTTGCATATGTTTGTGGTGTTGCATATATGTTTGTGTTTGCACGTACCGGTATTTGAAATGCGATAGTTGCCAATATTTTGCCGAAATGTTGATTCATTTCCATTTCGGCAAGAATTTTGGCACTATGCATTCTTTTTGGTCCTATTTTTAGGGAAAGTCATGCCAAATTTTTTCTTGGTTCTAAAATATCGTTTTGCTCTACCCCGCAGGCGACCATGGTCCGCACGATGACCGAAGGCATCATGAATAGGTTTTTGAGCTCCGTGAAGGCCGAGATGCTTCAAAAGAACGAGACGGAGATAAGATGTCTGTGTCGAAGATGCAAGATGAAGAGCCTTATTGCGGACCCGGATTCCGGGCAGGTGCGGGACCACCTGCTCTTGCGTGGTTTCATGGATGGCTATCGGTGGCAAGGTGATGAAGATGACTATGAAGTCGTCCATGGGGGCCGGGCAAGAAATGAGGAAGGGCAGCAAGACAACCACCGCGGCTCGGGCGGGTGAGAAGACGAAGAATCTCCAGGACATGATCACGACGGTGATGCTGTACACAGTCATCATGTAGAAGATGCCAGACATGATGATGAGGAAGATGCCGGAGCAGACAAAGGGCATGATGATGAAGATGAAGATGCCGGCAGAGCAGACGATGATGGACCATCGATGGGCTGGGTGCAGGACCCTCATATTCAAGAGCTGCTTCTCAAGCAGACGGATAACGCAAGAGCTGCCGCCCGAGAGAAAGCCAAGCTGGATCAACTGGAGATAGACGCGGTTACTCCATTGTATGAGGGATGCAGTCCCGAGGATACCCGCCTGAAAGTAACGCTCATGGCTCTGGAGATGAAGGTAAAACACAAAATGACCGACGCATGCTTCGACGAGAACATGTCATTCTGGCACGAACATCTTCCCAAGGGGAACAAGTGCCCTACCAGTTTCGAGGAGGCGAAGAAAATTGTGTGTCCTCTGGATTTACCGCACGAGAAATACCATGTGTGCATGAACAATTGCATCATTTATCGGGACGAGCACGCGGAGTCCACCATATGTCCGGTGTGCGGCGTCACTCGATATAAGAAGAGGAAGAAAGCTCCTCAAAAAGTGGTGTGGCACTTTCCGATCACTCCTCGTCTGCAGCGGTATTTCGCGGACCCTAAGGTAGCAAAGCTCCTGTGTTGGCACGTGGATAGGGAGGAGAAGAAGCGAGAAGATGACGCAAATGATCCGGAGATAAATAAAAAAGACAAGATGCTGAGTCACCCTAAGGATGGGAGCTAGTGGCAAGCGTTGAACTTCGAACACCCAGAATTTGGGAAGGATCCAAGGAACATCGTGCTGGGCGCGAGCACCGATGGAGTCAATCCGTTTGGCAGCCACAGAAGCACACAAAGCACCTAGCCTGTGTTTTGTGTGGATGTACAACCTTCCCCCCTGGTTGTGCATGAAGAGGAAGTACATTCACATGAGTATGCTAATTGAAGGGCCGAAATAACCAGGGAACAACATCAATCTGTATCTAGGGCTGCTGAAAGAGGAGCTAGACACGCTGTGGAAAACGCCAGCCAATACATGGGACGCCGTAGAGAAAGAATATTTCCCTATGAGAGCCGCACTGCTCACGACGGTGCACGACTATCTCGGTTACAGATATCTCGCGGGGCAGGTGGTCCACGGATTTTCTGGATGCGTCAGGTGCATGGATGACACAACGTATCGCCAGCTAGATAGAGATCCGGGGTCTTCGAAAATCGTGTTCATGGGACATCGAAGGTGGCTTCGCGACGATGACCCGTGGAGGAGCGGCGAGGAAATAGACGAGCTGTTGAAAAATTGGAAAGATTGCCCACTGCCGAGAAAGAAGCAAAAGGCGCCAGAGCCGGGAAAGAAGCGAAAGCCGCGAGAGCCGCTGCTGAAGGTATGGAAAACGAGGTCTGTTTTCTGGGACTTGCCGTACTGGAAGATCCACCGTGTGCCTCACAGCCTTGATGCCATGCATATCATGAAGAATGTGTGCGAGAGTCTTCTTGGTACCCTGCTCAACATGCCAGAGAGGACCAAAGATGGGCCGAAAGCAAGGGCCGAAAGCAAGGACCAGAGAGGACCAAGAACGTGTGAAATCAATGGGCATCAGGCAGGAGCTTCACGCTAATGATGTTGATGATGATGATGATGAGGCGAAGCAGGACATAGAAAGTCATCGCAAAGGCAAAAAGGCCAAGAAGACCGGAAATGACTACCCTTCCGCGTGCTTCACTCTAAGTCAGGAGGAGATCGAGCAGTTTTTCACCTACCTCGTAGGAGTAAAATTTCCTTACGGTTACGCGGGGAAGATAAGTAGATACCTAGACCCAGCGAAGCAGAAGTTCAGCGGGATGAAGTCTCACGACTGTCACATGCTGATGACGCAGATACTTCCATTTACAATCCGTGGGATCATGGACGCGCACGTCCGTGAAACGCTATTTGGCCTATGCAACTTTTTCGATGTCATCTCTCGGAAGTCGGTTGGCGTGAGGCAACTCAGAAGGCTACAGGAAGAGATCGTGGTGATACTATGCGATCTTGAGATGTACTTCCTGCCAGCATTCTTCTACGTTATGGTGCATCTGCTGGTTCATATCGTGGAGGATATCATCCAATTTGGGCCGACGTTCCTGCACAGCATGATGCCATTCAAAAGGATGAATTGTGTCATCAAAGGATACGTTCGCAACATGTCACGTCCAGAGGGAAGCATAGCCAGGGGCTTTCTGACCAAAGAGTGCATCTCCTACTGCACGAATTATCTAGGAATCGAGAACCCTGTTGGTCTGCCCGTCAACAGGCACCTCGGCAGGCTCGCTGGATGGGGTCACCATGAGGGTCGCCGCGAAATGCATGTCGACTTCGAGGGTCAACTCGCCGACTTTGAAAGAGCAAACCTAGTCGCGCTACAACACATAGACGTGGTCGATCCTTGGGTGGTAGAGCACAAAACCTTTATTGAGAAGACGTACAATGACCGAGGCCAACAGAGGACGGACGTAGATATAATCAAAGAGCACAACTCATGTTTCACGCGTTGGTTCAAGCAGAAGCTTCTATCGTACCCTTTACATGAGGATTCTTCCGCAGAAGAACAACTCATATTCGCCATGTCACAGGGCGCCGAGCACAACCTGATGACCTATGAGGCGTACGATATCAACGGCTACACTTTCTACACCGAGGACAAGGACATGAAGAGCGATGGTTATCAGAACTCTGGGGTAACGATGGAGTCCTACACCGGTAACGACAAGGACAGATACTACGGAAGGATCAAGGAGATCTGGGAGCTGAGCTACACTGGAGAGAAGGTCCGGATGTTCCGTGTCAGATGGGCCAAGAGCGTCCTAAAAGAAGACTGGTATTTCACCACCATGGTTATACCCGAAGCCAAATCCAAGACCGCGGGCGCAAACGTCACCGCGAAAAATGAGCCATGGGTACTGGCTTCCCAAGTGGGCCAATGCTTTTTCATTACCGACCCGTCAAAGCCCAGTCGTGTTGTCGTGAGGAGAGGCAAAAGCAAGATCATCGGAATGGATGGAGTAGCCAATGAGCAAGACTTCGACAAGTACGGCGACCCGAAGATCGAACATGACGACGACGATGAAGCAACAGCATACACCACAAGAAGAAGCAGGACCACCCTACCTAAAGGACGTCCATTCCATAGAAGAACTCCATTTGCGAAAAAGAAGGGCAAGAAGATTGTGAACAGATAGCTAGCTAAGATCGATTGTATTTAAATCGTAGTCTTCATTTCTCGATTGTATTTCAAGGGTACTTTTTGATATCATGAATATTTTAAATTTCATGGGCACTTTTTGGATTCATGAGGACACTCGATCTCGATCCCCCTCCATCTAGATCTCGATTTCCCCTCCATCTCGATCTCGATCCCCCTCCATCTCGATCGCTATCCCCCTCCATCTCGATCTCGATCCCACCCGCACCCTCTCCCACTAGCTCCACCGCCGCCGACGA
>NC_041388.1:190103575-190104146 GCF_002162155.2 Triticum dicoccoides
GATGATATTTTCAAAAAACAAATTTGATGATATTTTTTAAAAAATTATTACAGTTTTTATAAAAAAATATTACTGTTTCATATTCATATTCATTTTTTAAATAATAACAATAAAGTGTAGACTACAATTGTTGTTAAACAACAATTATTACTGTTTTTATAGAAAAATATTACTATTTCATATTCATATTCATTTTTTAAAAAATAAGAATAAAAAGTGTGGACTACAATTGTTGTTAAACAACAATTATTACTGTTTTTATAAAAAAATATTACTGTTTCATATTCATATTCATATTCATTTTTTTAAAAATTATTACTTATGGCGCTCGGGTGGCTGGTGCGCCATTGCTATCTAAAAAAGAATACTTATGGCGCACTGTCCCGCTGGTGCGCCATTGCTATGAAAAAAACATTTTAATGGCGCACCGCTTGGGGGTGCGCCATTAGTAATCTTCCCCCATCCATACACTTCGTCCCTCCCTCGTCCCTCCGTCTCGCCAGACTACTTCATCCCTCTCCCTCCACCGCGCCGCTCCCTCCCTCGTCCCTCCCTCCACCGTGCTGCCGCC
>NC_041388.1:190104625-190161394 GCF_002162155.2 Triticum dicoccoides
TCCCTGCCTCCCCCCTTGAAACCCTAGAAGCCACCGGAGATTTGGAGCCTCGGAGCCGCCGGAGCCTCGGATCCCCACGTCCACCAGGAGAGGAGGCCCCACGTCCAGCAGGAGAGGAGACCCGCGACCTCCTTGCCGCGACCTGCCCGCCGTCCAGCAGGAGAACAGGGTACGAATCCCTCTTCCCCTTGTCTCTTGCTGATTTTCTTCTTCATCTCCTCCAATCTCTGACGCGTTCTTATCTATAGTTGTGTTGTGTTGTTGTGTTGTGTGAAGGAAGGACTTGGTTCAACAGGATACAGAGAAGCTGCTGCTGTGGGTTCGACTTGTTTGGATTTGGTTCCCCTGTCACCAAAGTGACCACTTGTCTCGCCTCTCTCCCCCTCTATACAAGTTCATGGCTGTGGAGTGCTATGGTCGATGCTTGTCTCAGCTGTATGCATTTGATTTCAGACTATATAGCTTGTATATGCAAAGTGCAAAAGTTTCCGAGCAATGCTGTACTTTTACCTACTAGTTTCTTTGGCATGGTTTTTATTCAAGTGAAACCAAACCCTGAGAGTAACACATTTGCTTCTTATTGTACATGACTATGTTTATTGTGCTGAAACATCTGTCTGATCTAATTAGAATGTATATGTGAGTTAAATAGGTCTGATTTTTGTTTTACGGGGTGGTAGAGGCAGCATCCATGTATTTGGGTCGCTAGTGGTTGTTTTTTGCGGTGTTGCAAGAAAGGAGATAATGTTGGCTGAATGTTCTTGAGGAAGAAAAGTAAAAAAGTGATTGGAATCGCATGCCTAGAATGTTGTTCACTTATTGTCTTCATATTTAAAATCATCTGTTTTAAGTAAAGTAGGCTGTGAGAAAAACCTTCCAGAAAAAGCTAAACAGCACAAATATACTGCTCTTGGATCGATGATTTGATTATGTAGCATAACCAGCACAGAGTTAGTGAGAGACGAACATGAGGCTGCACATTTTTGTACCAATAGTTGCACAAACTTGGGGCTGCACAAATTTGGTGCTGCACGAACTTGCTCCTTGGCCATGAGAGAGATTGAAATTGAGTACTCCTAGGCCAAGAGAGAGATTATGTTAAAAAGTCAGTTAAGCAAGCATGGTACTCTTATTTTGAAGTACAAATTCAGTTTAAAAGTCAGTTAAAAGTCCAGTTTTAGAGCTTGGATCCTGATCTGACTATAAAGTGTACTGCAAGCTTATTGCTAGCATGTTTAAAATTAAGTAAACACATGATTCAGTGCACACTTGAATACACATGATCTGCTTGTGCTTGTGACTGACTTGGACACATGATTCTGACACACATGTATTCAGACACACATAGCATGTCTGAAACCCCTAAGAAATCATTTGCATATTGTCAACCAAGTATTTGTCATTCTGAAGAAAAATGCACTGTATCATGTATTTTTCCATGGTTTGTAGATGAAATTTGCCATGGTGCATATAGTAAAAACAATGCCATGATCTGTAAAATACATTTGTCATGCTCCATGAAAGTAAATTGCCATGGTCCAAATGTAGCAGAAGTTTCAAGTAGTGTTTTGTTTCTGTGTTTGAATAGGCAGCAAAACTTTCTATTCTTTCTGTGTTTGTACAGACTTGCTAAACTATTGAGGATTTTTTGTTGGGTGACCTATTAGATTTGGAATGGAAGCTCACATAAGTTGAGCTTATTTTTGTCCATATAAAAGCAGAGGACCATATGGTCTGTGGCTGGGTTTTGTCTCTGACGATTGTGTCGTGATGAATTTGCAGGTACCCCGAGAGGCCCTTGAGTTTGTCGGAATGTCGATTAACTTCCGTTCCAGCAAATTCGGGTAATCCATATGTCCTATTTCCAGCAAAGGTCATGCTGAAATTTCCCGTGAATTTTAGCATGAGTTTGCTAAAAATAGGACATATGGGGTACTTGCGACTAATGCATTGGCCGGGGTATCTTAGTACTTAGTTAAGTAGGATCAACTGCTCCGCCATTCTTGCTGCATTAAACCATAGGTGGCAATAGAGCCAAGTGATTAGGCCCAACTTAGAATTCTCCTTAGCATCGATAAACTCTAGATGATAAACCCAACATAGGTGGCAATATAGCCAAGTGATTAGTGCCAAGTGATTAGGCCCAACCTAGGGTGCCTCGGCATCGATAAACCCTAAATGATGAAAACTTAACTTGACTTCTATAGGGTGCCTCGGTGTCGATGAGAACCTAAATGATGTACGCTTAGGCTTTTAGGGTGCCTCAGCGTCGACAAACCCTAAATGATAAAACCTTAGCTTTTAGGATGCCTCGGTGTCGAAAAACCCTAAATGATGAGACCATGATCTTGTTCCTTGACAATAACCAACTTTTTGACCAAACTTTTTTCCTATTTAGAGCGAAACATGGCCCACAACGATGAGGCCGGCGGTTCGGGCGGCAAGCAATTCTGGGAGCTGTCCCAGGAGTTCGAGGAAGAACCTCACCACTATGAGGACGCCGTGGAAGACACCGATCCTGACTACACAACCCCTAGTGGCGTCGGGGATGACATCACTGATGATGGCGCCGCGGATGCCACCACTGATGATGGAGGTGCATGCACAGATGGCAGCCAACCGAAGAGGCAACGGAAGGACCGGCGCCCGAGCGTGCTCGGCACCGTCAGGGAGGAATTTACTGAAGTGAACTCCGACGGGCATCTGACGGGGCCCAAACACGTAGTCAAGGGATTCTCGGTTCAGCTCAGGTGCATCCTTTGAAGCACCGTCTCGATCAACACCGAGAACCTAAGGCATAAGGACAGGGGGAATTTGCGCAGCCTCCTCTTCACAAAGCTGCATGAACGATACAAGTTCCCCGCTGAGTTTGCAAACACACGCCTCTGAGGGAATAAAGTGAAAGGTGCCACCCTCACGAGGATGAGCACGGCCCTGTCTACTTGGAAAAGCATGGTGAAGGCAATGATTGAAAAAGGTGATAGTTATGAGAAGATCAAGGTGAAATATCCTTTGATGAGTGAAGATGACTACAAGGAGTTCAAGATCAAGTGCGAGAGCAGCGCAACCTCCGAATCAAGTCAGTGGGGGAAAGAAATGCGGAAGTTGAACTTAGGGGTCCACCAACTCGGTCCCGGCGGTTACAGAGTGGCGGACCCTATATGGGACAAGGAGGACGCGGAGCGTGCCGAGCAAGTCCTACCGCCCCGCTTCGAGAAATACCGTGACAAGCAGACCAGGAACTTTCTCAGGACCCGGTACAAGGAGGACCCGGTAACAAAGGAGCTTACCACGGATCCGAAGACCAGGGGGCTTGAGCTTGTTTTGGTAAGGAATACATCCCCCGCATAATTAGCTCCATATGGTTGCATTCTAATTAATCCCCAATATTTCTAAATGATTCACGTTCCTTCCGCAGGACAATGAAAGCAGTAGTGCGGGGTCGTCTCAGAGCTCCCCTTTCGACACCCCTTTAAATAGGGCGTTGAACATAATGGAAAATAAGGATCAGCTCAGTAAGTCGACGTCAGCTGGTCTTGTGGCCGGCAAAGGCTTGTCCACAAAATGGTCATCATACTATACCGCTGGTGGGCGAAAGGAGAAAAAGACCAGCTCGGAAAGCCAGTCGCGCGAGGTTGAAGCACTCAAGGCACAAGTGGTGCGGATTCCAGAGATTGTCCAAGAGCAAGTGCAACAACAACTGGGAACGATGCTCAACGCCATGGTGCCTACGTTGATTCATGGGCTGACGACGTGGATTGCGGGCGGCCAACAGAGGCCTCCCCCGGTTCCCAGCTTCACGGCCAGCAACTCGCACAACGCGTAGGCGGCGCCATTGGTGTCTCCGGTGGCGCCATTGGTGTCTCCGGCGGCGCCATTGGTGTCTCCGGCGGAGGCGGTATTCATGTCTCCGACGCCGGCACGGGCATTGGAGCTTAATCCACCCGGGTGTATGCCGGCCGGCACCTCGCCAGCAAGCTGCCCCTCCATCAGTTGCACACCCGCCGTTGGCGGTGCCTTGACATTAGTCGAGCTCGACGGCATCACGGTAACTAAGCATCTCGGTCGATGACTTCATCTCCTTGCCTTTGACTGGGCATCCTTGACGCCCTACATGTTTTCGTAGGGCGCCGCCGATGTTCCTTGCACTCTCCTGCACTTCGTGGGCGGCGAGTTGGTCGATGTCGCCAAGGGCAGAATCATTCAACCGGGCAACCCCGTGTTCCACGGTAATCCGATGCCACCCATAGTGTATAGGGTTGAAGTGGTTCGGGTGCTGCCAGGCTGCGACGAGCTGTTACCTCCGATTCGACCCGCTGGGGCCGACGAAGAAGAAGAGATGACCCTCAGCGTCTACGTAAGCTAGCCCTTGCTTTGGCCGAAGAGCCAGATTTGTTTAGGGGCGGGGGACACCACCCCACAGACAAGACCGCCAGTCGTGCCGGCGCCAAGCCATGGCAAGAATGCCGCAATGCTACCGGACATGCCGGACATCCCTATGGCACAGGATCCGGACATGCATATGGCACAGGATCCAGACGACGACGACAACGACGACGGTACATATACCAACGTCTATAAGTACTTTGCCAAACATGTGTATGGTGACGAGTTCTGCGGGCCTCCTTCTCAAGAACCCAACCAAGACGACCGCGATCTAGCTGGTACAACAGAGAAACCCAATTGCAACAGGCATCATCTGGCGTTTAGTTCTCAAGAGACGCCTCCAGCTGCCGCCTTCACCGAGCCTCAGATAGCCGAGGTGCCAAATATTATCATCCCCAACACGCTCAAGAAGGCGGTCTGTGAGCAGAACTCGGTCCCATTACAGCAGATCAAGAAGAAGGGACGGAAACGAAAGGCTAAAAAGGGCGTCGGTGCGAGCCAGCCGGCATCGAGTACGATCCGTGCTCAGGACGGGCCACCTTCACCTAAGGATATCTCGAGGAAGGTGCATGTGGCGGGTAGGGCGATGCTACCGACAAATATGCTCAATGCTGCAACCGGTGCTATGCGGAGTCTACATGACAGTGTTCTTTCTTTGGAGAAGCGGCGTCTCAGAGAGAATGATGTGGCATACCTGGTTTTCGTGGCCAAGGTGCCAGAGGGCAAGGGCTTTGTGGATGGCGCCATCGGGGGTACGATCGTCCTGCGGTTTGATGACATCTTTGCTATGTTTAACCTTCATCTGCTGCACTACACCTTCGTTCGGCTGTTTTTCCTGAGTATGGAGATGCGGGTCATTAGAGACAAGACCCCGGACATCGTGATAGTTGAACCCTTCTACATGCGTGCCAAGCTCTTGGGCAGCGCTGGGGACCACCAAGTCGCGAGTTCACACCTCGAAGGCATCATTCTGGCAAACCCAGATAAGGATAACTTCTTCGTGTCTTACTTTCCCGAGTAAGTCATCCCTTAACTGCCCCGAAACATATGATTTCTTAGATTTCGATCGTTCTTTTTTTTCTAACATTCCATGTTCTGTGCAGTGACATACATTGCACACTCATCCTCTTAAGCCCGAAATATTCCATGGCCATGTATTTCGACCCGAACCGTGACTCCAAGATGGACTACACAAATATCAAGAAAATTCTTGATGATGTTCTCCCCGGCTACGCCAAATCTGGAGGCACCTTCACCAGGCCAGTTCATAGGTATGGCAAGCACGTGTTTGCCCACAATACTAAGTTCTGCTGCGTCAAGCAGCCGCCTGGCGGTCAGAAGGATGCCTACTACGCCCTCCATCACATGCGGGCGATCGTACGGGACCATCATCACCTTCTGCTACCAGATAATCTCAAAGATTGGGCCGCGAGCTTGTCAGCAATCCAGGACGCGGACATCAGACAAGAATTCTTTCGCATCCAGTCGGAGTTTGCGGACATCATCCATCAAGATGTCCTTCATACCTCAGGGTAGTTCTACCTCAGATATCAACTGTCCAACAGTGAGATAGACACAACGCTACAAATGCAGGCTGACAACGCATGCGATTTCATGACCATGACGACAGACGTCGGCTTCATCCATGCTCCGGTCCCATGAGTCGAGTCGAAAGTAGTGATGCTATGTGTAGTTCTGAAACATTGATTGGCTCATGTTGTAATTAAACTTTAATGAATTGTATGTCTCTTTGGTTTGGACAGTCGTTCAACTTAGATGCAATCGATGCTATTTATTAGTAGGACCATTTGTTGCATACTTATATATTGCTTATTAATGTCTTGCTTTTCTCTTCTGATCCTTTTGTTGCATACTTATATATTGCTTATGTATTGTCTGTTGTTTGGCTTGTGCAAAGAGATGCCGTCGTATGTCATGTACAAGGGTAAGGTCCCGGAGTCTATGATGACTGGGAGGAGTGTCGGAGACAGGTTCACCGTTTCAGCGGTAACAGTTACAAAGGGTACACCACTAGGGCGGAGGCGGAATCTAGATACGCCCGCTATCTAGCGGGAGAGAGGAGGGAGCGTTGGAGGAACCAGATGAAGACCAGTTTCATCGCGATGATGCTCATTGTGATGACCGCAGCTCTCTTCTATGTGATGGTAGTTTAGATGATCGATATCGACTTGTAATGTAAAGAAAAACTCACTACTCGCGGTCTCGAGACTTGTAATGTTTTATCTTTGTTCGGTCTTTTGAATTCGGAGACTAATATGATGACTTGTATTTGGAGACTAATCTTCTATTGTATTCGATGAATCTGTTGTTGCTATGTGCTGCTGTCTATATTCTGTCCAATAATATATTTTGTAACCTGTGCAAAAATCAGAAAAGTAAAAAACCTAATATTCATACTAATGGCGCATCACCTCAAAGTGCGCCATTAGTATGCCAAAGGATACTAATGGCGCATCACTACACAGTGCGCCATTAGTATGCCAAAGGATACTAATGGCGCATCACCCCACAGTGCGCCATTAGTATGCCAAAGCACGTGGGTAAATATGCCCCCCTGGGAGGCATACTAATGTGGCATGGTGGTCTATACTAATGGCACACGGCCTGGTGTGCCATTAGTATACCAGATACTAATGGCGCACCAGTGGTGCGCCATTAGTAAAAAATACTAGTGGTGTGGTACTAGTGGTGCACCAGTAGTCCGCCATTAGTAGGCAAAACTGGTGCGCCACTAGTAAGCCTTTTCCTAGTAGTGACCTGGTTTTTGAATTCTAGTAAATCCAAAACTCGTCTGAAATTCATGAAACTTGACATGGTATCATGGAGCTGCATCGACATGCCGTCGGAAAATTTTCGTCCCATTTGGGGCAGGTTTTGGTATAAGCTTCTCACAAACCAGAGCTTCTCACAACAAGCTTGGTGGTTTCTGTAGGGAACATGCCACCTTTGGGGATGAAACGATATCTTTTGCCTCTTATTGCTTTCAAAAAATTTCTAGTGTCAACATTGAACAACGGGAGTGTTGTGTTAAGTTTTGGGATTTTTCAGGGTTCGTTTGCACATTTTTATACATTAACAGGTTTTTCTAGGCATTTTATGTGCATAATTCAAATTTGAAATACATGCAGATGCTCCAGTGCATATAAATTGGATGAAAAATCAAATATGTGTCCTTGGGTGCATGCTTAGGTCCCATCCAAGAAATGGGAATGAATCTCAGACACCAGGGCACTGTTGATTGGCGGCAAAACATTGAGATACCTGGTTTTTTAATTCTAGTAAATGCAAAGCCCGTCTGAATTTCATGAAACTTCGCATGGTATCATGGAGTGGCATCAACATGCCCTGGTAAAACTTTTATCCCAATTGGGGCAGGTTTTGGTATAAGTTTCTCACAAACCAGAGCTTCTCACAACAAGCCTGGTGGTTTCGGTAAGGAATGTGCCACCTTTGGGGATGAAACGATATCCGTTGTTTCTTATTGCATTCAAAATATTTCTAGTGTCCACATATAACACCAGGAGTGTTGTGTTAAGTTTTGGAATTTTCAGGGTTCGTTTGGACAATTTTACAGTTTAACAGGGTTTTCTAGGCATTTCATGTGCATAATTAAAATTTAAAATACATGCACATGCTCCAGTGCATATAAATTTGTTGAAAAATAAAATATGTGTCCTTGGGTGCATGCTTAGGTCCCTTCCAAGAAATGAGAATGAATTTCAAACACCAGGGCACTGTTGATTGCCGGCAAGACATTTAGATACCTAGTTTTTAAATTCTAGTAAATCCAAAGCTCGTCTGAAATTCATGAAACTTGGCATTGTATCATGGAACGGCTTCAACATGTTGTGGTAAAAATGTTGTCCCATTTGGGGGAGGTTTTGGGTATAATATTCTCACAAACCAGAGCTTCTCGCAACAAGCCTGGTGATTTCATTAGGGAATGTGCCACCTTTGGGGACTAAACGATATTCGTTGCCTCTTATTGCTTTCAAAAAATTTGTAGAGTCAACATAGAACAACAGGAGTGTTGTGTTAAGTTTTGCAATTTTCGGGATTCGTTTCGACATTTTTATACATTAACTGGGTTTTCTAGGCATTTTATGTGCATAATTCAAATTTGAAATACATACACATGCTCCAGTACATATAAATAGGTTGAAAAATCAAATATGTGTCCTTGGATGGATGCTTAGGTCCCATCGAAGAAATGGGAATGAATTTTAAACACCAGGGCCCTATTGATTGCCGGCAAAACGTTGAGATACCTGATTTTTAAATTCATGCAAATCCAAAATTCGTTTGAAATTCATGACACTTGGGATGGTATCATGGAGCGGCATCAACACGCCGTGGTAAAAATGTTGTCCCATTTAGTGGAGGTCTGCGTATAAGCTTCTCACAAACCAGAGCTTCTCACAACAAGCCCGGTTGTTTTGGTAGGGAACATGCCACCTTTGGGGACGAAAAGATATCCATTGCCTCTTATTACTTTCAAAAAAATTCTAGTGTCAACTTAGAACAACAGGAGTGTTGTATTAAGTTTTGGAATTTTTCGGGGTTCGTTTGGAAATTTTTATACATTAACTGGGTTTTCTAGGCATTTTATGTGCATAATTCAAATTTGAAGTACATGCACATGCTCCAGTGCATATAAATTGATTAAAAATCAAATATGTGTCCTTGGGTGCATGCCTAGGTCCCATCCAAGAAATGAGAATGAATTTCAAACACCAGGGCACTATTGTTTGCCGGCAAAACGTTGAGATGCCTGGTTTTTAAATTCTAGTAAATCCAAAACTCGTCTGAAATTCATGAAACTTGGCATGGTATCATGGAGCGGCATCAACATGTCATGGTAAAAAAAATTCCCATTTGGGGCAGGTTTGGGTATAAGCTTCTCACAAACTAGAGCTTCTCACAACAAGCCTGGTGGTTTCGGTTGGGAACATGCCACCTTTGGGGATGACACGATAGCTGTTGCCTCTTTTTGCTTTCAAAAAATTTCTAGTGTCAACATAGAACAACACGAGTGTTGTGTTAACTTTTGTATTTTTTGGGGTTTGTTTGGACATCTTTATAAATTAACTGGGTTTTCTAGGCATGTTATGTGCATAGGTCAAATTTGAAATGCATGCACAGGCTCTAGTGCATAAAAATTGTTTGAAAAATTAAATATGTGTCCTTGGGTGCTTTCTTATGTCCCATCCAACAAATGGGATTAAATTTCAAACACGAGAGCAGTATTGTTTGCCGGCAAAACATTGAGATACCTGGTTTTTAAATTCTAGTAAATCCAAAACTCGTCTGAAATTCATGAAACTTGGCATGGTATCATGGAGCGGCATCAACATGTCGTGGTAAAAATGTTGTCCCATTTAGTGGAGGTTTGCGTATAAGCTTCTCACAAAGCAGAGGTTCTCACAACAAGCCTGGTGGTTTCGGTAGGGAATGTGGCACCTTTGGGAAAGAAACGATATCCGTTGCCTCGTATTGCTTTCAAAAAATTTCTAGTGTCAACATAGAACAACAGGAGTGTTGTGTTAAGTTTTGTAATTTTTCGGGGTTTCTTTGGACATTTTTGTACATTAACTTGGCTTACAGGCATTCTATATGCATAATTAAGATTTGAAATACATGCACAATCTCCAGTGCATATAAATTGGTTGAAAAATAAAATATGTGTCCTTGGGTGCCTACTTAGGTGCCAGCCAAGAAATGGGAATGAATTTCAAACACCAGGGCACTGTTGATTGGTGGCCAAACGTTTAGATACCTGGTTTTTAAATTCTAGTAAATCCAAGACTCGTTTGAAATTCGTCAAACTTGGCATGTTATCATGGAGCAGCATCAACATGCCGTGGTAAAAACTTTGTCCCATTTGGGGGAGGTTTGGGTATAAACTTCTCACAAACCAGAGCTTCTCACAACAAGCCTGGTGGTTTCGGTAGGGAACGTGCCACCTTTGGGGACGAAACGATATCCGATGCCTCTAATTGGTTTCAAAAAAATTCTAGTGTCAACATAGAACAACAGGAGTGTTGTATTAAATTTTGGATTTTTCGGGGTTCGTTTGGACATTTTTATACATTAACTGGGTTTTCTAGGCATTTTATGTGCATAATTCAAATTTGAAATACATGCACATGCTCCAGTGCATATAAATTGGTTGAAAAAACAAATATGAGTCTTTGGGTGCAAGCTTAGGTCCTATCCAATAAATGGGAATGAATTTCAAACACCAGGACACTGTTGACTGCCGGCAAAATGTTGAGATACCTGGCTTTTAAATTCTAGTAAATACAAAACTCGTATGAAATTCATGAAACTTGGCACGGTATCATGGAGCAGCATCAACATGTCGTCGTAAATTTTTTGTCCCATTTGGGGCAGGTTTGGGTATAAGCTTCTCACAAACCAAAGCTTCTCACAACAAGCCTGTTGGTTTCGGTTGGGAACGTGCCACCTTTGGGGATGAAACGATATATGTTGCCTCTTATTGCTTTCAAAAAACTTCTAGTGTCAACATAGAACAACAAGAGTGTTGTGTTAAGTTTTGCAATTTTTCGGGGTTCGTTTGGACATTATTATACATTAACTGGGTTTCCTAGGTATTTTTTAGCATAATCAAAATTTGAAATACATGCACATGCTCCAGTGCATATAAATTGGTTGTAAAATCAAATATGTGTCCTTGGGTGCATGCTTAGGTCCCATTCAAGAAATGGGAATGAATTTCAAACACTAGGGCACTATTGATTGCCGGCAAAACATTGAGATGCCTAGTTTTTAAATTCTAGTTAATAAAAAACTCGTCTAAAATTCATGAAACTTGGCATAGTATCATGGAACGGCATCAACATGCCGTGGTAAATTTTTTGTCCCATTTGGGGGAGGTTTGGGTATAAGGTTCTCACAGCAAGCCTGGTGGTTTCGATAGGGAACGTGCCACCTTTTGGGACGAAACGATACCCGTTGCCTCTAATTGCTTTCAAAAAAATTCTAGTCGACATCTAACAACAGGAGTGTTGTGTTAAGTTTTGGAATTTTTCGGAGTTCTCCTGCACATTTTGATACATTAACTTGGTTTTCTAGGCATTTCATGTGCATAAGTCAAATTTGAAATACATGCACATGCTCCAGTGCATATAAATTGGTTGAAAAATCAAATATGTGTCCTTGGGTGCATGCTTAGGTCCCATCCAAGAAATGGGAATAAACTTCAAACACCAAGATACTGTTGATTGCCAACAAAATGTTGAGATACCTGGTTTTTAAATTCTAGTAAATCCAAAGCTCGTCTGAAATACATGAAACTTGGCATGGTATCATTACGCAACATCATCATGCTGTGGTAAAAGTTTTGTCCCATTTGGGGCAGGTTTTGGTATAAGCTTCTCACAAACCAGAGCTTCTCACAACAAGCCTGGTGGTTTCAGCAGGGAGCGTCCCACCTTTGGGGACGAAACAATATCCGTTGCTTCTTATTGTTTTCAAAAAATTTCTAATGTCAACATAGAACAACAAGAGTGTTGTGTTAAGTTTTGGAATTTTTCAGGGTTCATTTGCACATTTTTATACATTAACTGGTTTTTCTAGCCATTTTTTGAGCATAATTAAAATTTGAAATACATGCACATGCTCCAGTGCATATAAATTGGTTGAAAAATCAAATATCTGTACTTGGGTGCGTGCTTAGGTCCCATCCAAGAAATGGGAATGAATTTCATACACCAGGTCATAGTTGATTGCCGACAAAATGTTGAGATGCGTAGTAAATCAAAATCTTGTCTGAAATTCATGAAACTTGGCATAGTATCATGGAGCGGCATCAACATGTCGTGGTAAAAATTTTGTCCCATTTGGGGGAGGTTTGGGTATAAGGTTCTCACAACAAGCCTGGTGGTTTCGGTAGGGAACGTGCCACCTTTGGGGATGAAACGATATCCGTTGCCTCTAATTGCTTTCAAAAAAATTCTAGTGTCGACATCGAACAACATGAGTGTTGGTTTAAGTTTTGTAATTTTGGGGGTTCGTTTGGACATTTTTATACATTAACTTGGTTTTCTAGCCATTTCATCTGCATAATTCAAATTTGAAATACATGCATAGGCTCCAGTGCATATAAATTGGTTGAAAAATCAAATATGTGTCCTTGGGTGCATGCTTAGGTCCCATCCAAGAAATGGGAATAAATTTCAAACACCAAGATACTGTTGATTCCCAACAAAATGTTGAGATACCTGGTTTTTAAATTCTAGTAAATCCAAAGCTCGTCTAAAATACATGGAACTTGGTATGGTATCATGAAGCAACATCATCATGCCGTGGTAAAAGTTTTATCCCATTTGGGGCAGGTTTTGGTATAAGCTTCTCACAAACCAGAGCTTCTCACAACAAGCCTGGTGGTTTCGGCAGGGAGAGTCCCACCTTTGGGGACGAAACAATATCCGTTGCTTCTTATTGCTTTCAAAAAAATTCTAATGTCAACATAGAACAACAAGAGTGTTGTGTTAAGTTTTGCAATTTTTCGGTGTTCGTTGGGACATATTTATACATTAACTGGGTTTTCTAGGCATTTTATGTGTATAATTCAAATTTGAAATACATGCACATTCTCTAGTTCATATAAATTGGTTGAAAAATCAAACGTGTGTCCTTGGGTGCATGCTTAGGTCAGATCCAAGAAATGTGAATGAATGTCAAACACCAGGGCACTTTTGATTGCCGGCAAAACATTGAGATACCTGGTTTTTAAATTCTAGTAAATCCAAAACTTGTCTAAAATTCATGAAACTTGGCATGGTATCATGGAGCGAAATCGACATGCCGTGGTAAATTTTTTGTTCCATTTGGGGGAGGTTTCGGTATAAGGTTCTCACAACAAGCCTGGTGGTTTCGGCAGGGAACGTGCTACCTTTGGGGACGAAACGATATCTGTTGCCTCTTATTGCTTTCAAACAATTTCTAGTGTCATCATAGAACAACAGGAGTGTTGTGTTCAGTTTTGGAATTTTTCGGGGTTTGTTTGGACATTTTTATACATTAACAGGATTTTCTTGGCATTTTATGTGCATAATTCAAATTTGAAATACGTGCAACTGCTCTAGTTCTTATAAATTGGTTAAAAAATCAAATATGTGTCCTTGGGTGCATACATAGGTCCCATCCAAAAATGGGAATTAATTTAAAACACCAGGGCACTGTTGATTGCCGGCAAAACATTGAGATACCTGGTTTTTAAAGTCTAGTAAATCCAAAACTCGTCTAAAATTCATGAAACTTGGCATGGTATCACGGAGCGTCATCAACATGCTGCGGTTAAATTTTTGTCCCATTTGGGGCAGGTTTTGGTATAAGTTTCTCATAAACCAGAACTTCTCGCAACAAGCCTGGTGGTTTCGGTAGTGAACGTGCCACCTTTGGGGACGAAACGATATCCGCTACCTCTTATTGATTTAAAAAAATCTAGTGTCAACATAGAACAACAGGAGTGTTGTGTTAAGTTTTGGATTTTTTCGGGTTTTTTTGGAAATCTTTATAATTAACTAGATTTTCTAGGAATTTTATGTGCATAATTCAAATTTCATATACATGCACATGCTCCAGTGCATATAAATTGGTTGAAAAATCAAATATGTGTCCTTGGGTGCATGCTTAGGTCCCATCCAAGATATGGGATTGAATTTCAAACACCAGGGTACTGTTGATTGCCGACAAAACATTGAGATATCTTGTTTTGAAATTCTAGTAAATCCAAAACTTGCCTGAAATTCAAGAAACTTGACATGGTATCAGGGAGCGGCATCAACATGCTTCGGTAAAAAAATTTGTCCCATTTGGGGGAGGTTTGGGTATAAGCTTCGCGCAAATCAGAGCTTCTCACAAGAAGCCTGGTGGTTTATGTAGGGAACGTGCCACCTTTGGGGACGAAACGATATCCGTTGCCTCTTATTGCTTTAAAAAAATTTCTAGTGTCAACATAGAACAACAGGAGTGTTGTGTTAAGTTTTGGATTTTTTTGGGGTTCGTTTGGACATTTTTATACATTAACTGGATTTTCTAGGCATTTTTTGTTCATAATTAAAATTTGAAATACATACACATGCTCTAGTGCATATAAATTGGTTGAAAAATGAAATATGTGTCCTTGGGTGCATGCTTAGGTCCCATTCAAGAAATGGGAATGCATTTCAAGCACTAGGGCTCTATTGATTTTCAGCAAAACATTGAGATGCCTGGTTTTTAAATTCTAGTTAATCAAAAACTCGTCTGAAATTCATGAAACGTGGCATAGTATCATGGAGCGGCATCAACATGCCGTGGTCAATTTTTTGTTCCATTTTGGGGAGGTTTGGGTATAAGGTTCTCACAACAAGCCTGGTGGTTTCGGTAGGGAACGTGCCACCTTTGGGGACGAAACGATATCCGTTGCCTCTTTTTGCTTTCAAAGAATTGTAGTGTCTACATAGAACAACAGGAGTGTTGTGTTAACTTTAGGAATTTTTCGGTGTTTGTTTGGAAATTTTTATAAATGAACTGGGTTTTCTAGGCATTTTATGTGCATAATTCAAATTTTAAATACATGCTCATGCTCTAGTGCATATAAATTGTTTGAAAAATCAAATATGTGTCCTTGGGTGCTTTCTTAGGTCCCATCCAAGAAATGGGAATGAATTTCAAACACTAAGGAACTATTGATTGCCGGCAAAACATTGAGATACCTGATTTTTAAATTCTAGTAAATCCAAAACCCGTCTGAAATTCATGAAACTTGGCATGGTATTCTGGAGCGGCATCAATATGCCATGGTAAAAATTTTGTCCCATTTGGGGGAGGTTTGGGTATAAGCTTCTCACAAACCAGGCCTTCTCACAACAAGCCTGGTGGCTTCGGTAGGGAACGTGCCACCTTTGGGGACGAAACGGTATCCGTTGCCTCTAATTGCTTTCAAAAAAATTCTAGTGTCGACATCGAACAACAGGAGTGTTGTGTTAAGGTTTGGAATTTTTCGGGGTTCGTTTGGACATTTTTATACATTAACTTGGTTTTCTAGGCATTTCATGTGCATAATTCGAATTTGAAATACATTCACATGCTCAAGTGCATATAAATTGGTTGAAAAATCAAATATGTGTCCTTGGGTGCATGCTTAGGTCCCATCCAAGAAATGGGAATAAATTTCAAACACTAGGGTACTGTTGATTGCCAACAAAATGTTGAGATACCTGGTTTTTAAACTCCAGTAAATCCAAAGCTCGTCTAAAATTCATGAAACTTGGCATGGTATCATGGAACGGCATCAACATGTCGTGGTAAAAGTTTTGTCCCATTTGGGGCAGGTTTTGGTATAAGCTTCTCACAAACCAGAGCTTCTCACAACAAGCCTGGTGGTTTCCGTAGGGAATGTCCCACCTTTGGGGACGAAACGATATCCGTCGCCTCTTATTGCTTTCAAAAAAATTTGAGTGTGAACTTAGAACAACAAGAGTGTTGTGTTAAGTTTTGCAATTTTTCGGGGTTCGTTGGGACATATTTATACATTAACTAGGTTTTCTAGGCATTTTATGTGTATAATTCAAATTTGAAATACATGCACATTCTCTAGTTCATATAAATTTGTTGAAAAATCAAACGTGTGTCCTTGGGTGCATGCTTAGGTCAGATCCAAGAAATGGGAATGAATGTCAAACACCAGGGCACTATTGATTGCCGGCAAAACGTTGAGATACCTGGTTTTTAAATTCTAGTAAATCCAGAACTTGTCTAAAATTCATGAAACTTGGCATGGTATCATGGAGCGGAATCAACATTCCATCGTAAAAAATTTGTTCCATTTGGGGGAGATTTCGGTATAAGGTTCTCACAACAAGCCTGGTGGTTTCGGCAGGGAACGTGCCACCTTTGGGGACGAAACGATATCCGTTGCCTCTTATTGCTTTCAAACAATTTCTAGTGTCATCATAGAACAACAGGAGTGTTGTGTTCAGTTTTGGAATTTTTCGGGGTTCGTTTGGACATTTTTATACATTAACTGGGTTTTCTAAGCATTTTATGTGCATAACTCAAATTTTAAATACATGCACATGCTCCAGTTCTTATAAATTTGTTGAAAAATCAAATATGTGTCCTTGGGTGCATGCTTAGGTCCCATCCAAGAAATGGGAATTAATTTCAAACACCAAGGCACTGTTGATTGCTGGCAAAACATTGAGATACCTGGTTTTTAAAGTCTAGTAAATCCAAAACTCGTTTGAAATTCATGAAACTTGGCATGGTATCATGGAGCAGCATCAACATGCCGTGGTTAAAGTTTTGTCCCATTTGGGGCAGGTTTTGGTATAAGCTTCTCACAAACCAGAGCTTCTTAGAACAAGCCTGGTGGTTTCGGTGGGGAACGTGCCACCTTTGGGGACGAAATGATTTACTTTGCCTCTTATTGATTTCAAAAAAATTCTAGTGTCAACATCTAACAATAGGAGTGTTCTGTTATGTTTTGGAATTTTTCGGGGTTCGTTTGGACATTTTTATAAATTAACTCGGTTTTCTAGGGATTTTATGTGCATAATTCAAATTTTAAATACATGCACATGCTCTAGTGCATATAAATTGGTTTAAAATACAAACATGTGTCCTTGGGTGCATGCTTAGGTCCCATCCAAGAAAAGGGAATGAATTTCAAACACCAGGGCACTGTTGATTGCTGGCAGAACGTTGAGATACCTGGTTTTTAAATTCTAGTAAATCCAAAACTCGTCTGAAATTCATGAAACTTGGCATGGTATCATGGAGCGGCATCAACATCATGTGGTAAAAAATTTGTCCCATTTGGGGCAGGTTTTGCTATAAACTTCTCACAATCTAGAGCTTCTCACAACAAGCCTGGTGGTTTCGGTAGGGAACGTGCCACCTTTGGGAACGAAACGATATCCGTTGCCTCTTATTGCTTTCAAAATATTTCTAGTGCCAACATAGACCAACATGAGTGTTGTGTTAAATTTTGCAATTTTTCAGGGTTCATTCGGACATTTTTATACATTAACTGGGTTTCCTGGGCATTTTATGTGCATAATTCAAATTTGAAACACATGCATATGTTCCGTTGCATATAAATTGGTGGGAAAATCAAATATCTGTCCTTTGGTGCATGCTTAGGCCCAATCCAACTAATGGGAATGAATTTCAAACACCAGGGCACTGTTGATTGCCGGCAAAATGTTGAGATACCAGGTTTTTATAATCTAGTAAATTAAAAACTCGTCTAAAATTCATTAAACTTGGCATGGTATCATTGAATGGCACCCGACATGCTTTGGTATTTTACGTGTCCATGTTGAGAGAAGGCGCACTCGAATAACATCCAACAAAGGCATTTTGAAAAAAGAGCTACCACTTTAATATCTCAAACATTTGTATAATTCAAACCGTGTGTATTCTGTTAACCATTCACATGACCCCACGTGCCATGCAGATAGCTGCTTGACTGAACGGGAGGCATGCGAGTGCAGTTCGATGCGCTGGCTTGCTGGGAAGCGTGCAAGCTATTCAACGCAGGATATGTGCATCTCTTCAACAAAAATGGTTTAGATTACGATATGCAAATTAAAGCCAGACTTCGGCGCTAAGCCAAGAGACACTATGATTTTGCAAGACATGCAGCTAAAAATCAATAGCACTAGCTATTTTTTGCAACTAAAATTCAGTAATTAAGCATAGATTTCATTCATAGAGATTAATTATTTATTCTCACCGGGAAGCGAGACAGCCTTGGACTGGCGCCTGCCTCGCTCCCACTGGTCTGTATTAATGGCACGACCGAGCGGCCGCACCCCTCGTCCTCACCACACACACAATCCTCTCTCTCCGCCCGCATCCTCGACACCGCTCTGAGTCCTTAGAGCCGTTAATGTATGAGGATGCCGCCAAAACATCCCTACAGAGGGAGTGGCGACGCCGGGGCTGCTGAAGCACCTGTCACATCCCTACTTTTAGTCGTGCATTAGGATTGGATGAACTTGTGAATCATGTTTAAATTTATTTTAAACTTGAAATGGGGGCTAATCAACCCCAACACCCCCCCTGAAAATGCTAATTTCCAACAATTGGAATTTCAATGAAACCAAAATGCCCTTCATAAAAGCCCACCATTTTTGGTTCTGGTTTAAACCCCTGCCAAAAATGGTCTTGCAAATTATGGAGCCATTCTGGATTTTTGAACAAGCCATAAGTATTTGAATTTGGGCATTTTCAATACTATAAATATTTTAAAGTGCTCAAATACTCTTGGAAGTACTTTTAGGCAGTTGAGAATATTTTCAAATGTGCCTCTGATTATTTCCAGGATTTTTAGAAATGGAATGGTATTTTAATCATTTCAATACACAGAGCAGAGCATATAAAAAAGAGAAAACAAAAAGGAACAGAGGACTTACCTGGAAGCCCACCTAGCAGGCCCACCTACTGTCCCAGCCCACCTCCTATGCCAGCGAGCTGCTTGCACTCGCCAGCATAGGCAAGCAGCTGGTCGACGGCGAGCACAGCATGCGTGCCACGCAGCTGCCCGCCGCCTCACCGCTTCCCTCGTCGAGCTGTCGCCGTGGGACGCACCCCCACCTCTCTCCCGAGCTCCCAGACACACTCGCTCTCCTTCCCTGACCCTCTCTCTCGCCCTCCCCGACGACGCTCGAGCTGTCACCGTCACCGCCGCTCATCGCAGCCGCGTCCAACACCGTCCCCGAGCCGCGCCACCGTGTCTAGCAGCGTCGCCGTCGTCGACTACGTCGACTAGCCAAGCCGCATGACGCCGGAGCCCCTGTAACGTTGTCGTCGCCGTCGTCTTCAACCTCGGGCCGCCCGAGATCGCTGTCGCCGTTCCGACCGCACCAAGCCCTCCCCGAGCTCGCTGACCCACTCTACGGCTTCCCAGTGAGCTGCTGCTCCTCCCCCTACTCTCCGCTTCGTCGCTAGAGCTCTATAGCTGCTGCGCCTCCTTCGTCCGAACGCACCGCCGCCTGAGCTCGTCGCCGACGTAGCTCCGGCCGCTTAGCGGTCCCGCTGGCATGTCCAGTGTGCTCACCGCATCGCGTAGATGTTGTAGGTGCTTTCGCCACATCGGCTAGGCCACCGCAGCCACGAGGATGAGCACACCCGAGCCTCGGCCTCCGCCGAGCTCGTCGCCGGCGATGCTCGGGCTACTCCCCGGCCAAACCACCACCGTGGTTGGATACGGGCGAGTCCCAGCTCCACGTAGGTGCTCTCCGCGCGCCAAATGGTGCCCTGTGGGCAAATCCAGCAGTGCGCCGCCGCGTTTGGCCTCGCCGGCAGCTAAACGCCGACAGGCTTTGACCGCTGACCGGCGAGGTTGACCCCGCTGACACGGGTTGACCTTCCCCTCTATCTCACTAACATGCGGGCCCTGCCCGACTAATTCGTCTGGTTAGTGCTAATTAACTAGGTTAGTTTAGTTAGTAGTCAGTGACTAGTGGGCCCTGCCCAATTAATTAGGACTAACTAGCTTAGTTAGTGCACAGAGTCACAGACCAGTGGGCCCCACTGGTCAGGTTTGACTAGGACCAGGCGCTGTTGATTGCTGACGCCAGCATGATGCAGTGATGATGCAATTACTCATTTTTCTGGATTTATTCTTATATAGGAATTTCCAAAAAATAGCCTAAACTTCTAAAAATCATAGAAAATCAACCATAGCTCCAAATCAAACAAATTATATGTGAAAAATGATCAGAAAAATTCAATCTATCCATCTGTAATGGTTTCATGCATGACAAAACACTTTAACCTTGTTGTTTAGGTGAAACAAGCTAATACACTTATTATGCATAAGAGCTTAAGCTTTCATTTGAATCTTTGATTCAAATGGACCCATTTCCACTTGTTTCACATTGCATTAGGCAGGACACATCATTTTGCCATGTCAAAGCATGCATCATATTGTTGCATATTGCCACATGTTGATTATACTCTGTGGTGTCTTTCGTGGTAGGTTCTGCCTCCGAGGATATCTCCGAGTATCTAACTGAAGGGCAGTACCCCACTACCACTCCATCAGGCAAGCAGCCCCATTGATCATATCGATACAATCCCATGTTCTCGCCTCTGCTCTCATTTACCGCATTAAAACAACAACGTTTCAAACTGCTATGTGCTGCGGTAGTTGAACCCTTATCCTCTGCATGACCTGTCATTGCCACAGTAACTAGATGAAACCCACTAGCTTGTGTAGGAGTTGATTGAGCCATGTTTGTGTTTCCTACCTTGCTATGCCTGCTATGCTTAGAGTTGTGTCAGGTCTGGTTCATCGGGGTGATGGGCTAGAGTGAAATGATTATGTCGGTAATGTGAGGGACGTGTTGAACATGATTTGGTAAAGGTATGGATGAGAGGCCGTGTAGGAGTACATGGTGGGTTGTTTCACTGAGGCCGTCCCTAAGAACTGAGATATGTATGTGTGATTTTAAGAATCAGCTATTACCATGCATTGGGATCCTTAATTGACCCTCTCGGCTTCTTAATCACCCTAGTACTCTGTCCAGGAGTTGCAAATAGTTTCTGGTGTTTGTAAGTTATGTGTTGGCGGCCGTGTGTAGCGCTGACCCTAGGGGTGGGCTATGATGCGGTAGATACAACGTGGCACGGTGTACCGAGTCACCCATTTGGTGTCTCGGGAACCCTGTTCACATTGTTCGGGGCCGTATGTGGAAACCTCGGCCGGACTCCCTACGGATGAAACCTGGATAGGCGATAAACCTGGACTAGAGACTTGAGTGTTTTGGTAGGTCGTGGCCGACACCCTCGTTGGGCTTCCCCTTGAAGGTTGCCGAGTACATGTCATGTAAACGATGATAAGTGGTGAGAGCGTGTATGAAGAAGTACACCCCTGCAAGGTTAACATCATCTATTCGAATAGTCGCGTCCATGGTAAAGGACTACTTGGTTGCCTATACAGTTCATAGACAAGTTAATGGTTACTACTAAAATACTCAATATAAGTGTGAGTACCGAGGATGGCCCTCTTGTAGGATGACGAGGGGGGATCCCCGGTGGAGTATTGTGTTGGTGATTAGAGGACTCGTGTGCGAAAACTATTTTACTAGTGGTGTCTCGTAGGATAGCCTACCCAAGAGTCAAAGTTGGCTTGCTGCAATAACTCCACCACCTTCTTGAGAATGAGCATGTATAGTAGGTTCTGATGTAAGGCTTGCCACCCAGGTGGTGATCCTGGCCATGGAGGGCCTTATGTAGATAGACAGGCTTCGAGAAGCCTTCTTTCTTTCTAGTGTCTGTACTCAGACTATTTGCTTCCGCATGTGCTTGTATGCTTGTATGACTTGAGTGTCGGGTCATGTGACCCCTACCTGTATGAACATGTTATGTATGGCTCTCTGGAGCCTTTAAATAAAGTACTTGAGTTGTAGAGTTTTGTTGTGATGCCATGTTGTATTTGCACATATCGAGCATATTGTGTGTATGATTGAAATGCTTGGTATGTGTGGGATCCGGCAATCTAGTTGTTTATCCTTGGTAGCCTTTCTTATGGGGAAATGTAGTCTAGTGCTCCTCGAGCCATAGTAGTCCGCTACAGCTCGGTTCACCGAAGTCCTGCTAGCCCAGCACTACTGCTCAGGACACTTGACTGGTCGGCATGTGTTTCACTTTGTTCCTATGTCTGTCCCTTCGGGGAAATGTCACGCGGTGACTTCCGGAGTCCTCCCTAGCCTGCTACAGCCCGGGTTCCCCGGAGTCCTGTTAGCCCAGTGCTACAGCCCGAATTCACTCGCTGATGACCGACATGCTCGATGTGATTCATGTATGCCTGTCTCCATAGGTCTGTGCCGCTTTGGGTTCACGACTAGCCATGTCGGCCCGGGTTCTCTGTCATATGGATGCTAGCGACACTATCATATATGTGAGCCAAAAGGCGCAAACGGTCCCGGGCCATGGTAAGGCGACACCCGTGGGGATACCGTGCGTGAGGCCGCAATGTGATATGAGGTGTTACCGGCTAGATCGATGTGACTTGGAATCGGGGTCCTGATAGCATTGGCATCAGAGCCGGACTGCCTGTAGGTTCGTTGAGCCAAACTAGTCGATGTCGAGTCTAGAAATGCTTTAGTTATATTTAGGGGAATTGATTGTGGGAGGGAACGTAAGGCTCTTTTACTCCTTTACCTTATGCCCTCTGATCTGAGTCATTCTCTTCTCTTTCAACGTGGGTTAAGAACTAGGCTCTCTTCTTCTATCAGGTTCACGTGTTACTAATCCATAGTAGCTTATAGGATTGTTGTTACAAGCCACAATACAGTTTCTACTACTTTTAATATGATGCCAGTTGAATAAGAACCTTGATATGATGTTGTTGAGTGGTATTGCAAAGTGTTGTGGATGTCTCAAATCTTTTTCTAAACATTTACAGCCGTTATGCTGTCCGATTTCCCCTAGAAAATTCTAATGCCTTTGCATTATTCTGTGCTTTCAGATGGCCACCCGTTCGCAGAACCAAGTGGTTCGTCTGACCCGGTGCCTTGATGTGCCCGGCCACACGGTCATGTTGGTTCGAGTGATGGTTGAGTCAGGCTATCGGTGGTATCCAGAATATACCGTCGAGGAGCAGTTTAGAGACTTCAACCAGAGCCAGTACCGATGTACCGTCAGGGTATATCCCTCTTATCCTGGAGCCACTGAGCCCCTTCACTGTTCCTATGGACTTGGGGTCACTATTGAGATGTCTGTGCAGGATGCGGCCTATTCAATGATGACTATCATTCGAGCCAGGACTCCCTTGCTACAGAACACCGACTTCCGTTACATGCCAGCCTCACTTCCTGGAGCACAGGGGTACTATCAGGCTTTGTACTATGACTCTTCACATGAGGAGTCACTACTCCGCACCACTGCCGAGATGCTCGAGGATAAGGACTGCGAAAATCGGGCCTTGCATATGGAGCTTTTCCACACTCGTGCTGATCATTGCACCACTTTGACTCGGTTTTCACCTGCGGTGTAGGCAGGATACATGGACATGAGGGACCTGTACCCTGTATGGTCTGGATTGCCGGATTGTATGGAGTGGCGCGATGTAGGAGGCATCACCCCTCCTCATGGTCCCCGTCTGCCACCACCTGTGGGACCGAGGCCACATCCGAGTCCCTATGGTCCGTAGGCTCCGCAGGACCGTCTGGTCCCAGATGATCATGTTCCACTTACAGGCTTTGGTGGCGACTTCTATGAGGATTACTACGGAGCCGTCTGAGCTAGTAGTAGTTTAACTAGTATTGTAATAGTTGTATTCTCCACAGTCCTGCGTGACCCGTGGGATACAACTTGGTGTGTATCACGCTCCGGAGGTGTGGAATAATAATGTATAGGAGCTTGGAATGACTTTGAGGAGATGTAATGTCTTTCACCGTAGTTGTACTTTAGCATGGGCTTGTAGTAAACTATGTACGGTGTGTATGACCAATGGTATATATATGGCAGTTCCTATATTACCATGTTGTGTAATGAACATCTTAGCATTCCATGTTATCCACTACGTTCCGCACTTCCTTGCTAAGTTTGTGTCATCCTTGTCTAAATCGTTGTCTTGTTTTCTCCTAGGATGGTAAACACCCGCAGCAACCCTGCTACCCCGGCGCAGGGAGAAGCCAGTGCAGCTAGGGGTGAAAATCTGCCTCACCCACCTTCTCTGGCCGAAGTGATACTGGAGGCGGAAAGAAACAAGCGTGAGACTAACCGCTTGCTGGAGCGGATTGAGCAGAACACTGCACGCCATCAGCGAAATGACTTGGTGTCAATCAATGACTTCATCAAGTTGTACCCACCAAAGTTTAATCATTCTGTCGAGCCCCTCGACACGGATGACTGGCTCCACAGCATCACACACAAGCTACGTTCTTCTAACGTAGCCGAAGCTGATAAGGTTACCTATGCTGCCTATCAGCTCGAAGGCCCTGCTAGTCTTTGGTGGGAAAACTTGTAAGCTATGCGCCCGGTTGGCCAAATCACTACTTGGGCTGAATTCAGTGAGGCTTTCCATGAGCATCACATCCCGGAAGGTCTCATAGATCGCAAGAGGGAAGAGTTCTGCAATTTCACACAAGGAAGACTGACTGTGGATGCATATAGTCATGAATTTGGGTATCTGGCACGATATGCTCCTGAAGAGGTATCCACCGACACTAAGAATCATGCAATGTTCCGCAAGGGACTTAGCCGTGAGCTTCGCCGTGATCTTCGTCTACACGAGTGCACCTCCTTTCAGAAGTTGGTCAATAAAGCCATCAGTGCTGAGACAGGCCAGTTTGACTATGACGCTTCACACAAGCACTCTCGTGATTTTGGCTCTTCATCTAGCTCTGGATCTCAGAAGCGCCAGGTGTGGATTCCAAGCATGGCACTGCCACCCAGGTTCATTCCGAGGCCATCCTTTGAGGCGCCTCGCCCCAACCAGCAATTTGCACCGTCCAAGCCCTATGGTGGCCCCGCTGCTAATGCTGCTCCACGCCCCAATGTTGTGACATGTTTCAAGTGTGGAGAGCCGGGTCACTACAGTCGGGAGTGTCCCCAGAACAACAACCCCAATCAGTCTAGAAAGTCTGTTGGCCATGCTAAGCCAGTGGGAAAGACATTCTATGCCAAGCCAGCCACCACTGCACGTGGCCATGTCCACTATGTCTTAGCTGAGGAGGCTCATGAGGATCCTAACGTCGTCCTTGCTACGCTCCTTGTTAATTGCCATCCGGCATCTGTTCTTTTTGATACTGCAGCATCTCATTCATTCATATCTGAGAAATATGCTCGATTGCATAACACGACATTCTGTGACATGCCCACTTCCATGGTAATTCAAACTCCGGGTTCCAAATGGAAAACTTCTAGAGTAAGCCATGGGAACGAAATTCCTGTCGATAGACTTGTCTTCCTTGCATCTTTAATAGCTCTCAAGTCCTCGGACATAAACATCATCTTGGGTATGTACTAGATGTCAGCTCATTATGCTAAGATTCATTGTGCTACTAGAACCGCTCAACTTACTCACCCATCGGGCAAGACAGTCAATGTCTTAACTCGAGTGGCCATGCGCCAGCTGTACTCCCTAAATGCCAACCCCCTTCTAGACCTTGAAGATATTCCGGTAGTCCGAGACTTCTCGGATGTCTTTCCAGAAGAACTGCCAGGTGTTCCACCTGACTGGGATGTCGAGTTTGTGATAGACCTTGTTCCAGGAACCGTTCCAATTTCTAGAAGACCCTATAAGATAGCACCCTTAGAACTAGCCGAGCTTAAGAACCAACTCGATGAGTCCTTGAAAAATGGTTTCATCCATCCTAGTTCCTCTCCTTGGGCTTGCCCCGTCCTCTTCGTCA
This sequence comes from Triticum dicoccoides, assembly GCF_002162155.2. Lineage (NCBI taxonomy): Eukaryota > Viridiplantae > Streptophyta > Magnoliopsida > Poales > Poaceae > Triticum > Triticum dicoccoides. Next base: position 190,130,416 of record NC_041388.1, read on the forward strand.
AGAAGAAGGATGGAATGGATCGGATGGTTGTAGATTACCGACCTGTCAACTTGGTCACTATCAGGAACAAGTATCCGCTTCCCAGGATCAACGATCTGTATGATCAGCTTGCTGGATGCTCAGTCTTTGAGGTTTGGCTACCATCAAATCAAAATCCGAAATGGTGACATTCCCAAAATGGCCTTTGTTACTCGTTATGGCCAATACGAGTACACTGTTATGTCCTTCGGTTTAACCAATTCCCCAGCCACCTTCTCTCGGTTAATGAACTCGGTCTTCATGGAGTATTTGGATAAATTCGTCGTAGTATACCTTGATGACATACTCATCTATTCCAAGAATGAAGAGGAACATGCCGAACATCTAAGGCTGGTATTGATGAAACTTCAAGAGCATCGCCTTTATGCCAAATTCTCCAAGTGTGAATTTTGGTTGCTAGAAGTGACCTATCTAGGCCATGTAATCTCTGGTAAGGATATTGCTGTCAATCCCAAGCGAGTTCAAGCCGTCCTTGATTGGACTCCACCTGAGATGGTCAAGGAAGTTCAGAGCTTCCTTGGCTTAGCGAGTTATTGCCGTCGCTTCATCGAGAACTTCTCCAAGGTTGCTAAACCTCTAACTGAACTCCTCAAGAAAGATAAAAAGTTCGAGTGGACCCCATAGTGCGAGTTCAGCTTTCAGGAACTGAAAAGACGCCTGACATCTGCTCCTGTACTGGTACCACCAGATTTCTCCAAGGAGTTTATTATCTATTGCGATGCCTCGTGACAAGGACTAGGTTGCATACTCATGCAAGATCGTCAGGTAATTGCCTATGCTTCATGGCAATTACACCCCACATGAGGAAAATTATCCCACACATGATCTAGAGCTTGCAGCTGTAGTCCATGCACTCAAAACATGGCGACATTACCTTCTCGGTAATTGTTGCGAGATCTTCACTGATCACCAAAGTTTGAAATATATCTTCACCTAACTGGATTTAAATCTCAGGCAAAGACGTTGGGTCGAGTTGATATCGGATTACGACTTAGGAATAACTTACACCCCGGGCAAAGCCAATGTCATGGCTGATGCGCTAAGTCGTAAATCTTATTGTAACAACCTGATGTTACAACAAAGTCAACCATTTCTCCACGAGGAATTTCGTAAGCTTAACCTTCACATAGTTCCTCGAGGATTCCTATCCACCCTGGTGGCGAATCCTAACCTTATGGATCCGATCATAACCGCCCAGCGGTATGATAAGGGCATATCTCGGATTAAGGAGAACATCGCTCGTGGAGTTGCTAAATGTTTTTCCATGGATGAGCGAGGTGTTGTCTTCTTCGAGAACCGCTTGGTGTTCCCAAGAAACAACATTTACGCCGGTTGATTCTTAAGGAAGCTCATGAATCCCCTCTCACCATTCATCCCGGTAGAACTAAAATGTATCAAGACCTACGCCAGAGGTTTTGGTGGACGATGAAGAGAGAAATTGCTCAATACATTGCTAGTTGCGACGTTTGTCGTCGTGTTAAAGCAGAGCATCAACGGCCTGCTGGCACCCTTCATCCTCTGGCTATTTCTGAATGGAAATGGGATAAGATCAGTATGGATTTCATTACTGGGTTTCCCAGGACCAAGAGAGGGAATAGTGCCATCTTCGTTGTGATCGACCGTCTTTCCAAAGTAGCCCATTTCCTACCTGTTCGTGAGAGTATCACCGCTAGCCAGCTAGCTGACCTATACATCTCCCGAATAATGTCTCTTCATGGTGTCCCATTGGAAATTAACTCAGACCGTGGGAGTCTCTTCACCTCTCGATTTTGGGAAAGTTTCCAAAATGTTATGGGAACTCGTCTCTCTTTTAGCATCGCCTTCCACCCTCAATCAAGTTGTCAAGTAGAGCGAGTCAATCAAATTCTGGAAGATATGCTCCGAGCTTCTGTCATCTCATTTGGAATGGGTTGGGAGAAATGCCTTCCATTCACGGAGTTTGCTTATAACAATAGTTATCAAGCTAGCTTGGGCAAAGCTCCTTTCAAAGTTCTCTATGGACGAAAATGTCGAACGCCTCTTAACTAGTCAGAAACTGGGGAAAGACAACTCTTTGGCCCGGATATGATTCAGGAAGCAGAAGAGCAGGTTCGCGTTATTCGTGAGAAATTGAAAACAGCCCAGTCTCGTCAAAAGAGCTAATATGATCGTAAACATAAGCTCATGACTTATGTAGTCGGCGAGAAGGCTTACCTCCGGGTTACTCCGTTAAAGGGAACCCATCGTTTCGGTATCAAAGGCAAATTGGCCCCTCATTACATTGGACCCTTTCGCATTCTTGCCAAACGAGGAGAAGTTGCCTACCAATTGGAACTACCTCCGCATCTTTCCAGAGTTCACGATGTCTTCCATGTTTCTCAACTCAGGCATTGCTTCGCGGATCCTATCCGTGGAGTGGACCACGAAACGCTTGATCTACAAGATAACCTCTCATATCGGGAATATCCCGTTCGTGTCCTTGATCAAGCCGAGCGTACCACTTGACGCCATAATATAAAGTTTCTCAAGGTTCAATGGTCACACCATTCCGAGAAAGAAGCCACTTGGGAAAGGGAGGATCGTCTTCGACTCAAGTACCCCACCTTCTTCCCAACAGATCCTGAATCTCGGGACGCGATTCTTTTGAGTGGGGGTGAGTTGTCACATCCCTGCTTTTAGTCATGCATTAGGATTGGATGAACTTGTGAATCATGTTTAAATTTATTTAAAACTAGAAATGGGGGCTAATCAACCCCAACACCCCCCTGAAAATGCTAATTTCCAACAATTGGAATTTCAATGAACCGAAAATGCCCTTCATAAAAGCCCACCATTTTTGGTTCTGGTTTAAACCTCTGCCAAAAATGGTCTTGCAAATTATGGATCCATTCTGGATTTTTGAACAAGCCATAAGTATTTGAATTTGGGCATTTTAAATACTATAAATATTTTAAAGTGCTCAAATACTCTTGGAAGTATTTTTAGGCAGTTGAGAATATTTTCAAATGTGCCTCTAAATATTTCCAGGATTTTTAGAAATGGAATGGTATTTTAATCATTTCAATACACAAAGCAGAGCATATAAAAAAGAGAAAACAAAAAGGAACAGAGGACTTAACTGGAAGCCCACCTAGCAGGCCCACCTACTGGCCCAACCCACCTCCTGTGCCAGTGAGCTGCTTGCACTCGCCAGCACAGGCAAGAAGCTGCTCGACGGCGAGCACAGCATGCGTGCCATGCAGCCGCCCGCCGCCTCCCCGCTCCCCTCGTCGAGCTGTCGCCCTGGGACGCACCCCCACATCTCTCCCGAGCTCCCAGACACACTCGCTCTCCTCCTCTGACCCTCTCTCTCGCCCTCCCCGACAATGTCCGAGCCGTCACCGTCGTCGCCGCTCGTCACAGCCGTGTCCAACACCATCCCCGAGCCGTGCCACCGTGTCTAGCAGCATCGCCGTTGTCGACTACATCGACTAGCCAAGCCGCACGACGCCGGAGCCCCTGCAACGTCGCCGTCGTCTTCAACCTCGGGCCGCCCGAGATCGCCATCGCCTTTCCGACCGCACCGAGCCATCCCCGAGCTCGCTGACCCTCTCTACAGCTTCCCAGTGAGCTGCTGCTCCTCCCCCTTCTCTCTGCTTCGTTGCTAGAGGTCTGTAGCCGCAGCGCCTCTTTCGTCTGAATGCACCGCCGCAAGAGCTCATCGCCGACGTAGCTCCGGCCGCTTAGCGGTCCCGCTGGCATGTCCAGCGTGCTCACCGCATCGCGTAGATGCTGTAGGTGCTTTCTCCGCATCGCCTAGGCCACCGCAGCCACGAGCACGAGCACACCCAAGCCTCGGCCTCCACCGAGCTCGTCGCCGGCGATGTTCCGGCTACTCCCCGGCCAAACCACCACCGTGGTTGGATGCGGGCGAGTCCCAGCTCCATGTAGGTGCTCTCCGCGCGCCAAATGGTGCCCTGTGGGCAAATCCTGCAGCGCGCCGCAGCGTCTGGCCTCGCCGGCGGCTAAACGCCGGCAGGCTTTGACCGCTGACCGGCAAGGTTGACCCCGCTGACACGGGTTGACCTCCCCCTCTCTCTCACTGACGTGCGGGCCCCGCCCGACTAATTAGTCTGGTTAGTGCTAATTAACTAGGTTAGTTTAGTTAGTAGTCACTGACTAGTGGGCCCTGCCCAATTAATTAGGACTAACTAGCTTAGTTAGTGCATAGAGTCACTGACCAGTGGGCCCCACTGGTCAGGTTTGACCAGGACCAGGCGCTGTTGACTGCTAACGCCAGCATGACGCAGTGCTGACACAATTACTCATTTTTCTGGATTTATTCTTATATAGGATATTCCAGAAAATAGCCTAAACTTCTAAAGATCATAGAAAATCAACCATAGCTCCAAATCAAACAAATTATGTATGAAAAATGATCAGAAAAATTCAATCTATCCGTCTGTAATGGTTTAATGCATGAAAAAACAATTTAACCTTGCTATTTAGGTGAAAAAAGCTAATACACTTATTATGCATAAGAGCTTAAGCTTTCATTTGAATCTTTGATTCAAATGGACCCATTTCAACTTGTTTCGCATTGCATTAGGCAGGACACAGCATTTTGCCATGTCATAGCATGCATCATATTGTTGCATATTGCCATGTGTTGATTATACTCTATGGTGTCTTTCGTGGTAGGTTATGCCTCCGAGGATATCTCCAAGTATCCAACTGAAGGGCAGTACCCTACTACCACTCCATCAGGCAAGCAGCCCCATTGATCATATCGATATAATCCCATGTTCTCGCCTCTGCTCTCATTTACTACATTAAGACAACAATGTTTAAAACTGCTGTGTGCTGCGGTAGTCGAACCCTTATCCTCTGCATGACCTGTCATTGCCACCGTAACTAGATAAAACCCACTAGCATGTGTAGGAGTTGATTGAGCCATGTTTGTGTTTCCTACCTTGCTATGCCTGCTATGCTTAGAGTTGTGTCAGGTCTGGTTCATCGGGGTGATGGGCTAGAGTGAAATGATTATGTCGGTAATGTGAGGGATGTGTTGAACATGATTTGGTAAAGGTATCAATGAGAAGCCATGTAGGAGTACATGGTGGGTTGGTTCATTGAGCCTGTCCCTAAGAACTGAGATCTGTATGTGTGATTTTAAGAATCAGCTACTACCATGCATTGGGATCCTTAATTGACCCTCTCGGCTTCTTAATCACCCTAGTACTCTGTCCAGGAGTTGCAAATAGTTTTTGGTGTTTGTAGGTTATGTGTTGGCGGCTGTGCATAGCGCTGACCCTAGGGGTGGGCTATGATGCGATAGATACAACGTGGCACGGTGTACCGAGTCACCCGTTTGGTGTCTCGGGAACTCTGTTCACATCGTTCGGGGCCGTATGTGGAAACCTTGGTCGGACTCCCTGCGGATGGAACCTGGATAGGCGATAAACTTGGACTAGAGACTTGAGTGTTTAGGTAGGCCGTGGCCGACACCCTCGTTGGGCTTCCGCTTGAAGGTTGCCGAGTACATGTCGTGTAAACGACGGTAAGTGGTGAGAGCGTGTATGAAGAAGTACACCGCTGCAGGGTTAACATGATCTATTCGAATAGCCGCGTCCACGGTAAAGGACTACTTGGTTGCCTATACAGTTCATAGACAAGTTAATGGTTACTACTAAAAGACTCAAGATAAGTGTGAGTACCAAGGATGGCCCTCTTGTAGGATGACGAGGGAGGATCCCCGGTGGAGTATTGTGTTGGTGATTAGTGGAATCGTGTGCGAAAACTATTTTACTAGTGGTGTCTCGTAGGATAGCCTAGCCAAGAGTCAAAGCTGGCTTGCTGCAATAACTCCACCACTGTCTTGAGAATGAGCATGTATAGTAGGTTCTGATGTAAGACTTGCTGAGTACCTTTGTACTCATGTTTGCTTAATTACTGTTTTCAGACGACAACACTGCCCCCTCCGATGGGTTTTATGTAGATCTCGACGTTGATGAGTTACTTGCCACCCAGGTGGTGATCCTGGCCATGGAGGGCCTTATGTAGATAGACAGGCTTCGAGAAGCCTTCTTTCTTTCTAGTGTCTTTACTCAGACTATTTGCTTCCGCAAGTGCTTGTATGCTTGTATGACTTGAGTGTCGGGTCATGTGACCCCTACCTGTATGAACATGTTATGTATGGCTCTCTAGAGCCTTTAAATAAAGTACTTGAGTTGTCGAGTTTTGTTGTGATGCCATGTTGTATTTGCACATATCGAGCATATTGTGTGTATGATTGAAATGCTTGCTATGTGTGGGATCCGACAATGTAGTTGTTTATCCCTGGCAGCCTTTCTTATGGGGAAATGTAGTCTAGTGCTCCTCGAGCCATAGTAGTCCGCTACAGCCCGGTTCACCGGAGTCCTGCTAGCCCAGCACTACTGCTCAGGACACTTGACTGGCCGGCATGTGTTTCACTTCGTTCCTATGTCTGTCCCTTCAGGGAAATGTCACGCGGTGACTTCCGGAGTCCTGCCTAGCCTGCTACAGCCCGAGTTCCCCGTAGTCCTGTTAGCCCAGTGCTACAGCCCGGATTAACTCGCTGATGACCAACATGCTCGATGTGATTCATGTATGCATGTCTCCATAGGTCTGTGCCGCTTTGGGTTCACGACTAGCCATGTCGGCTCCGGTTCTCTGTCATATGGATGCTAGCGACACTATCATATATGTGAGCCAAAAGGCGCAAACGGTCCCAGGCCATGGTAAGGTGACACCCGTGGGGATACCGTGTGTGAGGACGCAATGTGATATGAGGTGTTACCGGCTAGATCGATGTGACTTGGAATCGGGGTCCTGACAACACCGGAGCTGTCGGTGTACAAAAGTAGGGGCTCTCCTTTTGAACCCCTTAACTTGTGCACGGGCAGTCAAAGCTGCGCCCACAGCCACACTAAGTAGGGTAGGGGAGGGATGCCGGAGCAACGCCAAGACCAGAGAAGCAAAGAGAGCAAGAGGGCGAGGTGGACTCCCCCGGCAAGACTCTTGTCGGGGTGGCTTCCGCAGCCTCGGCAAGATCCTTGCCGGGCCAACTTGCCTGACGCCAGCAGAGCACGCCACCCTTGAGCCTAATGGGTTCCTATGCCATATTAGAACCAAGGCTCGGGAGGCGCCTCCGTGGTGGCATACAGATCTTTGTAGAGATCATAGACACACAAGATCAGATGGAAACCAGAAGCCGACGATCCTTGGCGAGATCCTTGCCATGGAAATCCACAAGACCCCAGGCAAGGTCCTTGCCGGGGACGACCGCGGTGCCGCAGCGAGACCATTACCAGGCCCTCGGCAAGGCCCTTTCCGAGAACGCCTGTGGGGCCGCAGCCAGGCCCGCGTCTGCCAAAGACTCCACCGCCTCTCCCATACAGCTGCCAGCTCGACCAACTGAACAGGCATTTGTGTGGCAGCGCGCGGCCTCTACACCAACTCATCAAGCACCTGCATGGTGGCATGGAGATCTTCATGAAGGCTCCACCACCACGCCGGCCCAGCAACCGGCGAACGTGGCACTAAAATGCCTCGTCACCTTGGACGCGCGTCGGAGCCAGGAGAGGCGACGACAGCTAGGACGAGCTTCCTTGCCATCCCCAATAAAGTGAGAGGGGTACATCGGTAGCGCATTAAATGCGTTTGTCCGACGGTGCCAGGGGATAGACCCAGCCCCTGTACACCTTTCCACCTCCTGCGTGCCACTGTGGGAACCCCTTTTTGTCTATTAAAGGAGGTCCGAGGCGTACTGGAGGGAGATTCGGATCTTTTCGACTAGAGAGCCACTGCAGCTAGTTCAAGAACACAAGAACACCTCACTACACATACAAGCAGGACTAGGGTTTTATGCGTCTCCATGGCCCGAACCTGGGTAAACGATTTGTGTGCTCATCGCCAGACCCGCTCTTCGCATAACCCTGCGCCCGCCAACCATAGAAGGGATCCCAGTGACCCCATAGGCGTCGTTTCCCACCGAAATCTCTGGCGCGCCAGGTAGGGGGTGCGCAGTTGTGAGAATCCGGTCTGGCAGTTAGTTTAGTGGTTCTTCATCGCAATGGCTCCCAAGAAGAAGACGATCACAGCGATCGGCTCATTGGGGGCCGAACGACCCGTACCAGTGCGGGCGAGCAGTGGGCTAGTCGTGGATGGAAGCCGAGGCGCGGCTCGCGAACACCCGCACCGCTCTAGCGGACAAAGCCTGGCGAGCGGTGTCGTTCATGTGCAGATGACGGGCCACACGCCACCAGGTCCAAAGACGGAGCCAGGCCCCCGCACGCGGCGCAGGTCCCTCTAGGGGCAGCATCATGCCACACACGGGCGGCACGGCGACTTCTGAGGCGCCTACGCTGGTTCCCCCGACACACTCTTCCCAGGTTGTGCGCGACGAGCAGCGTCGCCACGCTGGCGACCCTGGGCACCGTCATGGAAAGAGTCATGTGCATCATTCGCGGGATGTAGAAGGCCAGCAGGCGCGCCGAAGTGCTGGCGAAAATGGCGTACAGTCGCTGGGCCGTGATAGAGCTCCTTCTAACGTGGTTAGAAGTCGGAGGGCATCACAATCCACGCAGCTTTCGCCACCACCCACGCCAGCGGAAGCTTTGGCATGCGCGCAGTTGCTCCTCGATTTTCCTCCTGCTGCGGAGAAACTCGATGAGTGGAGAGCCACCATCCGAAGCCTCGTCGGCATTGCCAATAGAGATCAGCCACGACCGGCGGGGCCTTCTGGCCGGCGCTCCGTCGAGCCTCTGCATGCCAGTGGTGGAAGGGTCGGGGGCACTACAACCAAGGTACACTCTCCTCCTCTATGCCAGCCACCGCGGGTGTCGGTCCGTCGTGACAGCGCTTGTGATAACGTTTCCATAGCGTCGTCTGACCCACGAACGCACCGCGATCAGCGCCAAGTTCTTCGGGAGCGAGCCCATGAAGACGATTAAACCACCATCAAACGCCGGTGCGATGTGCGCCACAAGTCAGATAGGCGGGCGGGGCCCACTATGGACCACCCAACACCGGGGGGCTTTGGCGACCTACCCTACAAGGTGGGTTGCCTGGCCTTTACCCGTGAGCTGCGGTAGTTCCAGTGGCCCTCCCACCGCACGTTCACGCTAGATGTTGGAAAGAAGTACAACGGCAAGACCCACCTGTCAGAGTTCCTCAGCATCTACACAATCGTGATCCAAGCTACAGGAGCCCGCGACGACAAGGTGCTTGCCAATAACTTCCCGCTAGTGCTCAAACCCAATGTCATGTCATGGCTGATGCACTTGCCGGCGGATTCCATTTCTTCTTGGTCGGACTTGTGCCATGAGTTCATTGGCGCATTTACCAGAGGCCACCAAGCTCATGGCCAGGAAAGCGATTTGCATATCATCCCCCAAAAGGAAGGTGAAACCCTGCGCAAGTACATATAGAGGTTCAGCCGGGTGCAATACAACATCCAAGACGTTCATCTCGCTGCTGTGATCAGTGCATTCCATCAGAATGTGCGCAACCGCAAGATGCGTCAAGAGCTGGCGATGGACAAGGTCAAGGATATGGCCGAGCTTTATGTTCTGGCCGACAGGTGCGCTCGAGCGGAAGAGGGGAGGAAGTACCCTAGTGAGGATGCCGACACGGAAATCGACTCCACAGACGAAGACGCGGCCACCCCGACAAAAAAGGGTCGGCGCCGCAACAGGAAGCGCAAGGGCAAGACCATGCTTGCTGTCGAGGGATCCGAGGACGCCGACACTGCCAAGAAGGCCAAGGCAGACGACCCCGACAAGGAAATTGCCGGGTGCGCCGCTTGCCGGGCCTTGGCGGCCGCCGACAGGCTAGGGGGCTCCGACAAGCAATAGAAAAAGATCAAACGGTGTGAAATTGAAGTGCATTCCCTGGGAGGAAGGACTGGAGTTGTTGGCAGAGATACATAGAGGCATATGTGGCTCCCACATAGGGTCAAGGGCCCTTGCCGGCAAGGCATTTTGGCAAGGTTACTTCTGGCCCACCGTCCTCCACGATGCAACGACACTAGTTACCAAGTGTCAAGCGTGTCAGTTCCATTCGAAGAAGCTTCAACAACCAGCTCAAGCGCTCCAAACAATCCCTCTCTCCTGGCCATTCTCGGTCTGGGGGATCGACATACTAGGCCCCTTTCCCCATGCTGTCGGGGGCTTTTAGTACTTGTACATTGCAATCGACAAGTTCACAAAGTGGCCGGAAGTGGAGACAGTGAGAAAGGTGACAGCACAATCACCCGTCAAGTTCTTCAAGGGGCTGGTTTGCCGTTTTGGTGTGGCAAACAAGATCATCACCGACAATGGCACCCAGTTCCCGAGCCACGCCTTCATGCAGTACATCCAGGACATTAGCAGCAAGGTATGTTTTGCTTCTGTTGCACATCCACGAAGCAACAGCCAGGCTGAGAGGGAAAATGCCGAAGTGTTGCGAGGCCTCCGGACAAGGATCTTTGATAGGTTGCGCAGGTGTGGATGACGCTGGATTGATGAATTGCCGACGGTTCTTTGGTCAATCAGAACAACGCCAAATGAGAACCACCGGTCAGACACCCTTCTCCCTCGTTTACGGGGCAGAAGCAGTTCTCCCCATGGAACTCACATACGGGTCACCTCGAGTGCTCGCTTATGATGAGCTTGAGCAAGAGCAGTTACGGCAAGATGACGCGACACTCCTTGAGGAAGATCGTCTTCGGGCGGCTGTACGAGTAGCATGCTACCAGCAAGCCTTGCGCTGCTACCATAGATGCAATGTTCATGCCCGAAGCTTTGAGAAAGGCGACCTTGTTCTTCTGCATGTTCAGTCGGCCAAGAGTTCCAACAAGTTGATGTCGAAGTGGGAAGGCCCTTATCGGGTAATACGAGTCACCAGGCCTGGCGCAATCTGCCTGGAGACCGAAGCTGGTGTTCAAGTGAGCAACTCCTGGAACATCAAACATCTTCGCAAGTTCTACCCATAAGGCGCGGTTGCCGGGCCCTGCCGGCGAACCACCTTTTGTACAAGCCTTGCGGGCAAGGCATGTAACCCTTTGTACAAAGCCAGGCACAGACCCTAACCATAAATAAACGAAGTGCTAGCACTCTAAGTTATAGCATGCATGCTAGGTTGAGTCTCTCCCTCAATTAGGGTTGATCGTGCTTAGCGGCGGCTAACCCCTAGCTTAGAGGTCGAGTGTGCATCATTCCGTTCCTTTTCGTCCAATTTTGGTTAGCATGGTACATGGACATTTCTGCTGAGCTATTGGGAGGAGAAAGAACGGGCCGGCGCTCCGTCCCCGGCAAACCAAGGTTGCCGGGCGCTGCAGACATGAGGATCCAACCGCAGCAGGTCAAGGTTGCCGGGGGCTACAATGTCAGATAAGTTTTTCTCCCCCACTCCGTGCGCCCGTGTGAACCTTGAACGTATAAGGCTTCGCTCGCTCTCGTACCATCTTGCCCCCTCCGTTCCGTGCCCGGAAAATTTGCTTTGGGACGGAACTTGGTTGTAGTGCGGTGGGAAAAGGGCGAGAGAAAGGCCTAATCCTACTCGGCCGCTACCTCGCTGAGAGTGTGAGCGTAGTCGGGCCGTAAAGCAGGGGGATGGCAAGGACCTGTTGGCGGGAGACCATGTTTATCTTAAGATAACAAGGACGCGTTCCTCGGTGTGGCCCTCTCCCATGCGCAAACAAAACCCGGCAACACCCTTCCTTTCATTCATATGTTGTGAACAAGTGCAATTCATACAGAATGGGTACACGGGAAAGGGGATTAAAAATTTTGAAATCTAACAAGCTCCCACAGGCTTACAAACTAGAAAAGATAAGTGCCCCGTGATCCTCGTTCTTGCCCATTTCCTCCCAGGTGCGGCAGGTAAAGGCAAGAAGGAAGGGACGGGGAAAGCGCTGATGGAGAGCTTGACGAGGAAAGCCCTCGGTAGAGCGCACGGCGAAGGGAGGGGCGAAGCGGTCAGTCGGAGACGAGGTCGACGTGCCCCCGCTCGACACTCTCATCATCGATGTCGCTGTCCTCCTCATCACTCCCACTTCAGGAGGAGTCTTCATCGTCGGAGGAGCTCTCCACGCAGCACTTCAGGCGAGTCCTAGAGTCTCCAAAGACATTGACGGAGAGCAGGACGTTCTCCATTAATTTGAAATAGAGAACCAGCCCCGCCGTGAGGCTATGGATGCGAGCGAAGGTCTTCCACCCGCGGTGAAGATACAAGACCTGAGGGGCGGGGAAGTCGATGTCGACCCGCGTGCCGCCGTTCCCGCAGCCCCTCATGCGCAGCCTCGGGGTTTGGGGCGGATCGAGCTCCAGCTCCCGAGTGAATGGCGCGGGAAGGCGAAGGCAATGGCGCCGTGCCCGATGCAGCCTGATGAAGAACGCGTGAGGCTGGTCCCCGGCGTGGCCCTCCATCGGAGGAGGCATCACTGGCGGAGGCAGGGCCGCTGCGCCGCACCGTCCCCCTCTTCCCCGAGCACCATGCCGGCCTCGGCCTCACCCCCTCCCCTTTCCTCTCATGGCCGGCTCCGCCACCACGGGCTCTTGGGAAGGAGGAACACGCTGTCGAGCGGAGACCCTCGCCGCCACCGTCGAAGGACCGGCGCCCCCTCTCACCATGACAAATGAAAGAGTGGAGCCGAAGTGGAAGGAGAGGGATGACGAAAGATTGTGGGAGGCCAACCCCATCCCTCCTTCTTATAAAGGGGCGGAGTCAAGACTCAGCCGCCCCACTCAGCCAATCCAACCAACAGCGGCGCAGGGAATCAAGGCCGACCCACTGCCCCAATCAGCAGCGGCCCGTTTCCCCACCTCGCCATTCAAGGGCCACACCCACCGCCTACCACCTTCAAAGCACGGGGGACACATGGCGGGTGAGCAGAAACCGAGGGGACAGATGAGGCGGCTATTCTCCACCCCGTTGTCATGGGGCACGGGTGCCTTGAAGACCATGACCCGAGCCCATTCCGTAAATTAGCCGCGCATCTGCGTTTTCCTCTTTTTAAGGGGAAGGCACAAGCCACCTCTTTAACACGATGTGACGCATGCGTGCGAAAACCGCCCCATGCTCAACCCCCACGTCACGCATGACCCTCCATGTCGCGCATTCAACGCGGGTTGTGGGGAAGCGCAGCGGACGGAAAATTACTGCGGTAAAAATCCACCCCACCTGCCCGTGCACCGTTCTGGGCCTAGCCCAACAACATGTCATGCTTATGTGTGGCCCAGGCCCGGGGGCTCCTGCCGGTGTACAAAAGTAGGGGCTCTCCTTTTGCACCCCTTAAATTGTGCACGGGCAGTCAGAGCCGCGCCGAAGGGAGTCCTGGATTAGGGGGTCCTCGGACAGCTGGACTATATTCCTCGGACGGACTATTGGACTATGAAGATACATGATTGAAGACTTCGTCCTGTGTCCGAGTGGGACTCTGCTTTGCTTGGAAAGCAAGCTTGGCAGTTCGGATATGTAGATCTCCTCCCTTGTAACCGACTCTATGTAACCCTAGCCCCTCCGGTGTCTATATAAACCCGAGGGTTTAGTCCGTAGGACAACAACAATCATAATCATAGGCTAGCTTCTAGGGTTTAGCCTCTACGATCTCGTGGTAGATCAACTCTTGTACTACTCATATCATCAAGATCAATCAAGCAGGACGTAGGGGATTACTTCCATCGTGAGGGCCCGAACCTGGGTAAACATTGTGTCCCCCGCCTCCTGTTACCATCCGCCTTAGACGCACAGTTCGGGACACCCTCCCCAAGATCCCCCGGTTTTGACACCGACATTGGTGCTTTCATTGAGAGTTCCACTGTGTCGTCACCATTAGACTTGATGGCTTCTTCGATCATTGGCAAGATGCGATCCAGGGTGAGGCTTTTTTTCCTAGACAGATCTTCGTATTCGGCGGCTTCGTACTACGGGCCAACTCGCTTGGCCATCTGGAGCAGGTCGAGAGCTACGCACCTGGCCGTCAGGTCAGGTTTGGAAACTTAAACTATACTACCAACATCCGCGGAGACTTGATCTTCGATGCATTCGAGCCCGTGTCAGACGTGCCGCACAGTCACGACGAGCATGACTTAGCTCTGCCGTTGGACGTTGTTCGGGAGATTACACCTTTGGCTACTCCGGACCTCAATCCGGAGCAGATCGTGCCGTCCGAGGATGGGTTGATGGACCCTGCCATGGAGGCCGCACACCCAGCGGCGATAGAGACGAATACTTACTTCACCTCCTGTGAGACCTATGTTGTCGGACCTTGGATTAGTCCCTGGCCACAGGCTCCGAGCCGCCTGCGTCCGTGGCTATCGAATCTAATTGGGCACCGATCATGGAGTTCACCTCCACGGATATCTTTCAGCACTCGCCCTTGGGCGACGTGCTAAATTCATTGAGATCTCTCTCCTTGTCAGGAGACCCTTGGTCGAACTATGTCCGGCTTGAGTGGGAAGCAGACGACGAAGATATTCATTCCCCACCCACCACCCACTTGATAGCCACTGTCGATGACCTAACCGACATGCTTGATTTTGGCTCCAAAGACATCGGCGGTATGGACGACGATGCAGGAGAAGAACAGGAACCACTGCCCTCAGGGCGCTGGACAGCCACCTCGTCATATGATATATACATGGTGGACACCCCCAAAGAAGGCGATGGCAATAAGGCAACGGAGGATAATCCCCTCAAGAAGCAATCTAAGCACCGGCGTCATCGGCGCCGCTCTATGCCCCGCCATAGCAAAAGCAGCGATACAGGCACAAGAGACAATAATGCTGGGCACAGTGCCGAAGACAGTCCCCTCCAGCCAGGCTTCGAGCGGGAGGATGGGCAAGCTAGCCCTAAGGAATAGGCGGCAGACGGAGAATCAGAGGATGAAAATTACATGCCTCTCTCCGATGACGAGGTGAGCCTCGGCGACGAAGAATTTATCGTGCCTGAGGATCTCGTCGTGTAGGAGCGCTTCGAGCGCTGGCTTATAGCCAAAGCAAAAAGCCTGAAGAAAAAGCAGCAGCAGCTTCAAGCTGGTCAAGATCTGCTAGCGGATAGATGGACCAAAGTACTGGCAGCCGAGGAATACGAACTCGAGCGCCCAGCCAAAAGTTACCCAAAGCGCAGGTTTCTACCCCAAATCGAGGAGGAAGCATTAAAGCCTACACCACCAGCATATGATGCGGCTGACTGGCCACTTCGTGGCCGAGACAAAGCGGCATATCAGCCTGAAGTCCAGACCGCACCCCGCCGCCAGCCAAACAAAAATACCAAGGCCCGGGGTAACACACAGGACCTGCGAGAAGTATTGGAAAACAAATCGGAACATAAAAGATCGATCTACGGATCACGGGGGCGCACCCCAACGCGCTACGACAACCGTCATGCCGGATATACTAAAAGCAAATCCAGCCGGGCCGAACACATCAGACAAGACTCATATGAACTGCGTTGTGATATAACCCGACACAGAGGCGCCGCACACCCCCTATGCTTCACTGATGAAGTAATGAATCATGAATTCCCAGAAGGGTTTAAACCCGTAAAAATTTAATCATATGATGGCACCATAGACTACGCGATATGGATAGAGGATTTCTTCCTCCAGATTCACATGGCCCGGGGGGATGATCTACACGCCATCAAGTATCTCCCACTAAAGCTCAAAGGGCCGGCTCAGCATTGGCTGAATAGCTTCCCGGAAAACTCCATCGGAAGCTGGGAGAACCTGGCAGAAGCATTCCTGGACAAATTCCAGGGCACTTATGTGCGGCCACCGGATGCTGATGATTTAAGTCACATAAAACAGTAGCCCGGAGAGTCAGCCAGGAAATTCTGGACTCGGTTCCTAATTAAAAAGACCCAAATAGTCGACTGTCCGGATGCCGAAGCCCTAGCGGCCTTTAAACATAACATCCGTGACAAGTGGCTCGCCCGACATCTCGGCCAAGAGAAGCCAAAATCCATGGCAGCCCTCACGACACTCATGACCCGATTTTGAGCGGGCGAAGATAGCTGGTTGGCCCGTAGCAACAACACAGCAAGCAACCCTGGCACATCAGAAGCCAGAGATAGCAACGGCAAAATCCCGACGCAACAAACACAAGAGCCGCAAAAAATGGTGGAAACGCCAAAGATACGACAGTCAATGCCGGATTTAAGGGCTCTACGTCCAGCCAGTGGAACGGGCCACTCACGAATGACAATTCAGGGCCATCCAGTCTAGACCGCATACTCGACCGCCCATGCCAAATTCATGGCACCCCAAGAACACCAGCCGATCATACCAACTGAGAATGATGGGTCTTCAAACAAGTCGACAGGTCAGGTGCCAACAACAAAGATAAGGGGTCTCAAAGCGACCATGGCGACGAGGAGCCCAGATCCCTGAGTACAGAAGGGCAAAAGAAATTTCCCCCGCAAATCCAAATGGTGAACATGGTAAACGGCACCTACACTCCCAACCCAGACCGGACGCACACCCTTAGGGATGTCGACTTAACGGAACCAGTCGTCCCACAATTTAAACTAGGGCCAATCAACTTCAACCCCACGAATCCTCTGGTTAACACTAACCATGGCAATCCAGCCGCACTAGTCCTCGACCCAATAATTGACGGGTTCCACCTCATGCGAGTCCATATGGACGGAGGTAGCAATATAAACCTGCTTTATCAGGACACAGTGCGCAAGATGGGCATAGATCATTCGGTGATCAAGCCCACTAAAAACACCTTCAGCGGTATTATACCAGGTGTGGAGGCTTGCTGTACAGGCTCCATCGTCCTTGAGGTAGTCTTCGGATCACCAAACAATTACCATGCCGAAGAGTTAATCTTCGACATTGTCCCCTTTCGTAGTGATTATCAGGCACTGCTCGGACGAACCGCGTTCGCTCGATTCAACGCAGTACCACATTATGCCTATCATAAGCTCAAGATGCCCGGTCCACGCGGCGTCATCATGGTTAATGGCAAGGCCGAACTTTCCCTCGGTACCAAGGAGTATACCGCTGCTTCAACGCAGAAGCTACAAGTAGCACCTTACAACCGAAGCTCTAATCGATGGCCCGACTCCCAGACACCGCGAAAGGACTACGAAATACTTCGCGGCAGGATAGCCCGGCTCGTCCAGAGCTTAATTAAACACTCTGGTGAAAGCCAGGACAGGCCACCTATCGCGGCTCAGCCGCTTTGCGGCACACAAGCAATTGTTACATTTTGTTTGTAGGTTTAACTTTGCGCAAACTAGGACTGGCAATGTCGAAGCAGCTCGAACGCGCAAGGGAATCCTTAGATATTCCTCGCGATGACCATCCGACTATACTCCGGATCCGCACACAGCTTCCTCCCCTTGGTCTCAGCAGGTTCCACAATCATATTTCTTTTTTACCACATTACCTGTACTCACACGCATCGACGTACCATTCAAATACAACATGTGGATTTATATAACGCTTATCTGTTATTATTCTTATTGCAATTCTTTTATCAAGTGGCATCCATACACCGCGATATGCTTTAAATATGCCAGGGGCTTTGCTTTACCCATAATACGGCAATAAAGTCCGAACACCCTCATGGAAGTTCGGCACCCCGAACTTATAGCATTATATGCATCAGCTCTGAATCATGTCTTGGGTCAAATGTTGGGTTTGCCCGGCTCCCATGTTTTGCTGCCTTACGTTCCGCTATATCGGCTAAGGCGGCACAGGGAGAACTACTGCGATTGTGTCCCGGTTCTTCCAGACGAGCACCTTAGTAGAGAAAGCCGAAAACTGACTGTCATGATACGGCGAGAGCTGGTCAGCTGTTCGAGAGTATGTAAAATCTTTAAGGATTTCTCCCGCATAATGCCATAACCAATGCAGCATGTGATGGATCGGCTTTTCTTCCGATCAGGTGCTTATATAGCCCCTCATACGGTCTTCCGAACACCAGGGGCTGCGTCGACCTTCCTTTTATAAAGCTCCTATGGCTAAGTGAGAGTGATAAAGCCCTATAGTACGATTGCCTGGTTCGTTGTGATGAACACCTCCTTCGAAGGACCCAAAACTAGGATAAAGAGTGATCAGGTTTATCCCGAACACCCCCGTACTTCCTACGTGGGGGGCAGAAGCCGACGACTGGCCAACTCTCAGGTTTAATATATAAAATGGCTGCACAGGAGGATAAACTTTTATATAACAAGCAATAAATAATAGAAATGACCTTGTTCAACATTACAATGGACAACATGATTGTATTCATGGAAATATAATATCCTTGGTGCATTGCTCCGCCGCTAGGCAGGATCCTTTTAGGACACTTTCACAATACAATTCCGGCTTGCAGTGCCCCTTCCCCTCTGGCGGTCCCTCGGTCATCTACTTTTTAGCATCCATCTTCCCCTAGTGCACCTTTGCATGGGCGAAGGCCATTCGCGCACCCTCTATACAGACCAACCGCTTGATGACGTCAGTCGAGGGCAGGCAGTCACAAGCCGCTTCACAAGCCCGAAGTAGCTGCCTTGAATCGGCTCGGTAGGCCATATCCGGATAATCAAATCCTTCCTGGCTTGTTCGGCCGCCTTATGCAGTTCGATCAGCTGTTTCAGTTGGTCAGCAAAAGGCACCGGATAATTCGGTGCCAGATACTACGACCAAAAGAGCTTATCCGTAGGGTTCCCTTCTTCGGCTCGATAGAATTGGCCGCGTAGGACGAGGGCAAGCCCGCCCTCGCCGGCGATCGTGTCTCGTCCAGCTACGACGGCTCTTCCTCCGGCTACAGCTCTAGCAGTGGCGGCTATGCCCAGCCACCATGCCGCCGCGCCCGTCTTGAAGGCGGCGGTGGGTCGTATCGTCGCTGCACCTCCGTGAAGCGTGAGGAAGGATCTGGCTAGGCTCGGGGTAGTGCTAGGTGCCTGTCCTCACGGATTGCTGCAACGCTACTTTTGTTTGGCTCTTTTCCTGCATCAAGAATGAAACCAGCGTGGGCCTAGGTGGGCGTGTATCGAACTATGGTTCCATGGTTATATCAGTATGCGTGCTGTTATCATGCTGTGTCATTATTTTGTGCAAAGATAACTTATCCTTGTATTCTCAGGACGTCCTCTTCCTCGCAAAGCATTTATTTCCTCGCATTCATCTTGCCTCGGTGGCCTGCATTCACTCAGGAACTATGAAAAACTCGTTAGGAAGTGCGTTAAAACATTTGCCGTTCATCCTGGCCCTGACCTGGCGCTTTGTGTCGCGGTACCCAAGGGGCACATACTAGGAGAGGTGCGCCAGCCTTTAGGCTTGAACGAGGGTGGCTCGCGAGAAGGCAGAAAGGAGAAAAAATGATTGCGATGGCACCTTCCTAGCCCCCTCGTGAGGCATGCGAGAGAGAGAACACGAGAAAATTCGAGCTGGAAAGTGCAGTGAGAGGCGAGGGAATCAAATCGGTAAGGAACGCCAAAGGCAAACTTTGATTGAGGAAAAGCGAGTCAACTACGGAAAGCAAATGAAAAGCCGCATCCGGCACCTAGTCTAGTATTCAAGTCTTCTCACCAGCACGGAGCTAAGTGTTGTCCACTAGGCGTGGGAGGAGCCCCAGGGCCTGAGGCCGGCGCTCCTGAGACTCCGGGGCGTGTACAGCCCCACCCATTATTACGTAAGAGTGTCACAGGCGGCGATTCTTCACAGGCACCGGGCCTTCTTCATAGGCTCTAGGCCTTTCTTCTCAGGCTCTGGGCCTTGCTTCTCAGGCTCTGGGCCGTGCTTCATGGATAGAACTTCCGGAGGTGCTGGATGTTCCAGGCGTTCTGGATAGGTATCCCGTCCTACGTCTCCAGGCGCACTGCACCCGGCCTGGAGATATGGACGACCCTGACCGGGCCCTCCGACTTGAATGAGAGCTTGTGCAGCCCTTCCTTGGAGAGGAACCGCCTCAGGACGAGGTCACCCACCTCGAGCGTCCTAGAGCGGATGTTGCGGCAGTGGTATCGCCGCAGCGCTTGTCGGTACCTTGCTGCCCTCAATGCGGCTTCCCGACGGCATTCCTCACCCAGCACGAGATCCATCCCCCGCATGGCGTCCTGCTTTGTTTCGTGGAACGCTAGGACCCGTGCGGAGCGCTGCTTGACCTTGCGAGGGAGGACTGCTTTAGCTCCGTAGATGAGGAAGAATGGGGTCTCGCCCGTTGGCTTGGTGGCGGTGGTTCAGGGGGACCACAGCACGGACTGGAGCTCATCGTGACAGCCCCTACCGCAGGCCTCCAGCTTCTTCTTGAAGGTCCTGGTCTTGACGCCCCTTAGGACCTCCGCGTTAGCGCGCTCAGCTTGACCGTTACACCTGGGGTGGGCCACCGAAGCGTAGGAGATCTATGTTCCAAGGTTAGCACAATAGGTTTTGAAGAGGTTGCTAGTAAACTGCGAACCGTTATCTGTGATGATGCGGTTAGGGACCCCGAAGCGGCTCACGAGGCCCTTGATGAACTTATAGCAGAGCTGGCTGGAAAGGTACAGACGGCTTCCACTTCCGCCCACTTGGTGAACTTGTCGATGGTGACGTAGAGATAGCGGTAGCCCCCTAGAGCCCGGGGAAACGGGCCTAGGATGTCAAGCCCCCAGACCACAAACGGCCATGTGAGCGGGATGGTTTGGAGGCCCTGAGCAGGCTGATGGATTTGCTTGGCGTGGAATTGGCAAGCTTCACAGGACTTCACTAGTTTGGCCGCGTCGTTGAGTGTTGTAGGCCAATAGAACCCACTTGGGACACCTTGCCGACGAGGGTCCGTGAGGACGAGTGGTGTCCGCAATCACCGCCGTGTATGTCAATCAGAAACTCCCTTCCTTGATCGCTGGAGATGCAGCGTAGCGTGACATCGTTCGGTTGTTTCCTGTATAACTCGCCGTCTTGGATAGAGTATGTCGTGGCCTGCCGGACCACGTGCTCCGCGTCCTCTTCCTTCTCTGGCAGCATCCCATGCATCAGGTACTCCTTGAATTCCTTAATCCAGCAGTCCTCCTGGGGCTCGAGCGCCAAGAGTAGCCGAGCTCCTGAGGTTGGGCCGCAGGCTGGGGCTACCGTGGCCGGGGGCTGCGGGAGTTCCTCCCGAGGCTGAGTCATGCTCGAAAGAGGTGGCGAAGCTGATGGCTTGAAGAGCCGCTCTTCTAAGATGCCGGGCTCTTGTGGTTGCCGCTTGGATGCTCTCCTGGCGATGTCATCGGCTTCCTTGTTGGTGCCCGGGGGCATGTGCTCATCCTTCGGCCCGTATACCTTGTTGGAAAAGTTGACGAGGAGCTGTGAGTCGCCTTTGACGGTGAGGCGCTTCACCCCTAGAGCCGCTGCAACCCTCAGGCCAGCTATGAGGCCTTCGTGTTCTGCAATGTTGTTGGAGACCTTCTCACCGTGCTGAAACAGAGTTGCACGGTGTAGTAGAGCTTGTCCTAAGTGGGCGAGATGAGCACTGCTCCATCCCCCGTGCCCTGATGCGCGAAGCCGCCATCGAAATACATGACCTAGCCATCTGGTGCCTCGGTTCCTGGGGAGGTGGACCGGCCTTCCACTTCTTCAAGAGCCGGGGCATCTGTCCATTCTGCCACAAAATCGGTGAGCACGGCTCCCTTGATGACCCTGGTAGTGCTTGTCAGGACCCCGACTCAATGCCACATCGATCTAGCATGTAACACCTCATATCACTTTGCGGCCTCACGCACGGTATTCCCACGGGTGTCGCCTTACCTTTGCCCGGGACCGTTTGCGTCTTTTGGCACACGTATATGATGGTGTCGCTAGCATCCATATGATAAGGAGCCCGGGCTGACATGGCTAGTCGTAAACCCAAGGTGGCACAAACTTACAGGGACAGGCATCCATGACCCAACATCGAACGTGTCGGTCATCAGCGAGTGAATCCAGGCTGTAGCACTGGGCTAGCAGGACTCCGGTGAACCGGGCTGTAGCGGGCTAACAGGACTCCGGTATTCATCGCGTGACATTTCCCCGAAGGGACAGACACAGGAACGAAGAAGGACACATGCCGGCCAGCCTAAGTGTTCCGGAGCAGTGGCAAGCTACCATGGCTCAGTGGAAACACTAGGAGACATTTCCCGGTAAGAGAGGCTACTAAGGATAAACAACTAGATAGTTAGATCCCACACATACCAAGCATTTCAATAACATACACGCAATATGCTCGATATGTGCAAACACAACATGGCATCACAACATGACTCTACAACTCAAGTATTTATATTCAATAGGCTCCGAGGAGCGAGATATTACAATCATGGGTCTCATGACCCAACACTCAGAGCATACAAGTCAAAGCACAAGCGGAAGCTATCATGTCTGAGTACAGACATCTATAAATGAAAAAGGCTAAGAAGCCTGACTATCTACCAGATCCTGCCGAGGGCACAAGATCGTAGCTGAGGTAACAAGCTAAACGTCGAAGTCCACGCGGTACTACTAGCGAGACCGAAGTCTCTCTGCAAAAACATAAATTAAGCAACGTGAGTACAAATGTACCCAGCAAGACTTACATCAGATCTAACTACATATGCATCATTATCGACAAGGGGATGGTGGAGTTTGACTGCAGCAAGCCAGCTTTGACTCGGTGGCTATCCTGAACTACGACTGCAAGTAACTCTTTTGAGGTAGCGCACACGAGTCCACATATTCACCAACCAATACACCACTATGGATTCGCTCCCGTCTCCCTACGAGAACGCCATCCATAGCACTCACGCTTATCTTGCGTATTTTAGAGTATCCACTTTCACTTGTCTATGAACTATGCAAGGGGTCCAAGTTTCCATATCCGAGGAATCCGGCTATTCGAATAGATAATGATAACCCTGCAGGGGTGTACTTCTTCACACATGCTTTTGCCACTTATCGCCCTGTACACGTCATGTACCTCGGCAACCTTCAAGCGGAAGCCAGGCGAGGGAGTCGGCCACGACCTGACTAACCGAACAAGTCTCTAGTCCAGGTTTATCGCCTATTCGGGTTCCATCCGCAAGGAGATCCGGCCGGGGTGTCGCTCATGGCCCCAAACGATGTGTGCAGGGTTCCCAAGCCCACCTCGAGGGGTGGATGTACGCTTGGTACACCGTGCCACTGTGCCTAGTCTGTCCCAAGCCCACCTGTACCGGGTGCCACTTGGTAGACTACTAACACTACCTACAAACACCAGAAACTAGTTGCAACTCCTGGACAGAGATCATGTTGATTAATAAGTCGAGAGGGGTCGAGTTACCGGAACCCAATGTGTTGTAGTAACTGGTCATGGATCACAAACACAGAACTCAGTTCCTGAAGACGGCTGCAATGAGACAACCCACCATGTACTCCTACATGGCCTCTCACCGCTACCTTTACCAAATCGTGTTCACACACTTAGCTCACACACAGTAGGACATGTTCACACGCCTCTGATTCATCCCCGATGAATCAGACCTGACTCAACTTTAAGCAGTAGCAGGCATGACAAACAAGCATGAATGAGTAGGCACATCAGGGCTCAAACAACTCCTACTCATGCTAGTGGGTTTCATCTATTTACTGTGACAATGACAGGTCATGCAAAGGATAAAGGGGTTCAGCTACCGCAGCAAGTAACAAATATGTCGTTGTTGTCCTAATGCAGTAAAAGAGAGCAGGAGCGAGAGAGTGGGATTTTATCGGAATGAACAAGGGGGTTTTGCTTGCCTGACACTTCTGAAGATAATATAGCTCTTCATCGGTGTCATCGATCACATCGCCGGTACACGTCTATCGAGAGGGGACAATTACCGGCAAACAAGGAAGAACATAATCAATGCAATGCGACAATATGATGCATGAATGTGACATGGCAATATGATGTGATTTGAGCTAATGCAACTAGCTATGATTTAAATGAAGTTGGTTTGAATACAAGATTCAAATTCAAACTCCATATATGATTATTTATAATTTGTTTTGTCCAAAACAGAGGACAAACATTGTTCAAACATGCATGAAAATGGTACAGATGGATTCCTTGAATTTTTCTGATAATTTTTCATATATAATTTATTTAATTTGGAGCTACGGTTGAATTTCTATGAATTTTTAGAAGTTTATACAATTTTCTGGAATTTTCTGAATAAAAATAATCCAGAAAATGATTCATTGCGTCAGCACTAGGTCATGCTGATGTCAGCAGGTCAACTGGGCGCCCCAGGTCAAACCTGACCTGTGGGCCCTGCGTGTCAGTGTCTGGACTAACTAACCTAATTAAGATTAACCCTAACTAACTTGGTTAGCCGGGCGGGGCCCGCATGTCAGTGAGTCAGTGGCTTAACTAGAATTAGTTATTAATTAACCAAAAGTTAGCAGGGGCCGGGCCCACCTGTCAGTGAGCCTGGGGAAGTCAAACAGGGTCAAATCCCGGGTCAGTGGGGTCAAACCCACCGGCGACATGACGCCGGCGAGGCCCGAGACGGCGGCGCGAGCCAGAAACGCGCTACAGGGCACGGGCGAGGCTGTGCTTGGGCTCGTTGGAGAGCCCTTGCTGGTGCGCATCGAATGGTGGTGGTGGCCGTGCCTGTGGTGGCCGGTACCGACGATGGCGAGCTCGTGAGCGGCGGCCGGAGTTCGGCCAACGGCGGGTTAGGCGATGCAGGGCGCTAGGGGAGGCGTTGGTGCGTGCTACGTGCTCCTGGTGAGGTGTGGAGCACGGTGGTGTGCTCGGCTTCGAGCCACAGTGGCTCTGGCCACGACGGCGACGAGGCACGGCGGCGGCGAGCTTCGGCCGTGGTGGAAGATGGAGCTAGGGGACGGGAACAGAGGGAGCGAGCAAAGAGGAGACAGCAGGAGCTCACAGGGAGAACGATGAGGTGGTCAGCGAGCTCGGGGGCGTCTTCGGTGCTGCGAATCGAACGGCGGCGATCGCCGGCCGTGGCGATGAAGATGGCGGTGATGGCGTGGCTTCAGGGCACCCGGCGTCGCGTGCGTCGTGGTAGAGCTTCCCGGACCCAAGGCGGAGCTCGTGGCCTAACTGGCTGGGCGTGGGGATGCTGGTGGCTCCGGTGGTGCTCGTCGGCGGTCTCGGGTGCGTCCGGGGATGAGCGAGGGAGAGAGACAGAGGAGGGAGAGGGGATGCAGCGGGTGAGGGAGAAGAGCGAGGGGACACGGGGCGTCGTTGTGGCGTTGCTAGGAGGGCCAGGGAAGCAGGAGGTGGCCGGGGCGGCGTCGGCGCTCGCCACCGAGCTGCTTCGGTGCGAGGGGAGGAAGACGACAGGGGGGAAAGCGGCGGTGGGCTGGGCCGCTGGGGGAGCTGGGCCGGCTGGGCTGGACAGGTAAGCGCCAGGTAAGTTGCTGGGCTTCTCTCCTTTTTTTATATTTCTGTTCTGTTTTCTTTATTTAATTCTTTTGCCACTGTTTTGAATTTAAAATAACTCAAACAATGCCAAAACTCATGTGAATATTTTTATTTGGCTAGATGGACTTTTCCAAAAGCTCATAAAATATTTCAGGGGTATTTGAAATTATATTCTAGTTATATGAATATAATTCAAATTCAAATAGCTAATGATTTAAATTCAAAGTCCCAAAAATAAATCCTTTTAAAATGTTCATTATTTTTGGTTTGGATCAAAACCCTTGCCAAAAATATTAAACATCTAAGAAGAGCATTTTGGAACAATGAATGAGATTTTAGGGTTTTTGCCCTTCTTTTATTTAGGGTTTTGAGGCTTCTGAATTCCTCAGTTCAAGTTTCAAAAATTTAAACATGATGCACAGATGGAAGCAAGCATAGGACAGGCCAGAACTAGGGATGTGACAACTCACCCCCACTAAACAAGAATCTCGTCTCGAGATTCAAGCGTAGGGTAAGATGAAGGGGAAACGCAAACTAGTATAATCTTCACGATCCAGGTTGCACTTCGAATGAACGTTGATTCGATCACCATCATTGTCTCGAAGTCTTGCTCTGAGAAATCCTGCCAACATGACATGGAGAGAAGAAGGAGACTCTAGAAGGGTCGATCTTCTTGAAGATCGAACAACTCAGGATTAACTCACGGAATGAGACATAGCAACCTCTCTCGAGCTGAGACACTAAACATACATCCATGGGAATGGAGTGAAGCAGATGACGAAGGTTCACTAGGTATACAATAATTCCACACTTAAGAAGGTGGTAAACGATTGTTAACGTAGCGAGGAGTTGAGTTGCCACAATACCATAACGGGGCACCTTAGGGAAGGTGACTTGTGGAAATATCCCCTTAAGTGGCAAAAAGAATTACCTTTGATTCAGAGATCATTGAAACTCTTTATACCAGCCTAAGGAAAATCTCGAGCGATCGTTTGGAGGGGTTCGGTAGAATGGCATACTCGGACTTGGATGATGTGGATTACCTTGTTGAAGACAACGTAATGGATGAATTTGCTTACCACCGGAAATGGAAGAGACCCATGGTAGAATGGCACATTGGCGGTGCAAGCTGGGAACGAAATGCAAATGCTGGGAATGATTCTAGTAACTGGGGGAAGAACCCAACAATAGAGAGTGAATTCACTGTTTGAGAAGTTATAGCATAACCGAGGAAGTTGAGAGCAACCCTAGTTAATGCCGATGGTAACACCTAACGCTTGTGCATGCTCTCAAGAACTTGAGCATTTCCACAATCATCAAGGTTTTACCAACATCCGTGTCAAGGATCCTGGCAACACAACTTGCTACCATGATGAATGATGATGGATGATGCAGATGCAAAGGAAGATAACACTTTCTCAGATTTCACCCTTGGCGGGGCCAAGGAAATAAAATCTGGATAATCGACCGAGAGACATTTAGCACTCCGCTTCTAATGTTCTCCTTGATGTGCTAGTGTATCCCATTCATAGATATGGTTTGATAACTAGAACATCAAGTAAAAGGTCGGACTTCGGGAGCAATAGAATCCATAAGGAATAGTTACGGAGGTAAATCCTACGAAATCCTTATGGGGATGTGGCCAATTTCTTCAATCAACATACTACAATAATAGGTCTTCCGGCTGGGTGTGTTGGCCATGATATCCACTTAAACGGTTATCGAGGGACCAATATTATAGTTCTTGGGAAATGTTCCAACCATCATATCTGCCTGAGATTCAGACCTGGTTGGTGTCAGAATATTCCAGACTCATCGAGTCTAGGAAGAAAAATGAAAGTTTGCAACATAAATCGACGAGATGACGTTGCGAGATTCTCGGGGAATGAACTACGATAGTAAGCTCCAAAACATGAGCTGGTTCTGCTACAAACATGCGAACACGCTGTCCCAGACAAACATGACCACGTGGTAGTCTTATAATAAAACACTACCGAGTTCAGGTGGGGAACCATCAACGAGGATATCAAAATCCTTGCAGAAGGCATGCTCTTAAGAAGGAACTTCTTCTCCTTGAACAAATCAATCAGTGGCTTGGTGTGCTCGGAACACATATGGAATGAAGGTTGCAAGTCTCCAAACCATAGAATACTTCGCACATATGCATGACTGACTTGGGATGATTCCAGAGGAAGCAAAACTAACTTTCTCAAATTCACGGCGGCAACTTTCACCAAATGCACGTGTATAAGAGGAAGTCACTCCTTTCATCAAACAAATACTTCATGAGCTAGCATGAAGAAAATGCTTCAAAAGTTTCCAACACTAACTTGTTGTCCAACAAGACCATGGAGGAGATAAGGATGTTGTCAATGGGCTCAACAACAATTCATCTGGGTTTCCTTTTAAAAGGAATTCCATAGTTAAGTGAACAAGTGATAGCATTGGTCAGACCAAAGATGTAAGGGTGTATGCTCGAGGGATCAACCACGAGTAAGACAACATTACGAGCATCATTGGTACTGATTTGATTTGACGATAGCCCACACTCAAATCAAAGGATTGATAAGACAATAGGTCCAGCAACTGATCATAGGGACCAATCGATGAAGATATCATCGTTCTTCAACACACACTACACCAGAATATCCCTTTGGAACGAACTAAGTCAGGCAAGCTTTTATCTTCCAACTCTCCAAGTTGTTGTCTAGCTTAACCAACTAGCTCCGGGATATCCAACACAGATTCTTGGAGAAAGGGTGGTTCACAAGAAACCAACTTGATCACGAGCCCAACATAACAGTCAGGAAATAACCCGGTAACGCTTCCAAGAAGATATTTGGAAAGTCACGAACCACCGGTATGTT
This sequence comes from Triticum dicoccoides, assembly GCF_002162155.2. NCBI lineage: Eukaryota > Viridiplantae > Streptophyta > Magnoliopsida > Poales > Poaceae > Triticum > Triticum dicoccoides. Next base: position 190,158,602 of record NC_041388.1, read on the forward strand.
ACTAAGCTCGTGAACAATCTTGCCTTTCAGGGCAAGACGATATGATCAAATGAGCGAGGACTTGACAAAATCCTAACTCATCAATCGAAATGTGCACCAGGAAGATGGACAAGGTAGCACGATAAATCTTAGAATGATGATTCAAGAACAAACACGTTAAGAATGAGGTTATTGTCCATTTAACTACCAAGCAACAAGGTTGCTAGGAGTATTGATTTCACACATCACGATTCACTTGTCGACATTCCGGTTATAACCACACGGAACCGAGGAATGAGTAATGATGGCGAGAAGTATCACTGTACCAAGAGTTCATAGGATGGTGTGCAATTCCTATAACAATCCCGATATAAAAGATGGTAATACTCCAAGGTAGAACAGAGCAAAAGCTGGATTAGCAATTTGTTCTGCGGAGCACAACTTCTTTGACCCAATCCTGAATATGGAAGAGGTACTGGAGTTTGTTTCTCCTAGTCATTCCGCGATAGAATGGCTTGACGGACCACAAGAGTAATAGGCATCGATAAACGAACGCACACATACTCTTGACTATCAATTGATAGACAAAGGTCAGTAGACAACTAAAGAGGGACAACTCAAAGGAACATATAACTTTCTGAGTTGTGGATGCATAGATTAGTATATCGAACCAAGTTCAACATAATTCTTCCGGATAACCCATGCAGAAAGGTTGAGCTGGCAGAGTCACAATATAGCATGGAGAACTCATCGAGAGCACTCTTGTTGACATCTTTTGGTTCAGAAGAACTCCTGCCAAGAATGGTTCATGGTAATTGGAAGAAGGATGTACCACGAACCTCGAGAACTATCGCAAAGGTTACTAATATCCTAAAGGAACTAGCAAACACTATCAACATGAGGTAAGTAGAGTGAATCTCGGGTTCAAAACCCAGGAGTGGAATACCTACTACTAAGTAGCATCACGGAATGCTTTCGAGAATAAAGGCCAGAATCATCACGCTAGGACACAAATCATGGCTAGACCACTAGATGATCCCCTGAGACACCTAGGGTCATAATAATAATTCCAACATAAATGTCAAGGCAATAGAATACCTCAGCTCAACAATTAGTGTGATTGAGCTGGCATAAAGGAACATTGAAACCAGAGGGAAAGGATTTTGCAAATGCATCAGACTATTTAGAAACCTGGGATGACTCGGACAGCATAACGGCTGTAAATGCTCAGAAAAGATTTGAGACATACTACAAAATGGTGGCATAACCACTCAGAAGCACAATATCAAGGTTCCGAGATCAACAATTAACATATGGAAGTAGTAGGAACTGAACTGAGACTTAAATCCAACAATCTTATAAGTCTACTAATTAGTAACACGTGATCCTGATAGAAGGAAGAGATAGCCTAGTTCTTAATCCCCGTAGGAAAGATAAGATGACTCAGATCAGAAGGGCATAAGGTATAAGGAGTAAAAGAGCCTTACGTTCCATCCCACAATCAATTCCCTTATATAACTAAAGAATTTCTAGACTCAACTTCGACCAGTTTGGCTCGGTAAACCTACAGGTACCAACGCTGTCAGGACCCCGACTCAATGCCACATCGATCTAGCATGTAACACCTCATATCACTTTGCGGCCTCACGCACGGTATTCCCACGGGTGTCGCCTTACCTTTGCCCGGGACCGTTTGCGTCTTTTGGCACACGTATATGATGGTGTCGCTAGCATCCATATGATAAGGAGCCCGGGCTGACATGGCTAGTCGTAAACCCAAGGTGGCACAAACTTACAGGGACAGGCATCCATGACCCAACATCGAACGTGTCGGTCATCAGCGAGTGAATCCAGGCTGTAGCACTGGGCGAGCAGGACTCCGGTGAACCGGGCTGTAGTGGGCTAACAGGACTCCGGTATTCATCACGTGACATTTCCCCGAAGGGACAGACACAGGAACGAAGAAGGACACATGCCGGCCAGCCTAAGTGTTCCGGAGCAGTGGCAAGCTACCATGGCTCAGTGGAAACACTAGGAGACATTTCCCGGTAAGAGAGGCTACTAAGGATAAACAACTAGATAGTCAGATCCCACACATACCAAGCATTTCAATAACATACACACAATATGCTCGATATGTGCAAACACAACATGGCATCACAACATGACTCTACAACTCAAGTATTTATATTCAATAGGCTCCGAGGAGCGAGATATTACAATCATGGGTCTCATGACCCAACACTCAGAGCATACAAGTCAAAGCACAAGCGGAAGCTATCATGTCTGAGTACAGACATCTATAAATGAAAAAGGCTAAGAAGCCTGACTATCTACCAGATCCTGCCGAGGGCACAAGATCGTAGCTGAGGTAACAAGCTAAACGTCGAAGTCCACGCGGTACTACTAGCGAGACCGAAGTCTCTCTGCAAAAACATAAATTAAGCAACGTGAGTACAAATGTACCCAGCAAGACTTACATCAGATCTAACTACATATGCATCATTATCGACAAGGGGATGGTGGAGTTTGACTGCAGCAAGCCAGCTTTGACTCGGTGGCTATCCTGAACTACGACTGCAAGTAACTCTTTTGAGGTAGCGCACACGAGTCCACATATTCACCAACCAATACACCACTATGGATTCGCTCCCGTCTCCCTACGAGAACGCCATCCATAGCACTCACGCTTATCTTGCGTATTTTAGAGTATCCACTTTCACTTGTCTATGAACTATGCAAGGGGTCCAAGTTTCCATATCCGAGGAATCCGGCTATTCGAATAGATAATGATAACCCTGCAGGGGTGTACTT